>NC_091117.1:136092687-136692687 GCF_040183065.1 Periplaneta americana | reverse complement strand
CATCAGATTCTTGTCTATGCGGATGACGTGAATATGTTAAGAGAAAATCCACAAACGATTAGGGAAAACACGGAAATTTTATTTGAAGCAAGTAAAGCAATAGGTTTGGAAGTAAATCCCGAAAAGACAAAGTAAATAATTATGTCTCGTGACCAGAACACTGTACGAAATGGAAATATAAAAATTGGAGATTTATCCTTTGCAGAGATGGAAAAATTCAAATATCTTGGAGCAACAGTAACAAATATAAATGACATTCGGGAGGAAATTAAACGCAGAATAAATATGGGAAATGCCTGTTATTATTCGGTTGAGAAGTTTTGTCATCTAGTCTGCTGGCAAAAAACCTTAAAGTTAGAATTTATAAAACAGTTATATTACCGGTTGTTCTTTATGGTTGTGAAACTTGAACTCTCACTTTGAGAGAGGAACAGAGATTAAGGGTGTTTGAGAATAAGGTTTTAGGAAAATATTTGGGGCTAAGAGGGAAGAAGTTACAGGAGAATGGAGAAAGTTACACAACGCAGAGCAGCACGCATTGTATTCTTCACCTGACATAATTAGGAACATTAAATCCAGACGTCTGAGATGGGTAGGGCATGTAGCACGTATGGGCGAATCCAGAAATGCATATAGAATGTTAGTTGGGAAGCCGGAGAGAAAAAGACCTTTGGGGAGGCCGAGACGTAGGTGGAAGGATAATATTAAAATGGATTTGAGGAAGGTGGGATATGATGATAGAGACTGGATTAATCTTGCACAGGATAGGGACCGATGGCGAACTTATGTGAGGGCGACAATGAACCTTCGCGTTCCTTAAAAGCCATTTGTAAGTAAGTATATATTTGTATATTCTGCACTAAGTTATAATGGAAGACCTCTCCGGAAAAAGGATGTAACATTAAATTAATACATCCAATAGCTGAATAAACTTGTATCCTTGATTAGTCAAATGGTTCTGCTAGTAAATATAGACCTAACGAAATATGCCTCTGAAATTATTTTCTTTTGTGCTGAAACGTGTATTATAGATTTATTGGTTACACCCTTATGCTGAGGAGGTCTTCAATTATTTATTTATTTTTTTATTGGGTTATTTTAGGACGCTGTATCAACATCTAGGTTATTTAGCATCTGAATGAAATGAAGGTGATAATGCCGGTGAAATGAGTCCGGGGTCCAGCACCGAAAGTTTGCTCGTATTGGGTTGAGGGAAAACCCCGGAAAAAACCTCAACCAGGTAATTTGCCCCGACCGGGATTCGAACCCGGGCCACCTGGTTTCGCGGCTAGAAGCGCTGACCGTTACTCCAAAGGTATGGACGTCTTCAATTATGGTAATGTACGACAATAAGTCATTTTCCTCAAATATCGATATAAAGTAATATTTTACACTACAAAAATTAAGAAGGCAACACATTCTTAGGTTGTGAAACCTAGTAGTACATCCAGTCATCTTTTGGAATACTTTCGTTCAGTGAACTGCTTATATACAGTAAATTATTATTATGACAATGAACAACTAACAGTTTTTCTAAAGTTTATAACTAAATACTCCCTTTTCTGTAATTTAGAAGTAAAACAAATGCAGAGAACGATCTCTCAACGTGATACAAAGTGACTGATGCATATTTCAACATAGGTAAGTTCCGAAGTAGACATGCATCAGATATTTTGGACGTGAAAAGTAGAAGAGGCTCGGCTGCAATTCGGATCATTTTCTAGTTCAGATTAAATATACGCAGAAAATTGTTAGAAAGAATCAAGTTAAAGGAATTAAAAGATTAAGATATGATATTGACAAATTTAGAAACAGAGAGATTGCGAATATATACCAAAAAGAGATGGACAAAAGAATGAAAGACATAGAAACGGACATAGAGGATGGTGTAACAGAACGGTGGAATATTCTAAGAAAGAAGTGGTTTGATAACGAATGTGAAGAGAAAATTAAGGAAAGAAACACAGCAAGGCTAAATTGGATATAAAAGAAAACAAGAACAAGTGCGGATAGCTATAAAACTAAAAAAGTGAAGCGAATAAGATATGAAGGAAGAAAAAGAGAGAATACCTTAAATCAATGTTACTGGAAAAAGAAGAAACAAAGAAATATTATACAAGAGTTGCAAACTTTAAGAAAGGAAATAAAAAGATTGACGGAATAGTTCAGTAATCTACTAGATAATTCAAATGAGGAAAATACTGCAGGCAGTGAAGAAATATTAACAGACAAATAAATGGGTGAACAACAAATGATGCCAAGAGAAGAAGAAATACTTGTAATACAAGGTGGTTATAATTAAACTGACGGTATTCAGCGTGGCACAGCACGGACTGTAATGATCGTAGGGGTGTGAAACCTCGTAGATAAGCTAATTAGGCAATACACTCGCGAATTATGCCAAAAATAATTAGTTCCAGTCTTGCCAGGTGAAAATATGGCGCTGTAAGCCGTCAGAACGTGGTATGGACGCAGGAAAAAGGCAGGAAAGATCAAACACATGATAACAGTGGTTCTGGCACGTTATTAGGAACTATGGTTACAAATACTGTTCCCACCTTAGCAACATGTTGCATGCGTAACACGGCATGGTCGACAGTTGCTCGCAGTGTATCTGGTGAAATCACAGAGACATGTCGTCGTATGCTAGCCTTTAGATCAGGCAGAGACCGGATATGTCCGTAATAGACACGATCTTTCAAATATCAAGTCACATGGATTTAAGTCGGGGGATCTTGAAGGCCATGCAACTGGAAATTGCCTAGAGATTATGCGGTAGATGCTGAGAGTTTCTTGCAGCAAATCTTTCACTTGGCGAGCGACATGTGGTGTTGCCCCATCTTTCATGAAAATAATAGTGTGGTCACAGTTGCGTTCTTGCAAAGCTGGAATCACGTGTTGCACAAGCAGATCCCTATAACGTGATATCACTTTACACCTAACAAACCCGCGAAGTGTCATCTTCTCAAAGAGAAACGGACCAAGAATGAAGGAGCTTGTGAAACCACACCAAACAGTAATGTAAGCTGAGTGCAATGGTTGTTCCTGCATATGTGGAGGAGTCGAACTCCATACGCGACAGTTGTGTATTCACTGCATCGTCCAGAGTAAAATGCGCCTCGTCAGTCCACAGAATATTTCCCGGCCACATGTTATTCACTTCCATGCGTGCCAAAAACCGAAGGACAAAATCACGGCGTTGTGGAATATCTTGGATTTCAATTGTTGCACAGTATGTTGTAGGGATAACAGTGTAAACTGCACCTCAAAATCTTGGAAACTGTTGATGAGGGGAGCGACATTTCACGTGACACAGCTAGAGCACTGGTTGCAGAATTTGAGACATGTGCTGCACGGTCAGCTACAGCTACAGAAACTTCGTCAACAACTTCCATGGTGATGGGCCGCCGTCCTCTCCCTGGTCCGACGCCTAATTCACCTGTTTCTTTGAATTTCTTCATCATGTTCTTCAGCCCATTAATTGACATGCAACAGGGAATTGACACAACACAATGCCACCGGAAGAACATACTGACGTCAGAGTTACAGACAATTGTACGTTGTGAATGTTTACAGCGCCATATTTTTACCTGGTGGCAAGATTTGGAACTAATTATTTTTTGCATAATTCTCGAGCACATTGTTTAGTTAGGATGTCTACGAGGTTTCGTCCACACCTGTGGAGTAACGGTTAGCGCGTCTGACCGCGAAACCAGGGTGGCCCGGGTTCGATTCCCGGTCGGGGCAAGTTACCTGGTTGAAGTTTTTTCCGGGGTTTTCCCTCAACCCAATATGAGCAAATGCTGGGTAACTTTCGGTGTTGGACCCCGGACTCATTTCACCAGCATTATCACCATCTCATTCAGACGTTAAATAACCTAAGCTGTTGATAAAGCGTCGTAAAATAACTCAATAAAATAAAATAATAAATCTACGAGGTTTCACACTCCTATGCTCATTAAAGTCCGTGCCGTACCACGCTGAACACCGTCAGTTTAATTTTAACCACCTGATATATCAAATGAATGATAATAAAGCTTCAGGAGAGGATGGTATTATAATAGAATTATTTAAACATGGAGGGGAAGAATTTGAACCTAATACAAATGATCTGGTTAAACGAAGAAATGCCAGACGATTGGAAGAATGCTATATTCCACCCGGTAAATAAGAAAGGAAATAAAGTAATGTGTGAAAACTATAGAGCAAGAGCTCTTCTGAATGTTGCTTGTAAGATAATATCAAAGCTAATAGCTAATGGGATGTCCAAAATAATGGGGAATATAGTGGGAAAATACCAAGGTGGCTTTATGAAAGGGAAATCTACTAGCAATCAGATATTTATATTGAGAACCATCCTAGAAAAATGTTATAAATATAATGTGGATCTTCATCTACTATTTATTGATTACAAACAAGCCTATGAAACTCGTAGTATTAACAGAAAGATCCTTATAGAGACATTAGTACAATTTATATACCTAGGAAATTAATTCGTTTAATTCAAAAGATATTATTGGACAACACAGGTAAAGTGAACTTTCAAGCAGAACTAGCTCATAAATTTGATATCAGGCGAGGGATAAGACAAGGTGATGCACTTTCCCAAATATAATTTAATATTATTGGAAAGAGTAGTCAGGAAAGTGGATTTCAACCCAGGTGGTACAATTTATAACAGGATGGTTCAAATTTTGGCATACACGTAGTGTTAATCAGTAGATCAATACAAGTAATGCAAACAAACTATACACAATTAGAACAAGAAGGTATTAAAATGGGATTAAAAGTTAATATGGAGAAAACAAAATATATGATTGCATCAAGAGACAAGAACAGATGGATACATTATAATAATATATCAATTCGGAACAAAAATTTTGAAAGAGTTCAGAGTTTTAAATATTTGGGATCAATAGTTACAGAAGATAATATAATAGGGGAAGAAATAAAAGAAAGACTGCAGAAGGGATATAAATGTTATAGGGCTTTACTTCCACTTATGAAATCACAAAATCTTTCACAAAATAGTAAAAAGATAATATACAGAACAGTTATTAAACATATGCAGCCGAAACTTGGTGCATGCTAAAGAGAGTAGAGACCGGATTTTAAAGGGAAAATTTTTCATCAAAAAAGGACAAAAAAGGGAAAGTTATACTTGACTTGAAAAAGGACTATATTACTTCCCAAAACACACTTCAGCACATTCATGGATATAAATGGCACACACAATCTTACATTTATCTCTTCACAACATAAGGAAAGTATTGTATTTGATATAGTATAAAAAAAAGGACTTCAAAAAGGACTATATTACTCCCTCAAAAGGGTGAAAACACACTTCAGCACATTCATGTATACACGTAGCACACACAAGCTTATATTTATCGCTTTACAACATAAGGAAAGTGTTGTATTTGATCACATTCAACATTTCAATATGTTTCAATATGATTCTGCCTCTTTGAATGCAGAATATCTTTATAAACAGAAAATGACCGCTCAACATCAACTGAAACCAGAGGTGAAAATTTTCTTTTTATCCTGAACTCTAAATCAGCACACTTTATTAGTTTTTTAATGTCTGGAATCAGAAGAAGAACGATATTTATTTTCGCTTACTCAGGAAGTTATAAGCCTATCGGAAAAATATAGGAGAATTATCTAAATATTTGCGATATTCTGTCAGAAAAGGACCAAAATAGGAGATGTTTTTAAAAAGGGGGGGAAAAAGGGAATATGGTCTAAAAAGGAAAAAAAAAGGTAAGTCAAAACCACATAATTTGGTCAGTGGAAGATAGTTTTGAACATCGTGATTAATTATTTCATGTTTCGTGTAGAAATAAAAAAGGGATGCCCTTTAAAATCCGGTCTCTAGTGATGAGAGAAGAATAGCAATATGGGAAAGGAAAATCCTGCGAAGAGTATATGGGCCTAAAATAGAAAATAATGAATGGAAAATTAGACCTAACAATGAACTCTATGATTTGAATGGTAAACCCCAAATTATAGGTGATACAAAAAGTATGAGTAAGATGGACGGGACAAGTAGAAACAAGTGAAGAGGGCTCCCTACTACGAAAGATATATATAAAAGGAAACTAGGTGAAAGAAGATGTGTGGGAAGACCGAGAGGGAAATGGTTGGAAAACACTGAGGAAGATATGAGAGAGCTAGACATAAGAGGATGGAGAAGAAGAATACATGATAGAAAATATTGGGCTTCAATAGTAAGACAGGCTCTGGCCCTACAGGGGCCGTATCGCCGTGGAATAGTAAGTTCCTAACTTTGGTAACTGTTGCTGTTGATTTCGATTTTAGCAACTTTTTGTAGCAAAATCAATGCAGCAAATTGCACGCCAAGCATTGATGTCACTTTAACGTCAAATATTTCATATAATATACAACTCAGAAAAATAGCGTATCTCGGGCACACCGTACTAAATAAAAAATATTAACTCATCGTAAAAGGTAAAACCAAGGCGAAAAACGAATAGGTGTCGACAGCCGATGTCTTTGCTGCGCAATACACGGAAAAGGCGGTTTATAGTATGCAGAACAGCTACTGCGGATAGATGTGATGATTTAGGCAACAAGATCAAACAGTCGTTAATAAATATGGCATTAGAAGAAGACTCGACAACTAATAATGCGTTCCACCATGAGGCTCTTTATTATTGCGTATACAATTTTAAATAACATTTTGGATATATAAAACGCAAGTCTGAAATTAAAATGGTGGCAATCGTCGACAAAATGCGAGAACACTAGCAAGTGGAGTTCAACTAAAGTTCCAACAGCGACTTGAAATGGAGAGAGAAATAGATTTAAAAAACCGCAGGAATGTCAAATTGTTACATTATTGCCCAAAAAAACCTTGAGTGCATGCACTTAACTATGCCTTTGTACAAAAAAAAAATCGATTCTATGGACTTAAATATGCAAAATAAAATAAATAAAAATTTACATGTAAACACAAAAACCCTCCAAATACACACGAATTCAGATGGAAATGGGGTCCATTTTAACCCAATTATTACACAGTATATAAAGTTTCCTTTATATGTTCAATTAATAGAAAAACATGCAACTTTATGTTATTTTCGAAGTCTAGTCATCAAAATAAAAGTAACAGCATTCAAACAACTTTTAGAGAAGATAAAAGGATGTATTATTATTATTATTATTATTATTATTATTATTATTATTATTATTATTATTATTGTTATATGCGTATAATAAACACGAAAGTTTAGGAAATAATGCAACACGTAAAAATTTGACTGTGCAGAATTAAATTTTATGATTATGATGATGATTATTATTATTATTATTACTAGTATTATTATTATTATTATTATTATTATTATTATTATTATTATTATTTTGTTATTTAAAACATTCTTCCTGATTCTGTGTGCAAACAATTCTAATATTGAAGAAGATCCCCGGTAAAATACAATCTGATCTTATTGCTTTTTTGAAATACGAAGTCCCTTATTTAAATCGCACCGATCTCTTTATCTATTGGTTTCTGTTGGCAAGAAGAGAGATTTCGTTTACAGAGAGATATAAAGGATAAATCATACATCACAAGACATGGCATCGCATCACAAACTTGACTTCAGTGAGACGTGTTGGAAGTCATCAGTCTTTGCAATATCGAATATCGTATGCTACAACACGGTTCGCTACAATTTGGAACAGCGTATATTTACTTACGATTGTTATGTGAAGCTTAAAAGCTATAAAAAGTGTAAAAGGAAGCTCGAAAGGAAGGAAGATTCACTGAATGCAAGAAAAGACATGTTCGGTGGTAATCAATGAGATTTTTGTCTCTGGAAAACAGTGAAAGGGAAAAGCATATGGAAATAATTCGTATACAAGAAAATAATTGAAATGCAATATTCGGGCTATGATAGCTTGTGATTACAAATGCTAAACTTGAAAGAGAGGTGCCAATTTATTGTATCTGGACTGCAATGGAGGGAATTCTCAGACTCTCATGTAAAGGTAGGAGTGAATTTATTGACACACATCATCCAACGGTTTTCACTAACGTAATCTGCGTGCCTGCTTTTTGCCAAGTGTTCCATCAGCATAATTATGACTAGCGAAGGTGACTTATAAGTAGGGGACTGTATAGGCCTACTATTGGAATTAGAGTAATCTAAAATATACTTACTTATGGCTTTTAAGGAACCCGGAGTTTCATTGCCGCCCTCACATAAGCCCGCCATCGGTCCCTATCCTGTGCAAGATTAATCCAGTCTCTATCATCATATCCCACCTACCTCAAATCCATTTTAATATTATCCTCCCATCTACGTCTCTGCCTCTCCAAAGGTCTTTTTTTTTCCTCCGGTCTCCCAACTAACACTCTGTATGCATTTCTGGATTCGCCTATACGTGCTACATGCCCTGCCCATCTCAAACGTCTGGATTTAATGTTGCTAATTCTGTCAGGTGAAGAATACAATGCGTGCAGTTCTGTGTTATGTAACTTTTTCCATTCTCCTGTAACTTCATCCCTCTAAGCCCCAAATATTTTCCTAAGAACCTTATTCTCAAACACTCTTAATCTCTGTTTCTCTCTCGAAGTGAGAGTCCAAGTTTCACAACCATACAGAACAACCGGTAATATAACTGTTTTATAAATTCTAAGTTTAAGATTTTTTGACAGCAGACTAGATGACGAAAGCTTCTCAACCGAATAATAATCCGTATACTCAGAAATAATCCATATACAAGAAAATAATTGAAATGCAATATTCGGGCTACGATAGCTTGTGATTACACTGGCTAAACTTGAAAGAGAGGTGCCAATTTATTGTATCTGGACTGCAATGGAGAGAATTTTCAGATTCTCATGTAAAGGTGGGAGTGAATTTCTTGAAAGAATGTTCTGTTGTTCATACATCATCAAACGGTTTTCACTAACGTAATCTGCTTGTCTGCTTTTTGCCAAGTGTTCCATCGGCATAATTATGGCTAGCGAAGGTGACTTATAAGTAGGGGACTGTATAGGCCTACTACTGGAATCAGAGTAATCTAAAATATAGAGGAAAAATACGCAACAATAAGTGTTTTGAAATTTATGTTCTAAAAGCAAGTGTATTAATTCCGATGTTAATTTTAGTTTGGAATTGGATACATACAGTATATGACGCAGCACCGGTTCACTTTCATTTGAACGTTCGAGAGTTCTTACATACAAGCTCTTACAACAGGTTATCGGCAGTGGCTTTCGAAAAACACCATGACTTCCCAGGTCCCCCGACTTGAGTCCTAGGGATTATTTTGTTTTGGGATATATTATTTGATACGTTTTATGTATTAAATTATTCCAGCCCTGTTGATAATGTTACCGAATTACGGGAACGTATTGCCAATGGTTATCAACGCATTATATAATAATAATAATAATAATAATAATAATAATAATAATAATAATAATAATAATAATAATAATAATAATAATAATAATGATTTATTTTAGCTGGCAGAGTTAAGGCCGTAAGGCCTTCTCTTCCACTCAACCAGCAAAAAGTGTATATACATATGCATGAACTTACAAAGAATCCAACAATTTGATTTAGATGAGAGTTACATGTATACAAAAGTTATTTACAAATTAAACAACAAAATACTATGAACTATTAATTAAACACTGAAATAAACTGTGTAGCAGAATTAAACTAAAATACATAGAATGTTAATATATTTCAAATAATATTAGATAATAGAAAGAGATTATTACGAGACAATTAAAATACAGCACAATCAGGATGATGTCTAAAGAAAAAAGTAACAATGTAGTCAGTGATAGTTTAAATCAGTATGATTGGAGTGAAATGCTAATAAGGTTATCTTTTAAGCTGTTCTTAAAGGTGTTTATTGTCTTGCAGCCCCTAATACTTTGTGACAAGGAATTCCATTGACGCGAGGTGGATATTGTAAAAGATGATGAATAACAAGATGTTCTATGAAGAGGTATACTTAGCGTGCCACAGATAAGTGATCTGGTATTTACGTCGTGGTTAGAGTATAGATAAGAGAGACGAGACGAAAGGTAATTTGGTGTTGAAGTGTGCAGAATTCGAAAGAGTAAAGACAAAGAGTGTAAAGTTCTACGTTCTTTAAGTCGGAGCCACGAGAGACTTAGTCGGAGCCACGAGAGACTTAGAGGGATATTCGAACATGTACGATTGTCAATGAGGAAACATGCTAATATTTTGGTTATAATTAATTGACTTACACAGAATAGTTAACATTTCATAACGCTACCAATAAAATACATGCAACACCTAAGTTGCTACATTAAATTTAAATTTCCGAATAACATGAAAAACAAAATTAAGGCTAGGTTAAATTGCACGATTGCGTTTAATCAGTAAGCTTCACATTTACCTGAGCACAGCGAAATCTGCAGCAGCAACACCACAGCTAAATGATTAAAACATCCCAGCATGCTTAAAAAAGAACCCTGATATTGTACCTGATTACTTGCCTGTGTTTTTAAGAGTTTGTACAGATCTGTTTCCATCAGACATTGTACAATATACACATCCTTCATCTGATCAATTGTTACCGCACGAAGAATATCTCTGATATCTATTATCTGTAAATAGAGAAAAGTTGTAAATGTAATTCAAGTACAGAAAATGTATATATGTCCAATCATTTTTAAATAATACGTACCATCTTACTGTACAACTTACGCAATCACTAATTAAAACACTCCTTCAGATAACTTGTGTCATATGATATAGGCTATACTAATAAAGAATGTTTTTGCCACGTGCTTCGAAATGAAAGTTTTAGTCAATGTTTGTGTTAACTTAAAATATTTCATCATGCACAGTTTAAATAAAGAATATAAACATATAAAAAATTACAGGGAATTTAAAGAAATCCCAATGATGGTGTGAAATGCCTATACTTGAATCAAAGTTATAAAATACAATATGTACTTTCTTCAACACTGTAGTGCAGGCTTGCCAAAACTCTGCACATTGTGCAGTCGCGGACATAGTGCAGTTGTCTTTGTGCGATGTGCACTTCCTATCCCCTACCTGGAGGGAGTGAATCGGCTTGGAGGGGAGCTATACAGCACTTGCAGTAGCAGATCAGCTTTTGTTTCAGTACCACAGATCAGTACGTGTGCTGACTGGGCTGTGGCTGTGAATGCGTTATGAAAAATAAAGTGAGGAGTTCACAGATATAACGAAGAAGAGAAATTACAAATCATATAATATAATTGTTATAGGCCTAATGTTTTCCTCAGCTCATGTCGAGGTAATAGTCTTGTGACAGTTTAGATCAGATTAGTAAAGTTCTCAAAATATATTCGCCAGCGCTTATTTCTTAATCAGTACTCTCACGGCAAAACAAACTTGACAATGGCGTTGTTTTGGAGTCTGTACTAACACAGCCATCAAAGGTTAGACGACTTACGACTTCCATTTCATAAGCTGGTAAGTGATGAGAATATAGTGAGGAATACATGTGAGGCTCTTGAGGTTCTAAGGAACGAAGAAACCAACTATTTGCAAGGCGGAAAAATTTTCTGGAAAAATATATAATGGCAAATTTTCCACCTCACGTCACTATATTATGTTAATATAGCCTACTTACATTAATACATCTTTAAACCTGACATAAAGAGAATGTCATCGCTCCACAGCTTGTGAACTACACTTTTAATTTCTTTCAGTAACGCTTCCAACTTGTCGACACTTGCTCCCAAAGTTTTCCAAATAAACTATATGTGAATTTAAATTCTAAGCTTAATTTATATTATTTATTAATATTAATGTTCATTTATACTGACATACGGCAAGGAAATGATTTTAGTGTAAAAACTTCACAACGTCCTAATGCATGTAATTAATTGGGAGTAAATTATTTTCTGCAACATTTATGTACCAATGGTCCCAATAAATAGTAATGCTTGACGAACAATGAAAGAGTAGGATCTATTACTTTAAAATAATTAGTACCTACTACGTAAAATGAAATATTGTGTTCGTTTTTTGTGGTTTCGAAATTACTGCAATATTTTTTTCTTCAAATACTATATAAAAATCATGTTAATAAATTATGCTTTACAAATCACTACTTTGTGAAGTATAACTGAATAAGCCAAAAGTGTCTTGTATTACAATTATCAAATATAGACACTGATAATAACTGTGTTTTTTTTTTTGTCCCTTCTGCTAAGTGTGTTTATAATGTCCAAATGCCTATTTAATCCAACACTAGAAGCGCAGAATAGATTATTGTACACTCCTCTAGCTAAGAACTGAGAAGAGCAACGCTTGAATGATGCAGTCCGCATAGACCGCCATGCCGATCCGCGCATATAACTGCACTTTCAGTGTCTCATTTCTGGCATGCCGGCTGTAGTGTATTTTATTTCATATTCATCTACATATATAACTCAAGACTATACCCA
The DNA here is from genome assembly GCF_040183065.1 of Periplaneta americana. Classification (NCBI taxonomy): domain Eukaryota; kingdom Metazoa; phylum Arthropoda; class Insecta; order Blattodea; family Blattidae; genus Periplaneta; species Periplaneta americana. The sequence goes on along the minus strand of NC_091117.1, from coordinate 136,680,227 downwards.
ATATTTTCATGACAATTGTTTGAAAAGACTCGAAACAAATTAATAAAGACTGGAGCAAGACACATCGCGTAGAAAACCATGAGGTACGCGTTTCCGTGGTACCACGAGTGATGTTAGAGTAAATCTTTCATGTCAAAATGTTACAATTATTTTTCTCTCCTACCTCTAACATAGGCGTTCCACTTAAAAAACAAAAACGACACATACCATCAGTTATCAATCCATGGTCACTTAAAATATTTCTCCTATAAATTTTACAACTTTTATTACATACATTTCTACATTTGTTTTCGTGTATAATATAGTGAAAGGAGAGTCTTAGGGATTGGGTTCGGTGCGACACAAGAGTTTTTATTAATCAGCAGTGAAGGAGGTACTTTTAATTTTGTTGCTGTACAGTCTAAGAAAAAAGTTTTGTCGCACAGATACCTTAGAAGTTCCAGAAAGGAGGCAGTGCGCATGATAAGAGAAAGTGCGACCTGGTTCACAAAAGGAAGTAATAAAATTAGCTTTATTTCGTTGTATGTCTGATCATGCGCAATGCCTCCTTTCTGGACTTACAAAGTATCTGTGCGCAAAACTTTTTTTTAAGAATGTACGTTTTGTAGACACCAGATCGGCAGGAAATACTGGGGGGAGGGGGGAGATTTTAGAGTGAAACATGTATTTTATGCAGGACCAGTTCGTAGTATAATTGATAGATGATTGCAGTTAACTTGTATCTACAAATTTCACATGGATTTTTAAGTCATGCAACATGGATTTAACACCGAAAGAAATAAATAATCAACGAAATGTGACGAAGGGAGTTCCTTTTTAAAATTAAAATACGAATAAAACATAACTATGTACACTTGGTCAAAATGAAAGTGGGCGGTCTCTTGAGCAGTAAAAATTTTCCAAGTCCCTTCGGGTGAGCGCGCAGTTCACTACCGTAAACCTCCGTGCGCCGCTTTAGTTAACTGCATAACACAAGGCGCTGATTTGGGCTACCTCCACAGCATGCTTCGAATCTCCGTAGAGAATTTTTTGTTTCGTCCTTTCTTTTACTTTTTACAACTCCTTTTATTGTAATATAATCAAATAATTTTGCTTATGTTATTTCATGTTACAGATAATTACAAAATTGGTGAAAATTTGTGGTTATAATTCCAGGAAATCAGGATATATTTTGTCACTAGAATTACGGTTTTTCTTCTTGTTTACAATTACTACGTTTAGGTCTTGATGATCACGGATTTAGATTAGTATAATAATCATATTCTATGTAGCACAACTTGCAAATTAATTATAAAAAAATAAATTTAACCGTCAACATATTTACTGAATGTTCCTTAGGCAATATAGTGTAAAGCAACAGGGATTAATAAAATAATTAACACAGCATTTTAATAAGGAAGCCCCTAATTATCGTCTTCAGTGTTACTGCCATCTAGCGTTAAAAGTTTCTATTAACATGAAAAAAATAATAAAGCGAAAAATATTCTAAGGATAAAAAAATGACGAAAGCCTGTTATATTTTCACTGATGCATTAAAAAAAAAAAAAATTTGAACTTGCAATCTCACGAAATCTTAGCTAACGCTCTACCAACTACGCTAAGAGTTTTACTGCAGTCAGTATGGCATTGTAACGAGCAATGGTTGTACTCCACTTGAGAACCTGTTATACAGTATATAGTGTTTGTGTCAGTAGCGTTTCAGTTAATTCTTTCTGAACACCGATTTCTTTAATAGCGCCATTCAGTCCAGCTTGGTGTGGCAATTGCTCTGCCACTCTACTGACGATCGGAATGCTTGCTCGTTTCTCATGCGCTCACATCTAGTGTAGCAATTTCACGTATGGAGTTGTTAAGCTGTGTACTGTGAATGGTGGTGGCAGTCGGCTTGCAACCTAATAACTGATCTGAGAGACTAAGTTCAAATCGGGTATTTCCATGAGCGCTCAGGACAGCCAGGCTTTGTTCAAAAGATTGCATATATTCTTCTAGTAGTTATAATGGGGAACACAACTATTAATCACTAAAATCTTCCGAGAAAATAATTCATATACGAGATTTAAAACAGACAGATCGTTCAGAATGTTTAAACAGTGAATATTGTAACACAAACCAGAGGCGGCTTTTCAGGTGAACCAAGTGAAGCACAACTTCACCATAGAAATTAAAAAAATTGAAAAATTTAATTTACTTTTATTATACATCACAGTGCGACTGATTTGTATGATATTTATGTTTAATGTACGTTCAAAAATCGCGCCGCGCTGAAGAATTAACGAACATAGCGAGGGTTAATCCACTTTTTGTTTTGTGACTTTCTATTTCGTTTGCTATGGTTACCGTAGCAACAAAACTCCGATACGTTTAAGTTCTGAGCTGTTCTTGACTCATAACTAGAGTCCTGCGTTTGGTTACCTAAGCCTTCGAACAACGGCAACAGTGTAGCTATGTATGGAGTATAGCACAGCGTTTACACTTTAGGTCTCCTGCTGTTCAGTGAAACATATCAAGACAAAACAAAGCTAGACGGTTGGAAATGAATGCTCTAATAAAATAATTTGGTAGCGAACACTTCATTAGGAAAGAAGAAAACGTATTTTATCAGAAATAGGAGACATTTTTATTTTGAAACACTTAAAATATTTTACAGTTACTTGTAATGTACAGCTCAGAGACTCGTAAAGCAAGTAATCAGTGTAAATAATTTTTTTATTGTGATTTATTGTATTATTGTAATTTCCAGTATTTATTTATAGATGTATACATACATAGGCTGTGTCCAGTTGCAACGTTCGCAAGTAAAACAAGTAGGCCTATTCATAATTAATTTCTGTAATCTGGCATTAGAGACGGTAATACATGGAGACAAAAACAACCTACATACATTTCTATATTCAAATTTCAATCCTTTCACAATAAATCATCATATTATTTAATTCTAACTCATTTAACTTTGATAAAATATATCTATTCATTTTAAAAAGTGCAATTTAAATATTAAAAAACTCTGTAAATAGGCTAAAAATAATGAGCATTGCCTTTTAAATTTGGGTGAAAAATATATTGTGAAAAAAAAGTAGGCCTATCTAGAATCTAGATGCGTTTTACTTGTTGTGAGCATAATTTTTTGTTGTCCATAAGATGCCTTTAAATAAATACACTCAGGGACAAAAAAACCGGACACTTCTATATTTGCTTATATTTTGTTGCCAATTATTTGAAAATGAAACAAAACCCATTTAAACAAAATAATGTTTCATTTAGCACCTTATACGACAACATTTGAAAAAAAAAATCTCTGATGAGAAAACTTACAAAAAAAATTACAAAGGGCATATAACTATGGCATCGTTTGCTCTAACTGTTCTTTTCATTTTATGGTGCCTTATTCAACATTAAAAACTCTTTTTAGTAACGGGTATTACCCCCTCTGGCTTGAATAACTGCATCCGTACGTCTTGGCATGCTCTCAATTTGGTTAGCAATGTCTTCTTGAGGAATAAGTTCCCATTCTTCGCCAAGTGCTCGCCTCAACTCTTGTAACGATTTTGGTCTTGGTCGTCTATTCTTAACACGCCGTCCCAGCATGTCCCACACGTGTTCAATTGGGTTCATGTCTGGACTCCTTGCTGGCCATGGAAGAACATGGATTCCCACTTCTTGTAGATAATCTCCGAACGCATGGGCAATATGCGGCCCTGCATTATCATGCATTAAAACAAAATTATCGCCTACAAATTGGCCAAATGGCACAACATGATCAGCCAAACATTCATTTATATACCTATCAGCTGTTAATCTTCCATTTTCAACAAAACCCAACTCTGTACGAGCAACCGTACACACTCCTGCCCAAACCACCACTCCACCACCTCCATACGGCACATTTTCGGAAATGCAACACTGTGAAAATCGTTCTCCCCTCCTCCAAACCCTTTCACGTCCATCAGGTGAGCACAGATTGAAACGGGACTCATCGGTGAACAGAACACAGCTCCACTGTCCATTTCTCCAACCTCTGTGATCATTTGCAAAACGCAGTCGTTCAACTCGATGCATCCTGAGAAGTCTGGGACCAGTTGCAGGTCTACTTGATATCAGTCCACTTGCTTTCAACCTCCTTCTAACTGTTTTGGCCGAAATTGGGCGTCCATGCATGTTAACAAATTGCTGGGCTACACTAGTAGCTGGCAGGTTGCGCTTCCTAAGAACTCTCAACACCATATACCTGTCTTCATTTGGATTTGTAGCTCTTGGACGACCCGAACCTGGTCTTCTGGTATATTTTAGGGTCTCTCTATACCGTTTTATGGCATCATGGGTTGTGCTTCTAGCCATATTCATAACATTTGCAATGTAACGTAGACTGCGTACATCATCGTAAAGGGCTACAGCTCGAGCCACATCTTCAGGTCGCATCTTGTTTTAAGACAAATGTTACAACCCCACTAAAACTCAGAAAATGTAAAAATAAAGAAATAACGAATGATAACGATAATGAAGCACAAAATGGTTGAGACAAAATTGTTATAGCTGAGACTCCGAAAGCAAAATTGGAATATTTGGTTGCAATGGCTTGTTTATAAAACAAAAAACAATCAACAATGTATACACGTCTCCATAACAACAGATGGCTACCATAATATTGTATGAGAAGATAATGTTTTGCAAAATACCCGCAAATATTAAAGTGTCCGTTTTTTTTTTGTCCCCGAGTGTATTTTGTTTGTTATTAAATACACATGACAGTAGGCCTATATTTTATACGTGAGTAGCATTCTCATTTTTCAGTGCCTATACTAATATGCAGATGTAACACACGAAACGAAGCGGGCAGACGAGTCAGAGTCCTCATTTCCAAGCGAAGCTAGTATAATCCATGTGCATCTAACTTGTGCTCAAAGAAAACAAACGCAGGACTCTACTCATAACTCATAACCAGAGCTAGGATGTTGGTACCGAAACTGTTAAGTTGTGTGAGCTTGGACTATATCTCTACCGAATGAAAAGTAGCAGCGCAACTCTCAATGTCAATGAACCAGAACGACAAACGTGTAACCATGTAACCGAGTGGTAACCACATTTGTAATCCAATCGTCAACGGCCTTAGAACAAGAAAACAATAAACGAATTATATATATATATAATATATATTATATATAATTTCTAATTATAAACTTCGTAACTCCCAGTGTAAAATAATTTACCCATACATATAAAAATAACATACAAAGTATACAATTATGATTCTAGCCTTATTATAATAAGTAACAATGAACATTTTCATTTATCAAAAGAAATACTTCTTTTATGTTAGGAAAAAAAATTGCACTCTGCTGAAAATATTCGTTCTACGTCACAAGACTTTCCTGGAGCAAATCTGGAACATGACAGTATTTCTTACTATCATCAGGTGAACAACAACTTTGTGAATGTAATAGTGTATATCAGCCGTGGCAAAAATGTGATCGTGCGCCGAGCCACTGTGTAACCTGCAACGTGCATAGCACATATGGAGGGAGGTGGACACCCGAAGGGGAACTGAAGCAACTGTCTGACTTATTAACGGATTTTCATTTTCCTAACGTCAAGCACTTAAATATAATTTTATACAGTACAAGGTTACAGACTAATGTTTAGTACGTGTAACGAAGAAAGAAATGAACAAGAAAGCATAGGACACATTATCACAACCTAAAATTAACTGTCTTCAGAATGTCTCTGCGACAGAGTTTCAAAATCAGGAATTATGTCACTTACTGCCAGTCGTAGTTGATCACGAAAGTATTTGTCTGTCAGTCGTGATCTAAATTTGATTTTTACTATTTTCATTGTTGAAAATAATTTTTCAGAAACGTAAGTTGTAGCGAACAAGGCTTCAAAGAGCAAGCGAAAGAACGAAGCTTCGGATATTTATTTTTTGGCAAAGATTTGAAAAGTTCAACATTTGTCAAGTCCTTACATCTAGCTTTCATTTAACATCACATTGTAAATCTGTGAGTTTAAATTGAAGATCTAACCGCATTATTTGTACATCTCCTGAAAAAGGATCGACGTACTCAGATAATAATAACAACAACAATAATAATAATAATAATAATAATAATAATAATAATAATAATAATAAAACTTACTGGCTTTTAAGGAACCCGAGGTTCATTGCCGCCCTCACATAAGCCCACCATTGGTCCTATCCTGTGCAAGATTAATCCAGTCTCTATCAACATATCCCACCTCCCTCAAATCCATTTTAATATAATCTTCCCATCTAGGTCTCGGCCTCCCCAAAGGTCTTTTTCCCTCCGGCCTCCCAACTAACACTCTTTATGCATTTTTGGATTCGCTCATACGTGCTACATGCCCTGCCCATCTCAAACGTCAGGATTTAATGTTCCTAATTATGTTAAGTGAAGAATATAGAAATAATAATAATAATAATAATAATAATAATAATAATAATAGGCATAATAATAATAATAATAATAATAATAATAATAATAATAATAACAACAACACTTAACCATTTAATGTTTCATGAGTGACATGTAGTAAATGTCATTTTATGTTATACAACCGTTTTCCTCGTAATACTTGTGAACAAATCACACATTTAATATTCTCATCATATTGGCAGCAAAAAAATGCGTCCTCCCATCCTACTTGAAACTTTCGTTTTTGTAGAGGTACATGGTTTCGAGAGAGACATTGCGACGATACGCCACTCGCAGGTCAGAGACAAATAGAAATGGAACGGAATTTGACTCCAGTGAATGAGAGGGTGGGGGTTGGGGGAGGTAGGAATCAAGAGAAATGCATAGCTATTACGAGCCACAATGTACTCGCGAGTCACATTTTCGCCACGGCCTGTGTATATCATATGTGTGTCACATAATATTAAACCCGTAATTATTATCAATAAAATTTTTCATTTCTATTGTAATGACAGCTAGAAAGTTCGTATCGTAATTCTGATGTTGAATAAACTTGGACTGTAACGCAACCGAATGCATAGTAGCACAGCAGCACGAGACGTCAACAGACCAGCAAAACAAACAAGTATTGACGGCTGGTAAATAAACTTGTCTTTGAACCAACATTTAACGAAGAAGAATCCGGGGAAAAATAAACGTGTTACATACTCCTGTTTGCGTAATTATTTAATAACAGATGAGTTTACTTTTTTGGAATCATTCATAATATTAACATTATGTAAATAATACAATAATAACACAATAGCTCACTTTATTCAAGACTTGAACTATTAATATAAATTAACAATATTCTTCAAACTATTCACGACTGTACACAGTTCCACAGAATGATACTATGCGTTTATGTGAACTGCGTATCGCCTGCAGCGAGCGGGAGCAGGGCGAGGCACGGGTGGCATCTAAACTCCTCGCTGTACTTCACTGAAATCTAATGTTTTGGTACGAACTTCTACATATGCTCATAAACGAGACCTCAGTGCTGGTCGCGTGTGAGCAGCTGTGCTTGTGCATTGCCTTTTCCACTCTACTTCTGCAAACGTGGAGAGGCAAAATATATGCAATGTATAGGCATATTTATTATGTGCTGGTGTTATTAATATAAGTATTTTAACATATTTGTTCCAAATTATTTATTTATTCCTGAGCTACCGGAACACAAAGGAGAATACTTACATTTTCATGCCTGAACCTGGTAAGAATTTTAATCTCTCTCAGTGTTCGCTGACAGTATGTCTGATGTTCAAATGGCGATATTTTTTTGATTGCTACTTTGGTTTTTGTTACGTTGTCATATGCAGATCTGAAAAGAAAAGAAAAACATATTATGATTTAAGGCAGTTGTTAACTCCCAAAGAACTGGAAATCAGAAATGCAAGTTAAACACATTTTCCTCCCTAATAAAGAACAAATCAATCGCTTTATTAAACAGATATACAAAACTCCAAATTAAAATGAGTACTAGGCCTATATTATTAGCAGTTATTCTAAACAACTCATATGAATGTAAAACGGTATATATATATATATATATATATATATATATATATATGTGTGTGTGTGTGTGTGTGTGTGTGTGCGCGCGCATGATGGCGCGTGCATGTGTTTTGAGTGACACACACTTGTTTCTTTCTCGGACTCCTTTCCGACCAGGTTCATAAATAAATGTCATACACAATGAAGTTCCATTAAACAGCCACGATTTAATGAGTTTCGGAAACAAAGAAGGTGCGAAAAGGAGGACAAGAGTTAATGTAATTTTAGATTATATTCAGGACTGTTTGGGTAAACGATTCAGATGAGGATGAGGACGAACAGGGGATGAAACCCAAAAATATTTGATGTTTGCGGCGAATGAATTCAGCTCTCATCATTTATGCTGATATGACCACAGTCGTGAGGGCAAGTTCTATTATGAAAATCTGACAGATTTACAGGAAATTGTGACCCAGAGGAGCGGAAACAGTTCGGATTTGACATGATTTTTTTGTAGAATAGAGTCTGTTCCTCCTCGAGGAAATAGACTCCATATCACGACGTGAGCTGCAACGAGTGATGGAGAATTTAAGACAGTGCCACAAATGTATAGAAAATGAAAGAGGACAATTTCAACACCTTCTTGAATAAAATGGGTGAGTAACACTTCGCCATAGCAAGAAGCGAGCCCGCGTACCGAGAGCAAAATCGCCACAATAATAATAATAATAATAATAATAATAATAATAATAATAATAATAATAATAATAATAATAATAATAATAATAATAATAATGTCAGGCAAATTTTACGTCAAACATCAACCACGACTCAGAAATAGAGTCCAACGCTGTAGTATAGCAGTTCAGGAAGGTATTTTCTTATTAAAAGCATTAAAAATTAATCAACCACCATTCGTTGAAAGCGGATGGAAGTGTGCGTAGATTCCCCTATTTCTTCTAACTTTGATAAATTTGTGCACATTTGCGCCCGCCGGTATTTCTATGATTCATCGTGCTCCACTCTTACGACTTTGTGAACCTCATTTCAGAAGTAGGATGTCATTTGGTTTGTTTTGTTTGGAATACTGAATAGTCTGTGATTTTATCTTTATTTTAATATACAGTAGAGCATCGATTATCCGAATAGCATTCAATCGAAACATCGGTTAACCGAAAGCGTTCCAGTCGGCAAATTCAAATTGCGCGCGCGCCATATAGAAGTTCCGCTAGAGCTGTTTGCGAGATTTGGTGGCAAAAAAACTAGCCTCACCTCTGAAGCAAAAAAAAAAAAAAAAAAAAAAAAAAAAAAAAAAAAAAAAAAAAAGTTCTTTTTCTAAATTGTAGACCTATGTACTTCAATGGCCATTTTGAAATTGTCAAACTAGGCTAGTCAGTTCTCTGTCTTATTTGTAAGACGGGTGATGCAAAATATAATACATTTACAGTTTTTTGTTTAATATCAGTGTTTCCTTGTTTCAAACTGCTTCTATGACACAGGTACAATTTGTTTTCGGAAATGAACGGTTATCCGAAAAATCAGTTATCCGAACACACCTCGTCCTCAATTGTTTCGGATAATCGATGCTCTACTGTACCAAGGTAAGAGTATATCGTCATTTGCAACCTAATTTTTCTACTACGCTATATCTGTAAAGTCTTGCTCTTCGACGTGAAAACGGTGACTGAAATTACGGCATAATCTATTGATTATTGTAATGTATATGTCTTAATAAATTTTAATCGGTTATTTAACGATACTGTATCAACTGCGTCGATGGAAGTCACGATAGCGAAATATGGTGTTTGGCAAGATTTTTTTTATATTTTTTTGGGTTATTTTACGACGCTTTATCAACAGCTTAGGTTATTTAGCGTCTGAATGAGATGAAGGTGATAATGCCGGTGAAATGAATCCGGGGTCCAGCACCGAAAGTTACCCAGCATTTGCTCGAATTGGGTTGAGGGAAAACCCCGGAAAAAACCATAACCAGATAACTTGCCCCGACCGGGATTCGAACCCAGGCCACATGGTTTCGCGGCCAGACGCGCTGACCGTTACTCCACAGGTGTGGACATTTGGCAAGATGATACTGAGGATTTGCCATGTGATTAGTATTCGTCTTTTCTTACAGCTGAGGAAAACCTCGGAAAATCCCAACCAGGTAATCAGCCCAAACGGAAATCGAACCCACGTCCGAATGAGTGTCCGTATCAGTGGAAAAACACCCTACCGTTTGAGCTACGCCGGTGGTTTTTAATGTATCTTACTTGATCATTTGGACACTTCTATTGGAAGCCTATCGGCACATACATTATTTAGCGTTCTTATTAATTATTGTAACTCTTGCTATATCAGATACCAAGAGTTAAAGCTTGGAATTCACAAAGAGGCTCTCGGAAACAAGAAATAAAGATTCTGCGAAAATAGCAGTTAAAAAATAAAGAAATACTTCAATCAGCAGCAATAAAATATATATATATATATATATATATATATATATATATATATATATATATATATATATATATATATATATAAGCAATATATTGAGGCGTCAAATATTGGGCATGGAGCATGGTTTAGTTCCAGACAAAAAAAAAAGTGCGTTAGAACACATTCGGAAAAGTTTTATGCTATCAATTTTGAAATGAACTTGATTGAACTGAGAAAACTGGCACCTAGATTTAATAAGATAAACATATAGGCCTACTGTAAAATAAATTTAGTATACAGCAGATAATTGTAGGCTATGACTGGGTGTATGTATGCTTTATCGCAGTCCCCGTCTTATTCTACGAGTATGAAAGGGAGAAGGACTTCCTTACTGAGTTAAGTCGCTTAAAAATTAATATGACAGACTACAGAATTGTAACAAAGCCATTGCTCCTTTCATATTCTGAATCTGTATAGTATAAGGTCGACGAAAATGAATTATAATTATCATATACAGTACATGGTTAGAAACTACTTAACTATATTTTTTTATTTCTAAATTTAATAGTTTTGAAGGTACGACAAAAGAATACTACGAAATAAAATTAAGAAATGAAGGCTTACCAACGAGAGAGAGTTTATACGAACTATGTAAGTATTTCTGTACCGAAAGAGGAATGGAAGATACTAGAATAAGGGAAGATTTATATATGCTAGCTGCACATTGCAGCTTGAAACGTGAAGTACATCTTAGGCAAGTGAACAAATACTAATTGTAACAACTTACTAAAATGAGTTGAGTCTTGCACAAAACTAGACGAAAGTGCAAGATAAAACAAAAAATATATTATATTAAATATTTAAATTGTATTGTATTAAAAATGGCATATCTATGTGTAAAATTATAAAGTTTGTAATGTAAGATTTTAAATGATTCTGTATATGTACTTTTTGTCTGTGAACTATAATATAATAAATATATATCATATACAGTACACCTCAAAGAAAAATATCAATATCGAAGAAAAAAGAATAACTTTCATTCACAGACAAGTACAGAGAAAGGGCAAATGATCAGAGTGATGATGGCTTACGCAAATATTGCAAGAACATCAATTCCTTTCTTTATTATAATGAAAGGCCACAAAAAGAAGAAAGAGTTCGTACCGGCTGTAATGTAATGCTTATAAATCGCCAAGTACTTGTGCTGTGATGTCTGAATCGGTATACAAAGAAAGAAATATGACAAATTCATTGACCACTCCATTTCGTTTTAAATCATTATGACATGTTTCACTTATTCTAAATGGACATGGAAGTGAGCTCATTGTGAAGGAAAATTATCAGTAAAACGCTGCCAAGGCTTCAAGAAAAATTCTTCTCTGATAAGAGCGGTGAAAAATGGACACAATGTTTAGACTGTGAGATGTAATACCATAGGCTACAAAGTGCACAGGGAACGGTGAAATTAATAAGCGTACATTAGTAACATGGGACCGTCTGTCGGTCTCAATGTATTGGAGTCCATTGGACATGTTACGGCAATATAAGAAAAATCTAGTTCTTAGAGACTTCCACATGCTCTTGTGTTATATTACCATCAAAACTATGTATAAACTTATATTCATATTTAATTATTGCGTAAAATATAACAAATAGAAACTTATACCGCCACAGTGGCGCAGTGCCACCGCGCTGAGCTTACAAAGTAAGAGGCCGGGTTCAAATTCCCGGTAGAACCACCATAAATGTATAATTTATGTTGGGCAAGCCCGGGATCCAGGTAACAGGGTTTTTTCCGAGTACTCCGGTTCCCCTGTGACATCTCAACATTTCTCAATCATCATCATTAATTACAAGTGCAATGTAGATCTACTATCTATGGTGCACTCTGGTTAGTCTCTGAGGGTCGTATTCATAGACATTCTTAGCGCGGGCTTCCGGTGGATGATCAGCGAACTAACATTTTTCGTATTCATAAACCTGTGTTAGCGATATGATATGATATGATATATGATATGAATCCTGTACAAATAACCAGTGGATATCCGGGGCTAGTTTAGCACGCTCGTAGCGCGGGCTAGCGAAATGTCTATGAATAGCACCCTGAGAAACTAAGTGGACTACACTTCTCGGCACTAGCAACATCTGTGAGTCACACTTGTATACTCGGGCGAATAACGGCAAAAAAAAAAAAAACTTGCACGCACGCACACAATAAATAGCGTAAAATGAAACTGTGGAAACTGCTTGTCCCCAAACAGCTTACCTACACAATGACTCAGCTTCTACGTGTTAATACTTTCAAGTTTCTAGATTAGTAAGCTGATTACAAATGATTTCGTTGGTGCAGAGAAATATAACGCTAGTCAGAGTATCACCACAGTCTAGTATATACAGTCACGAAGCTTGGGTTGTGAGGGTGCTAAGAACAATAGACTGTGCCGGTACTATTCGCATCGTTTATAATGAGGCGATATTAGCGATCCCAGTGGTTAGCAACTATCTATGGATGCATATTTATTACGTATTGAGCTTCGTGACTGTATATACTAGACTGTGGTACCACTCTTCTTTGTGGTGCGTGTTGTGTATCCCGAGAGGTATACGCTGGCCAAGTAGAAAACACCGCCACTGGATTTTACAAATGAAAGAGTCCGAAAAAAATTTGCTTGTAAATAACTCGACAAACCTTAACATAAAATAGTGGTTATGTTCAAAATGCAGTATAATATAGGCCTAGTATGTGAGAAAGTTTATGTCATTTAATGATACCATTTACTAACTTTTGGACACTGGCTGCAGTCTTGGCAAATACAGTACCTAGCTGCTAGGCAAAGCCCTCAGTTTGAGTGAAATTTATGTCACAATATTCTTCGCTGTTGTCTCACCTTAACCATATTGTCAGTGTGCGTTTCCATTTAGTACCGGTTTTTTCTAGCTTAGACATGAAAGATGCTAGAAACAAAAATGGAAGCATGATGACGTCGGAAAGGGCCACACCCACTAAGTGATACTTGCTCTCATAGAAGACTTCCCCGCTTCCCTTACTTAGGAAACTCTTGCTTTATGATGTCACCAATGAAAAGCAAACAGGAAGTTGATTGATCAACAGACATAATTAATGATCTTAAACAAGTAGTTCCTCGAAGCTATTGGCTATGCACACAAAATTTGTATACCTGACCTAATTACAAGAAGACAAATGAGTTAGAACGTCTCCAAATGTATACCTATTGCAACTCCATCCTCAATAGAGTGATTCTTTTCTTTTTTTTTAAAGCCATTTAATACGAGATTTGTGAAGAACTTCCCCTGAACTTTGTTATATGCCTACATAACCAATGGCTTCTGAAATGGGACATACAGTTTTTGCTATGTATTTTGCACAGTAACTGAAAACCTCTATTTTACATTATATTGTGTCAAATTACCTACGAGCATTTTTATATGTAATCCGTCCTATTTTTAACACAAGGATTTTATCTTATACCTTGACCAAAACTACTTCCGACTAGACAGCTTAAAGATAAAGGGGAGCAGTGTTGTCATGTTGCCCATCTTTCGTGTAAACGAGAGAGCTGCCGACAGAGTGCAGTAATGAACGGCTGACATAAACACATAATATATTTCTAAGCAATTTGTTGAACACTAGGCATTAAAATTGGTGTACATTATTATTATTTTTATTAGTCTACTACTAGTAGTAGTAGTAGTAGTAGTAGTAGTAGTAGTAGTAGTAGTAGTAGTAGTAGTAGTAGTAGTAGTAGTCATTATCGTCTTCAATGTAATACCGTTAGAAAAGCGTCGAAAGGACTGTAAACTGTAAAAACAGGTTTAAATTTAATACGAAGCCTTTACTTTTATGAGTGCCGGTTTCATCAATGTCATACTGTTAGAAAGGTGTTGAAAAAATGATAAACTGTAAAAATATTCTTCTTCTTCTTCTTCTTCTTCTTCTTCTTCTTCTTCTGCTTCAAGCTGTAGGCTTTAAGCCCGTTGCGGCTCCTTTATTTCTTGTATTCATCTTTTTGCTGGTCGGCCGATGAAAATATTTATGATTAAAAATCTACACGGCCTTTTTCTTTTCCAATATCAATAACACTGCTCTTATTAATTTTAACACAAGCAGCAGTTCTCATTACGACTTGCGCCAAAGGTAAAAAAGGCCCGCCATTATCTTTTTCCCTCTCAAAATACTCCCTTACATTACACACCATCTCTCGCACTTGACTCTTTAACGGGGCACCTTGGCCAATATTCTTTGTTCTCCGCCAGACTTTTCTTCCTTTCGACATTGCACAAGTCACCTGTTTAGAAAATTTCGCACGAACTAGAAAACGCACACTAGTCACATACTCCTCCAATAACAACGAAGATAATACGTCTAATATAATTTAAACACAATAATTATCGATACACTAAAACAATAATACAACTAAATAATATTTTTAATTTACACAAAGCACGCACTAACCAGCCAAGTCAAAGTCATTCCGGGCATTATATTCACCACTAGGCCATGGTATTCACGTGCAACTTGTAAACATATACCTGGCAACACCGTCCCTTCACCATGGTTACGCGTCTCTCGTGAATGGTTGATTTGAATAGTTGCGATGGTAACATGCTAAAGGTCGGAAGTAGTTTTGGACAGACCATAGATTTACAGTTTTTATATTTTACTAGCCTTACCAGTGCGCTTCGCTGTATTTGTTAGAAATATATAAAACTGATTGAAATCTATATTTTCATATACAGCTTTGTTATTACTTAGTGAATAACAGCTTATTCCATGTTGCAAGACATTTGCTCCTGAATTATTTTCAAAGCTGTATTTAAAACTATGAATGTAACTGTTATTATCAAGCAATACCTTCTGGAGTAGTTCAATAAATTCCACTCTAAGGTGGATACGACATTAGGCCTAACAGACAATTGGTCAGCGTCTGAAACAAAATATACTTGTAGGAACTGAGGGGTTTTACTCTCAGTTGGAAGATTCATATTAAATGATAAGCCTATGACTGAACTTTAAATGTTGGCATAAAATTTACTATGTATTTCTTTTACACTAAATTCTTTATGTATTTCTTTTGCACTAAACGATGCTACATGGAGTAAAGTTTTGTAATGTCTTAAATTATTTAAAAAGTGTACTGATAATGGATGTGCTTCTATAACTAATCCTAAGTTGTTAATTGGTTGTGGGGGCTCTTGAATCTCAAGAGTAAAAACTTTTTCAACATAATCCGTTTGGCTCATTACCCCATTTTTTTGCATTAAATTTATTGTATATTTTATTCATTTTACCTATTTGAACACAAAATGAGCATAATAAATATTTGGATCATAATGGAATGCTAAACTAATATACTATTACAGCACACTAAATCAATTTCTCTGAGAGCGTTAAGCACTGTTTCTCCTTTCTCGAGCCTGGAATGTTCGAACTCTCTTACAGGCAAGTCGATCAAAGCCTTCGATGCTAGTTTCCCTTAGTCGAGCCGCTGCAATGATTGCATTGTTAGTTTGTAAACGAATCTCTCGTTCTTCCTCGCTCTTATTAAATATCCAAATTCTGTTTTGCCTTAAGTCAGAAGTGTTTCATGATAACTGAGACTTCTATTTTAGCATTTTGAAGTACGTAGACCTACTATATAACAAGTAATAGGCCTGTCTACCTAACGTTAACGGTTAGAATCTTTTTAAGAGAATATCACCCTAAATTATTAATGTCCAACTTACACTTATCCACTGAAATAAATGAAAAACAAATCGAATTCAAAGCCCCACACGCACTACCGCTCTTCTAGGAGACAGCGGAGCCTGGGCGTTGTCTGTCATGATTCTCCATAAAGCAGAGCATAACCGCGCAGTGTCATATAATATATAAAACATTCAAAATGTTTACCCTTCATACAGATGTCACCCAAATTTACTCTGGCAAAACTTGTTTCTCCCAGTAGATACCTCCGAAAAGAGTACTGCAAACCACTGCACTGTACTGTTTTTACTTCTTGCTCACTTAAGGGACAAATTATACAAATCTAGCTTTCAGGTAGTAGCTCCCTGTAAAGCAGGTTTGAATAATTTCAAGGAAAAATTGTTCCGGGGCCGGGTATCGATCCCGAGACTCTTCGCTTAACGCGAGAACGCTCTTCACACGAGTATTTGTGTGCACTCATAGTTGAGTTCTGGCGTCTTGTCAGCTCATTTGAGTCTTGTGGATACAAGGGAAAAATTGTGACGATGTCACGTATAGTTCCAGGGGTAGCTCAGTTGGAAGAGCGTTCGCGCGTTAAGCGAAGGGTCCCGGGATCGATACCCGGCCCCGGAACAATTTTTCCTTGAAATTATTTAAGGGACAAATGTTTATAAACGCAGGGTGGTTCAACGATTAGTTCGATTACGTAGCAAACTTATACCCGCTGCAGTTTATAAGTTAAAAGTCACAATTTGTCAGATTTCTATGTTTTTGTACAGTATGACTGTTACTCTACTATTTTTTCTAATCAATTTTTTAAGTACCAGCTATCTGAAGTTAAACTGGTTGAAACTCTATTGGTACTCACTTAGGAAGAGAGGGCAGTATAATTTGAAAATGTTCCCTAATTAATGCACATTTTTCATGTTTTGCATGTAGAAATATTATTGTAACTTAAATTCTAGATTAATTTTTTAAGGCCCAAATTTAAAAAAGAAGTACCAGGGTATAGTAATTCTCGTAAATGAATCTATCTCAGCCATCTTTTGAAGATAAATTAAAAATCTCTTCAATATTTTACTTCTAAAGGCATACTCTATAATTATAATGTTTGAAGCATATTTTTGATACTGGCTTTCAAAATTTCAAGATAAATGATTACGAATAATTCAAGCTGAGCAAACAGCTCGCATTCCCGTGCACTATTTATCATTTTATATACCATCGTCTTGCTCGAGCAAAACCTTGCAGTGCAGCTCTCTACAGCGACATCAATTTTTGCAGTAATCACTCGAAGACTTATCTTAGTACGAATACGGTCCGTTTTTGGAACTGTGAGATCTAACATCTTTGCTGAAGTGAAGAATTAGCTACAATCCCGGACTGACGTTTATCACGCTACAAACGGAGCACAGAGTATAAGCACAGTCTAGTATATACAGTCACGAAGCTCAATACGTAGGAAATATGCATCCAAAGATAGTTGCCAACCACTAGGATCGCTACTATCGCTTCATTACAGACAATGCGAAATAGTACCGGCACAGTCTATTGTTCCTAGTACCCTCACAACTCAAGCTTCGTGACTGTATATACTAGACTGTGGTATAAGTTCATAATCACTGTAAGAATCGAAACGTGCCTTCGTTAAACATAATTATTTCGAATGAATCTCACTTGATTTAGGATCAAATTCTGAGAATGGTTCACTTTTTTATGAATAATTCTGCTTTGTTAGGTTGCACAAAAGTCACTTCAAACTCCATGTAGGGCACTTTCCAAAATAAAATAGAACCAGTATATTATTTTCAAGACATAGACTTATAACATATTTCACAAATAAGAAAAAGAACTTAAATATGGCAATGAATGTATTTTCTCAATTAAACATACGTTAAGAGTCGTATTATTTTGGCTATTTATAGCGTGATATAAACAAGATGAAAGACGATTTGGAATAATCGTCATTTTGTGCTGTTCTTCATCGCTCCTAAAAATTCACATAAAAGTAGGGCTACTGCCACTTTTTAAGAATTCACACTTTATACGCGTACTTTCCGAATAACTGAATTTTAAAAATCTAATAAAATGACAGAAGAATTCTAAACTTATTAAACAACGAACAAACTAATAAACGAACAAAAACTGAGCGCCCACTTTCCAGCACTGGGCTCTTGGAAGAATTCCATTCCTGTGAGAATTGCAACCGAGAATAGATGTTTACAGAATTATTGCTAATCTAATTTCTCTGATCTTGTGGTCAGTTTGGTGCGATGTCGTCTCTTGAGACAATCTAACACAAGGGACACACACAGTCCGCATTACAGAGAAATCCCCATCTCTCTATTGGGAATCAAACTAGAGCCCGCTAGATCGATAGCAACAAGAGCTAAACGCACACATATACTCTGTCTGTCCGTCTCTCTCTCTTTCTCGCAGATTCTGTTAAAAAGGGGTATTGTATAACGATAAATAACATAAGCCTACTTCTATTCAGCAGCGCTTTCATGTGTTACTTAGTCCAATAGTCTTTAGATCAGTTCTGTAGTGCTCGGGAAAAGTGACACAAGTCAGTTTCCACAAACAAACCTTTTTTGATAATTTATTGACAACTTACGGAACATCTGTTCGCTTGAAAAAAAATACATAGGTATTCCTCCCATTACAATAATTCATACAGAAAAAATCAAATCGACATAAACCAGTGTAAGTTCTCAATAAATTATCAAAAAAGGTTTGTGAAAACTGACTTATGTCACTTTTCCCAAACACTGCAGAGTTTCACGACGAGTTTAATAGCGATTTCTGATGTCAAGGCAATAAGGAAGCCTCCTCTTCTATAATTTTCGTCCTTTTCTTTCTTGTCTTTTTTTGTGTTCTCGTTTTCATCTTTCTTATCCTCTCCATATTCTTTGCCTTCTTATTCATCTCAACCTTCTTTTCCCTCCCCTTATTTTTCTTATAATTTTCTTATATTTATCCTCTTATTCTCCACCTTAATTTAGATTTATTTCTTCCTCTCTTCTTATTTTCACTTCTTCTTCTTCTTCTTCTTCATCTTTCTCATCATAAAGGTCTCATTTCTTCACCTTCTCATTTTCCTTCTTATTTTCCTCATATTTATCATTTTTTCTCCGCCTTTATTTTACTTATTTCCTCTTCCTTTTCATTACTTTCCTGTTACAAGTTTTCCTTCTAGTTCCACTTCTCTTCCTTTCTTTCTCCTACTCTCTATCATTCTTTTCATATTTCACCTTTTCATTTTTTTAATTCTTTTTCTGCAATGCCTTGTTTGATTTCACGAGTCTTCACTAGGATAATGGTCAATGAAGGGTTTAACGTATGTCAAATCGAAATGCCACTGTGTTTGGTATATACATCTCAAATCTGAAGTCTACGAAAGGGTGAGGAGGATTGCACAAGTAGGCAGGGAAAAATATATTTATTATGCTGCCTATTTCACTGATATGTCAATTGAAGGATTCAGAACCATAATGGGCCAAGCGCCATTTACTGAAACCGTAGAAAACAAGAGTTAAAATGAAGTTATTGCCATAATTCACTGGAAACATAGAGCAAGTAATATAAAGTATACACATTAAAACTAAATGATGTCAAACTTCATTAAACTATGGCATTCACTTAACTTTAACCCTTGCTTTCTCCGTTTTTAATGAATGGCGCTTGGCGCACTATGGCTCTGAACCCTTCAATTGACGAATGAAGTTAAATTCCAATCAACCGAAGTCTTTTACTGCAATGCATTGTTTGATTTCAGGCGGATTCACCAGTTGCATCTGCCATTTAAAGTTTTAACACATTTCAAATCGAAATTCCACTATGTTTACTATATAAACATATTTCAGGTGAAGGCACAGGAATGCCCAATTATGATGGAGTCTTAAGCGATCGTGAATTTCAACTGAAATCTTTTCCGATATCGCCTGTGAAAAAAAAAGTGTGCAACAAGTCGAATCACATCTAGAGTAAAGTCAGCGTCTATTTGAAACAGGATAATAATTCTCGCCCACTTTTCTCTAATCTAGTGCCATGACGTCTATACAGGGTGTAAACGATATAAACTGCCAAAAAATACCGGTAATACAGCATAAATAACTAAAGAGAAAAGTAAAATACTTAATGTTTCTCTATAACTGTCAAGACTTCCTCAGAAAATGGGGTCAGTCATTATTTACTTTGACCAATACGTAGCTGCGTCATGTGTTACTCCGTTGTGTATTGATATCAGCGTATTCCGAATCTCATCGGACCGGTGGACAACAATGACGTCACGCTGCAGCGAAATAGGAAAAAAACTGCTGGAAGGATCGATGGCTGTCATGGCGACTGTATAAGTTGTTGTCTGAGCTACGCTAGCAAAATTTTGCGAAATTTCCGTACTGCCATCTCGTTCAAAGAAAAGAGAGCATAAACGATTTATTTCTTGAACCGGTAGTAATAACTGGTCCGTTGACATGTTCGCTCATAAACCATTAACATATTGTTTTCACGTTGTGCTCATTACAAACAATACAGCAGAATTAAAGCAGAACACACCGCCATGACACAACAGTGCACGATGTCATTCGTCTGCTAATTCCCGCCCTATACAAGAACCAATCAGATTCACTGATGGCGGCTGATGGAGACTGCCACCACGTCTGCAAGCTGATGGCACCGATGTGACACCGGTGGAGCATCAGTGACTCCATCGGTGAAATTCAGAACACCGTGATGCCATCAGATTGCTCAGCGCTGAGATTCGGAATACGCTCCATATGTGTTGGGTACAAGGTCATTGGCAATGGCATACACGTTCAGTCGAAATGTAAACAAATAATTAGAAATTCTATCTTTTCTATTTTAAGCTTTCTTTTATTTCTTTTATATTTATTTGGGTTCGTGGTACAATACCACGTTTTCCTTATGATAAATTGATATATTTAGCTTGAAAGGGATTTTTACCCTTTTGTTAAATTATTTTTTTTTATTTTTTTTTACTATCAACCTTAAGAACATAACATTTTATAAATTAAAAATAAAATTATAAGACATAATTAAATTTCATTAGAAATTTTGTTCGGTAGACCGATATGGTACTACCTATACAATTTTGCAGCACAGCACAGTCGCGAAGCTCAATACGTAGTAAATATGCAAACATTACATAGTTGCTCACCACTAGGATAGCTAATATCGCCTCATTACAGGTAATGCAAAATAGTACCGTCAGTCTATTGTTTCTAGAACCCTCAAAACTCAAGCTTCGTGACTGTATATAGTTGACTGTGTTTGCAGTTTATATCGTTTACACTTCGTATAAATTTCTTCCAAGGTTATATACAACGTACGTAGAGCCGGACCGAGAACAATACAGTAGCCTATATTGTAGAGTCAGGAGCTTTCAGTTGTTTATTCTAGTATTGGATCATATATTATGAACTGAAGTTGTAATAGCGGTAGGAGGAACGAAAATACCTGAGAAAATCTGTTATATTGAATTTCTCCCTTAAATATTCCATATGTATAGAGTGAATACTATTGACATTCCCTCAATCTGATTCCCGTAATGGAAAACATATGCTCTAGCCAGTCATCCAGAGGAATATTAAAGTAAGTTTTAAATTCATTGAAATGCTGAAAACAATAAATAAACATAACACATCTTTGGAAGAGCGCTGTGCCATGAGCTCTACCCTCAAAATCCGAACTAGCGAAATGGAATATTCTGTCACTTCTGTAAACACATACAAACTCTGAAACCGCAGCTGACCAGCATCGTTGCGCCCGTATTTTCAACACGGATATTACCATACCCGCAGGTACAAGTGACGCAAGAAATACAGAACACTGCTTCAAGCCACACAGGTTGGTTACAAGTACATATTTATAACTCTAGTGCATATATGTTTTACTGCCCGATATATTGTAGTGAAATTATGGAGTAGTCAACATTAATGTTCTTACAAGGGCCTAAGAGCACTGGTATATTAAATGGTCTATACTTCGTTCCACAATGTTTGACAAGAGATGTACACACTGCAGGCAGAAAAGGAGAGAGGTATAATTGGACAGTTATTAGTAATAGTGATCCAAGCGCCGAAACCCTATTTCGAGATATTGGCCATTGAAATAAATTGTTTTTCTTATATATGTAAAACATTTTATGCAAGAAGTATTATAACATTCATACTATTACAAAAAAAATAGCACAAATAATACCAAAAAAAGGCTAACCAATTTTTAATAAGAGACTAGCAGTTGAATTAATATTTCAAAGCAAAATGAATTTTATGCAATAAACGAATTTTTGCCTACAAATAGCAGCAAAATTCAGATATCGCATTCCTGATTTTTTTCCGAGTTAAATTAGCCTGCTATCAACATATTTGTGCAAATATCTCATTTTTTTTCAAATTGTCGGTTGGTCTTTAATTTCGAAACTCCGTCCAATTGATATTCAATCAAAGGCAGAAGTCTCAGCGTTCTACCCCCGCCCAACTTCAAGATAAGCATGGAATGAAATCTCTGCCATTGGTTGAATAGCAATTATACTTCTCTCCTCCGCTGCCAGCAATGTTTGCTTCTCCTGTCAGACATTGTGGGACGAAGTATAGTATGAAGATATCTAAAACGAAAATAATGGAGATGACAATTCGTGAGACTAAACCGATTATCCAGTGTCAGGAAGATGACACTTTATCACCTAAGTTTTACACGTCTCGCAAAAATTATTTTTTTTATTGTGTTATTGTTTATAGGCCTAGTTTATTTTATTTAGCTATTATTCAAAAGACACACAAATGACATCATTTAACATGAACTCAAATAGGAACTTTCATTTTTTTTTTAATTCTACAGGGAAGACATTATTTGAAATTCCAAAAGTAAGATATTTGACTTCTTTAATATACGATATTCGTACATTTTACCGTTTAAGAAGACATGCCCAATTTATTTCTCATAAATTTAAATAGAAGTTGCATGTATATTGCAATAATAATTAATAGTAGGGGAAAAGGGGTCACATTAGAACAGACTGAATTTCTCATCTCAACACATCATTTTCATTAAGTTGGCAGTACTCACAGCACAAGACAGCCTTTCTGATGTATACTGGCTGCGAGTTTCCTTCCATTTATTACTATGAACTCGGTAGATGCACTTGTGTTTAAGTGCATAGAAAACATTTTTTTTTTTCCGAACTTCGTAAGGATAGTCTGACAACATGAACGTTTCAGAGGTGAGTTTCATTATGTAATACTAGAACCTAATGAATTCACTTTGCGAAAATTATTGTAAGTTTAAATCTCTAATATTTATTTCGTCTTCCTTTTAATGAATGGTCGTGCTTGATAGGATCATGTGGGCACATTTAAACTGTTCCTGGGGGAAAACATTTGAACAAGTTCAAAACTGCCCCACTACATTAATTTAACAATACTGTGAAATATGATTAAAAAATTTAATGTAATAAATTGATTGATGATATATTATGATATTATTGTACGTAATATTTCTGGGGTGCTAGAGAGATTTTTATATAAAAAATATGCATCTTTGTTATCGCAATAAATTTATTATTATATAAATCCGAACTCTATACGATGAAGACCGAAAAACATTATACAGGGTGTATGGGGTATAAGTGCCGTCCTTTTCACAGTCGTTGGGAACGGTCTACAGGATCAAAAAATGTTCATACAACATAGGGTCAAAACTTCATAGTTTTCCCAGGGAAAAAATATTTCCTTATTTTATTTGCGTTATACTGCTTATATCGTGAGTAAAATTACGAAAACAATTACATCAGTAGGTATATCTAGCAAAAAGTTAATATTAGTTTAAATAAATGTGTGTGTTCTATTACATTTTCGTTAAATTAAATAATAATGCATGCTTAAATTCGTTAATATTCTGACGTGAGAGACGTGGCAACATGTTTAGCAGAATTAATGCTGCTGATAGCAGTCTGCCTAGACGTACAGATCTGCTGAGTTTAAGCTCCCTGTCCATAGGTCTCCTGCCGAGCGGATAGCAGTTCAGTACAAGTAGACCTATTCGATAAACAACATACAATGTCATTCACAATTCAGGAATATCATGATATGTTATTCATTTATGGATAAAGTCTTCGTAATTCAAGTGCGGCAAGAAGGATGTACCGTCAACGTAGGTTACCTAAGAAGGTTTCCTAATCGGCTAACTTCTGTAGCAGTTTCTCAACGATTATTAGAAATTGGGAGTCTCTTACGCCGTTTCGAAAATCGCACAACGAGAAATTTCTTTAAAAATGATACTGCTTAAGGAAGCAGGAGATGAAAATTTTGCTTTAGAGAAAAAGTTAGTGTGATTTTGTGCAGTAAACCATTATTGTTTTCTTTTTAGACGTACAATAAAAAATGAAACAACATTGTTAAATAAAATGTAAATTTAACATAATGTTCTATTAATGAGATTGAAAGTTTGTATTTTCTGCTCGTTTTTAGTGAACAACAATTGCCCTGTTCGCCCCTGCATTAGAACAGAGCATCTGTTTTGTACCGGTATGTCTGTACCCGCTTGAGCTGTACTGTGTATGTACTTGTAAACCTCCTCCTCTCCATCCAGCAACGTTGTAAAACGTCTAATATTATAAACTTTAATAATTACTTAAAATATTGCAAATTAAAAAAAATTGTGAGGACATTTTTTTCTTCCTTATAACATGAATAATCATCCGTTAAAATAATGACACTATCATTATCCCTTACACCCTGTATAGTAAGAAGCAACAGGGGCCTTGTGGTCATGTTGTAAGTATGACGCAAAACATTTTATTTAAAAAAAAAAGGCAACAATTAAATATTGAAAGTATACGTAGTCCGGTTCAGAAAAAAATACGAGTGCAAGACACTCATTGTCAAAAATACCCCAAGAATATCGAGCAAAAGGACAGAGAGATCAGGACGCCCTAAAGAACGTCAGGACGACATATTTCGTTTGGAGACGAACTCAATTTGGTCTAATATTTGAAAACGCTGATAATCGCAGTAGGAGTAAAGAAAGAGTTGCAACAAGACTTAAATCACCACGCTCCAAGTATTTTAAGCAAATTGCAATTCGTATTTAAGGTTCTTCGTATAACGAGAAAAATAAGCAACTTAATCCTTTTAGTGTAAAAGAAGTCACAGTTTTAAACTTTATATAAAATTACGAAACTTCTAGGCAAGTTTCAAGACTTTTTCAGATAAAACTAATATACTTAAAAAAAAAAAATCTAAAGGGCAAAAAAGTGTAGGCTAAATAATTTAATTCTGAATTGTTTCATCTACTTTAAAGAATATTGTGGGATACTAAGCAATGTTTGACCAGAAAGAAAATTAACAATTAACAGCAGAGAGTATTCAAGCGAAATATGTTTTTATTGCTGGTCGGGGTGTACGCAAAGGGGAAAGGCTAAGATGCACAGCTTCAACATTGTGTGAAACGTAGGACATGGATGTGTGTTCGCTGTCAACATGATGTTCACTGTTGGCTCAGGTGTAGTTACGGGAGTTCCATCAGGTGCCCGATAAGTGACGAGAGTACAAATACGAGCTTACGGCAAACTCTCGCAGACAGAATAAAATATCCGTTAAGAAAGAAATAGGCCTATGGAAAACAACGAAAGTAATATATAGTACTTTAGTTTGTAACATACAATTTTTACGAAAATGTTAAATACATTTGGATTTGAATATAGGGAGGTCATTTGCTCAATTTGTATAACAAATGATGTCCATCAATTCATACCCTTACCATTATTGCATTTATAACGATAAAGTTATAAATTCCTAACAGTGAGTAGTTTCAACACTAATGTAGTAAAAGTCATACATAAGAATTATTTGCTTCAAGTGAAAGATTTCACGAGAATAAAATAAAATTCTCACAGTAACAGCTAAAATGCCGTGTCCATACTAGTTAAGTACGGTATTTAAAATGGAGCATGATTATGTCCAGATAAAGGTTTGTTTAATAATGTAATAGAGAAAAATTAAAGAAACATTTGATATCAAAACTTCTTATGTCTGAGTTTATATTTCCTTAAATATGATTGCATAATTACTGTAGTCCAGTAAATCAGTCTGTTAAGGTAAGCGTTCACTACATCGTATCGCACTCATCGGACTAATCGCACGGATCGGAAAAAGACTATCTTTGCTGTAATTGTTATGTAACCGCGTTCACTACATCGTATCACACGGATCGCCTCTCGGCAAATCCGTCCACATTTCTCGGATGAGCAACTTTTCCGATGCGTGCGATCATGGCCTTCTTTAATAAATCAATTTTAATTGGTCAACTGTTACTATTATGTTGTGCCATGTTCAGTGTCGCGCCAAAATGGCAGACGGAAAACTTGAAAACTGCGAAGAATTATATAATTTGAGGCATTCCCATTACAGTAATCAAGTCATTTCTTACATATATATTATGTAACCACTATTTCTTTCGTTTCTTCCTCTTCAATTAAGACGCATGAAGCAATTACAAATTCTTATTCGCTAACAATCATAATTAATAGACCTAACCTCAACTCCTCTGTTTTCAGCAATATCAATACCGTATGACGTCATGTTTTAAACAGCTGATAGGGGAATCCGATGAGGCGATGAAGTGGAGCCGTTACAGTGAACGCACTGCACTTAAAATATCCGTTGCGTGCGATTCGTACGAGGAGTGCGATACGATGTAGTGAACGCTTACCTTTACACCATTCTGTTCCTATGGGTACACAGTTGAAAAAGAAATCCCACAGATGTCAGCACAAGCCAGGATGATGCACAAAAAGCCATCTTGATTGTACTGCTATGTTCATTTTGATTTGGCGAGTTTATATGTCACGCTCTTGCTTTGTGTTTTAGTCTAAGCGTGCATTTTTACTCTGTCAGATCTGTTTGTGTTGTCTTTTCCACAAATAACAACATAAGTCAAGATCAAGAGGACATAATAGTACACGTGTGCAGTTGCTATTTTGAAGATTTTAAGCAAAAAGATTTTAGGTTAGGACATGCTTATGTTTGCTTTGTCATGTCTGTTACTCCGTGTCATGTCTGTTACTTCATTCAAAACAGTGCCTTAATTCCTTCTAATTATCTATCATTAAAGAAACTAAGGCTCAAATATCTTCGCTTTAAGGACAATATACTAAGATAATTGCTACTGAAAGAATGGTTCTCTGTTAGTTACTGAACAGGTTAGACTATTATCTTTATATTAGGTAACATCTGATATTAAGATATTTAAAATATTTGTTCATTTTTGATCTGAAGTTAGTTCTGTTACTATTCTAAGACCTATGCACGTTTAAAGGATATCTGCTATAAAAATAAAGGAATTCTGTTTCTATAAAAGATCCATTGTCTTGTCCTATAACACACCTGACATTTAGTCGTGCCATCAAAGATTCACTGACACTTGCAGAGAATGCTGTAAAGGTGAGTGTACAGTGGCTGATTACTATGGCAGAGACATTGCATTATATTAATACATGCAGAATATGCACTAAATACTACTTTAATTTTGACGTTCTCAGTCGGCCATTTATTATACAAATTTTGCAAACGACCCAGCTGGGAGACAGTAATATCGTGGGCCGGCAGGGGTGTAGCGCTGTTGTGAATTTTGTCCCAGAATGGAGCAAACACACAAGTAGGCCTATAATAAAATATAGTGTGCCTCGTACTGTCAAATGTCAGTATGAAGAAATTCTGGGAACAATAAAATTATTTTCGTTATATTGAAATTCCGTTAAACTGAACAAACGCAACACAACGAACATATTGTTATGTTTATTTTACTAAAAATACTTTCATTTCTTTTATGATCAATTGAAACCAACAACATGTCAATCTGCCAGACAGAGAGAGAGAGAGAGAGGGGGGAGAGAGAGAGGGTGGGGAGAAAACTGAACATTTCACATAAATGTGTAATTGAAGAGAGGATATAGAAAACCTTTAAAAATGTCTCTTCCAGCAGTTTCTGAAAATATTAACTTTGATGCAAGTATATGATGGAAAACATGTTATTATGAAATTCCCCGTAATATGAGAGCACCAGATGCTGACAAAATATCAGTAAAATGTGTCACCAAGGTAAGTCTTACGAAAAAAAAAAAATAGTACGAGAAAAAAAGTCACTATGTTTCGACATAAATATCTGCGATGGATTTCAGAGCCATGTCTACGGAATAGAACGTCAGTAGCAGATTAAAACATGACATGAAAGCATGTCTATCATATAGGAATGGGGCCTGCCAACAGATGTGGGAAGTTTAAATAGGTAGAGGTAGGACACGGTTTAGCACATTTCATCACAAAACAGAAAAAGAAATGGAAGTCGAAAATTGAAAGTAACCATTTCCAAAAGAATTACGCGTAATGTTTACATTATGACATATACGGAGTCACAGCTGTGTCTAATCTAAAGGTAACGCATCCATACATGTTTAGCGGTGCCGGCTTCGATTACCGGCAGAGAAGAGGGAACTTATCTAGTGCTGGTATATTTTCACAGAGAGTAACGGCTCAAATCTTTAAGAGAGATGATGACATCTAAAGAGTTATTAATTCTATTACAAGTTGATTTCTTTGAGTCATCTTTCTTACTAATGGCTTAAAAGTAACGACTTATAGAGTACATTTCTTACAAACGAACACACAGTAAAGCACTGTGCATCAGTTGTGGATTTTAGCCGACCAGCGAGAGCCGAAAGCTATGATGCATGACTTACACAATCCGTCACTCAGCAATATTTGCCTTCAGGCCTACTCGTATCGATCCGATACATAATTGTCTAGGCGGGGACTGTGGAGTGGGGGTAATCTGCATACCTCAATTGAGATACTAACGCCCAGGGCTGCTCTACAGTTTATTAAGCATAACAAGAAACACACACAACCAAGATGTATCGTAACTGCATGGTGTAAACAGGTGTGGGACACTCTACAGATAAAATAGAAAGGTCGCATATAAATATATGTGGAATGGAATGGAATTTAACTAAGGGGGGCACGGACGGCCCAGCACTGCGACCTATTGAGATCTATTACGCTAACCCTCGATATAGAACGAGTTGCACGCCACAGATCCCCTACGCGCACCGCCCTAACCACATGACTCCCTTAACGACCGGTCCCTACAGCCGACAGAATCATATACCACTCCTGCTTCGGCAAATTCCTCCAAGGGCCCCTTGTCGGTCCGAGGCCAAACTCCTCCTCCGAGTAAGTCCGCCTCGGGTGCCATTGCAGAAGCCATCCAATATCGCTGAATACTACATTCCCAGCAGCTTCGGGAGGCCGCCGGTAGAGTGATCTGGAAAACCAGAAACGGGATGAAAAGGAAAGGATGATGGGGGAGGAAAGAAAGTGGCGAAGATGAGTGGGCTTCCAATCGCCTGACAAAGTTACCTGATATTCATAGGAGTGAGGGAAAAACCCCGAAAAAACCTCACCCAAGCAACTCGTCCTGACCGGGAATTGAACCCAGAAACGCTGGGTTCGGAATTAGACTCGGTAACCCCTCAGCCATAACGGTGGACTATAAACATAGGCCTACGTATTCGAATGGGTTCACTACGATTCACCACTGCATCCTTGTCAGATCCACTGCGCTTACCTTCCAGCTAGGCGCACTCCCAACCCACACCAGTTGACTACATTAAGGTTCGCTGAGTATACAGCTTTAGAGCAGACAACCCCACTCGTCCCCAGATCAACCCCCTCCCCCTTCCTCGCATGTCTCCAATCCACGATCGCGGAATGCTATGAAATGATGATGGAATGGAAATAAGAAAGAATGATGTTCGTGCCTAAAGTGGAAAGATGAAACTTCAATGAAAAATTTCAAGCCTAACCTGGACTAAAACCCGTACCGCTTGCGTAACAGGCCGAATATCTGACAATTCAACCACTGCAGCAGACTATAAGTACATAGCAGTAGTAACTGTTTTATTACGGAAATATGACGACGGACAGACCCGAAAAAAACTACTGTTGTTTTTATAAGTACCTTATTACTTAGGACCTACTTCAATTAATCAAACAATCTTTGCAAAAAAAAAAAAAGTTCAAAGTAACTATCACTGCAAAGCTCAGTCGTACTGCACAGTGAATTCCTAGTCTTTGAAGCGTGACAGGCCTGTCATGATTACAGAAATACTAGAACGTCTCCAAGAAATGTGGGAATTTTTAATCGCTGGGATAATTTTAAATTATTGAGGGAAATTTAGTGAAAAGCTCAGAGAAATCTAAGGAAAAGAATAAAATTGCAATATGACAAGCAAGCATTAAAAATAGGCTATCTACACTGTCGAGCAAAAAAGAACGCAACACGAATAAATTTGAAATATCAAACCATAATACAAATTATAACATTAGTGTGCTTCTATGAACCTGTTTGTGTTAGGCAGCTGTTAATTTATGTTTTGAAAAGGAAAGTATACCCATTGGGTAGTTTGTGACACCCTCTTTACCACTCCCTGTCCCTCACCCTATATTTATTGCTCTCCCATTAAAATTTACAACCCTAAACTCAAGCAGCCAAAACTAAGTTACAACACTATTGTTTTGATTTTTTGCTTATAACGGAATTCTGTGATAAAGAACATTTAAGAGGGTTAAGATGCCGTTAAGCCCCGAGAACGCCACTAAAGCAGCAGCGTTGGTAGAGGATGACGCAGCTTTCGTACAGTCTCTCAGGTGTTGCATACATGGACCCGTAGCTCTTGAAGAGTATCCGGAGCATGATGATAGACATTCCTTCCTAAAATGTCCCACAGATTATCAATTGGGTTTAGATCCGGACTGCGTGATGGCCATTGCACAAGTCGGATCCCTACTTCATTGAGGTACTAGAGGACATATCGCACCATACGAGGACGTGGCAGCAGCCACGGATGCACCATAGTGCAATCTCTTACTCGCGGGTAAGAGACGCTAGCCCGAGGGTGCACTGTGCTGATGACCGCTTTCGGGAAACGGGAAGCGTTTAAGATAAGAAGCGAAGAAAGCGACGTATAGTGCTCATAGAAGAAATTTTTGATGAGAATGGACAATGCCTGGAAAATTCTCCAAAGAAATCTCCTAAGCCGATGCCAAAAATGCGCGTAAAATGGAGGCAGACAGTTCCAGCATCTCCTTGCGTCACATGGATGAGTACACAACTTTTAAAGTGCATTAAAATTGATTAGGCAGTCTCACTTGTATAACAAGTAGCCGCTGAATCACGTACTCACGTATTGCACGGCCGGCAGGAAGCAATAGTTTATGGGCCGGCACAATCCCTGCCGTAACTCTGGTCTAACGATAATTGGATGACCCAGTATTAGCACTAGCCACAAAACGCAGAGTTAAATGGAAACGACAGGTTAAAGATTGGCTACAGAAGCGAAAGATACATTCTAACAATGTTGCGGGAAATATTGCTTACTGATGCAGAAGATTGCAAAAACTGTTTCCGAATGAGTGACAGTCTACTGTAGGTAAACTACTTCTTTTCAGTGAGGAAGAATAACATGTGGACAGTTTATCAGTTGAAGTGAGGCTGGTTGTAACATTGCGATATCTTGCAAGTGGAAGGAGTTTTGAAGATTTAAACGTTTTTACTATAATAATAATAATAATAATAATAATAATAATAATAATAATAATAATAATAATAATAATAATAATGCAATAGGCTACTTGTTTATTATACACAAACAGAAATTTCAGATTCAGGTTCATTCTACCGCGTAGAAAATTGTCAGCAGATTATAATGCATAACTATGTAACTAAGATTAGGAGTTGAAAGTTGTGTTGTTTAGGGAAACAGAAACTTCTGATTTCTTTTAGAAGTGTACGTGCACGAAACACAATGAACACGGTTCATGTTCATGACCATGATCTACAGGCTACCAATTCCTTAATGCTTCAACGCTATTATCTTCTTTAATTCCTTCCGATAATTCGAGAGAAAGGTATTTATTTTTATGCTCAAGACTTCACGATTTGCATTTGGCTTAATTTAAACACACACTTCCTGCGTTGGCTGAGTGGTCAGACCTTCAGCCTCTCACACAGGCGATCCGAATTCGAATTCCGGTGAGGTCTGGGATTATTCATTGAAAAAAATCCATAGTGACACCTGTGGCGGACAAGATCGCAGTTGGGTTTTTTCTCGGAGTTTTCCCCATATTAGGCATCTACATCGTTCCGTCACCATTCCATAGCATTCTCCGAACGCCAGCTGGCGACGCACGAGGAGGGCTGGCCTAGGTGACATTGCCTGGCAGCGAACTTTAGTGTAGTCAGCCTGTGTGGGATTGGGAATGCGCCTAGCTTGAGGGTTAACGCAACAGATCATGAAAAGTCGTCTATGGCTGCTCCTTAAAATGCTGATGAGAGCCTCTATAGTCCTATACGGTCAGTATAACTGTCAGTATCTCCACCACTGCAATAGCCTACTGATACTCGAAAATAAGGAAATCCGACCTTCTTCAGTATTAGCCGTCATTCATCATTCCAGTCCACACACGATCACTATTAGTCAGTATTTGTGTTTTTAGTAGGTTATTTTACGACGCTTTATCAACATCTTAGGTTATTTAGTGTCTGAATGAGATGAAGGTGATAATGCCGGTGAAATGAGTCCGGGGTCCAACACCGAAAGTTACCCAGCATTTGCTCATATTGGGTTGAGGGAAAATCCCGGAAAAAACCTCAACCAGACAACTTGTCCCGACCGGGAATCGAACCCGGGCCTGTTTCGCGGCTAGACGCGCTAACCGTTACTCCACAGGTGTGGACCAGTATTTGTTAATACTGGCAGTATTATTGACCATGTAAGGTCTACAAAGATGTATGGAATAATGAACATGACAATGCTTGATTTGAAACCGTCGTCTACATTTCTTACACTAATGAATAAACGCATCGATTTTATTAAAAAAGTATATAGTAAATACAATATGACGAAGGCCAAGTATTTCTGCTGAAAGAAAGAAAGAAGCCT
Source organism: Periplaneta americana (assembly GCF_040183065.1). Taxonomy (NCBI): domain Eukaryota; kingdom Metazoa; phylum Arthropoda; class Insecta; order Blattodea; family Blattidae; genus Periplaneta; species Periplaneta americana. The sequence continues at coordinate 136,647,103 of NC_091117.1, read as the reverse complement.
ACGAACAGTTCTAATAAGTATCATTAGCCGACAGACTTCAGACGCGCTTTACTATACGATTCTAGTTATGAGTTATATCCCAGAAAAAAAAAAAATATATATATATATATATAAGTTATATATATATATATAAGTTATATATATATAACAGATTGTTCATCCCTATTTTAAAAACGGTAGCACTTTGAAGAGGACAACCGCCAGGATCGCGCCACCCGTCCGCCGTAAACGAACACGAGATAGCAGTACAGTCGCTAATGCAAGTCAAATGGGAGTTATGACGTGACTCCTTATATAACTAGATGGCAGCATAGTAAACCTGACAGAAATAGTTACTGTCAAAGTCTATAAGGCCGAACAATCTGAGTATATATGACCAAGGGTTATATACTTATGTGATACACTAGACTGAGATAGATATAAACAGACGGACTGACAGACATGCGGACGGACGGACATAAATACAGACTGACAGATAGATAGGCAGAGACGGACGGAGATACAAATAAACAGACGGATGGACGGACGGACTGACTGACGGTCGGACAGACATACAGGTAGGCATACAGACAGACATGGAGACGGACAGACTGAGATGATATGAATGGACGGACGGACGAACAGACAGTCAGCCTTAGACAAACTCTAGTGAGTAAAAGCACGTAGGCCTATGTGTCTTGTGTTAGTGGGTCCGTCGATATAACAATTTTCACGTAATGGTGCACCAAAGTTACATCCATACTGAGGATAGATTAGACAGCCTACATCATATAGATAGATTCGATAAATAAGGTTAGATTGGACGATAAGAAAGTAGGTGGATATTAGATAGGGCCTACATATAGGTAGAAAGACAGATAACTTCACAATCAAATAAATTACTTAATATCCTTTTTCAGAAATAAGATAAAGTAAGAAAAAAGAGAGAAGGAAAAAATATAAAAAACGCCAGAAGATGTGTTCACTAGAAATCTCACAGGATCGATCAAGGATAGGAACACAATTCCTTTACTGGAAAACTGTCGGCTGATAAATAAAATAGGGAACAAATCAAGTTATGTCCCCGCCAATGATTGGAGCGTAGTGTTTTACGTAAGACAGTCGCTCTGTACAAAGACTTGTTCTTCCAGACGGTTCACTAATAGTAACGACAGACGGCTGCTGCGGTCGATAACGAATGAGACGCAAGGGTCTGCGGTTGAACCAGAAGCTTAGCTTTTAGACGTATTATTACGCCAAAAACCCAGTAAGCTTAAACTGCGTTGTGGAATTCCTCAGGTTATCAATTTTAAGGGAAGTAAAAAAATTGTACGTGCTTGCATGTATGTATGTATGTATGTATGTATGTATGTATGTATGTATGTATGTATGTACGTACGTACGAGGATCATACTGAAAGTCAGGAGCAACCCATTGTTATAAATCTTAATTTTTATTTTTAGGCAAACGAGGTACATCACCTTAATCTACAGACTTTTCTGTCACTTTTCAATACAGTCTCCATTTCTTTGCACACATTTTTCCCGTCGTTCTGTAAGTTTGAAAATTCTCTTGCTGTAGAAGTCCGTTTAATTTTCCCGAAGACACTGACGCACTGCTCCTTTACAGAACCGAAAATATGGTAGTCCGAGGGTGCCAAGTCGGGACTGTAAGTAGCCTGCGGAAGAATTTCCCATCCAAATGTTCTGATTTTCTTCACGGTGACACGATCAGTGTGAGGCCACGCGTTATCGTGTTGCAGGACGATCTTCTTTCCAGGGCGTTTCTCGCGCAATGCACGACGGAGCTTCAAAACTGTTTGAATATAGCGGACAGCATTTATGGTCTGTCCAGGTTCAAGAAATTCAGCCAAAATGCATCCCAGAACTCATCAACTCTTTCCTTGTTGCGTTCCGTGGAGGCAGTTCGAGGGCGACCGCTACGAGGCTCATCTTGGATGCTCGTGTTCCCATCTTCGAAATGTTTCACCTAACACTGCTGGTGCCGATGCACATCTTCGTATGTGTGCTGAAGTCTGAGGTGAATTTCAGCAGCAGGTTTTTCTTTTTTAACAAGGAATTTAATGAGAGCACGCTGTCAAAACGAATCATCGTTGTCGACCATTTTGCAAACATTGCCTGTGGTCACAAGATAGAAGTTAATGACGTCACAATATGTCAATACATAGTGTAAAGTCTGCAGATTATGATCATATAGGGTAATTCCAGGTTAGATGGCCATAGTTTTTTAAATCACTTAGAACAGGGTAACCGATTGGAAAAGAAATACGAATCAAATCAAATACGTTCCTTCTAGGTTATATTTCTCCACTACAGTGCCTCAGGGCGCATAGAATTCACTGATGTAATAAAAAAATACGTTTGAAATATAATAGGCCACTGGCCATCTCACCCAACATATATGGGTGAGACGGCCATAGGATATAGGGATAGATGGCCACCATTATTTTTAAGTAAATTCATAACAATTTTTTGTAAAACAATTAGGTTATATGCACTGGACACATAAATATAGTGTCTAAGTGCATAATTATGATTGTTTGAAATTTTTCAACAACTTTATTTTTTGTTTTTTTCCTCTTTTAGTGAATTTTCCTTAAAACAACACAGAAATAAATTGAAACGCTTATGAACACATTATAATAATAATCCGAGGCACGACAGCCCATGAAGGACCATGATCGACCAGCCGGCTGCTGGCCTCACGTCCACATGTCGAAGCAGAGGTGGACGATCATCCAACCAAATGGCGGTATCGTATGATTAGCCCGATGATCCCCCCACCCGTTACAGCAGGCTTTCTTAACCGGATTTCGCTACCTATCGTAGTTACCCAAGTGCATAACGATGCTGGGTGGGCACCGGTCCCATACACTGGCTCAAATTTCATGAGATACTTTCTTCCCCCATAAGGACTCGAACCAGCGCGAATTCCGTAACGCGAGTCCTAGGCAGGATGTCTTAGGCCACGACGCGGGACCTTATGAACATGTTAATGAAACAAAATCCTGAAAGGTCAAAGTAACAGTATCTTTTCCAGCTGGTTTCCGGGATAGGAAGTGTTGTCTCACAAGCAAACATTCTGATGGGAGCAGATAAAAAAGTTATTTTTTTCTTCCGCCATATTAATAATGTCAAAAGAAGTGCTTATACAAATTTTGGCCACTCGACCGTAATTACCAGGCCATCAAGAAAGTGATTTTCCCTGGGGCCGTTTACAGAAAAAAACACAATTACATGGAAATATTTATTGAAACAGATACAGCAATTGTTGCGCTAATTGTCAACGTATCTCCCACTGGAATTGAGACATTTGTCATACCATGGGATCAATTTTCGTACCATTGTGTCGTAGAAGTCAGCTTCCTGGGATCGAAACCAGCGTTGGACAGCCGCCTGCACCTCTCTACCGAGCCCATGATATGACAGATGTCCCATTCCGGTGTGGAATGTGTTGAAAAAAATAGCTCAACAATTGCTGTGTCTGTGCCAATAAATTTTTTGAATTAAATTGTGTTTTCTTTCTGTTAACGACCCCTGGCGAACTTTTTTTTACGGCCCTCGTAATTGCGGTCAAGTGGCCAAAATTTGTATAAGTACTTCTTTTGACGTTATTAACATGGTGAAAAAATATAACTTTTTTTATCTGCTCCCATCAGAATACTTGATTGTCAGCCAGTCAGAGAATATTGACAAGTTCTTCAGCAAAAATGTAAGCGAGACTATAGACATCAGTCCCTGTAAGGGAAAATCCATGTTCCTGCATATTTAATATGGCGAACATACCTACATCCATTTTCATTGCCTATGTGTCACTTGGTCCCATTGCACCCTTTGTAGAATTGTCTGTTTTAACTCTACTTTCCAGGGCTTTTATTGGAATATGAAATGTAATGAAGGCTTGACGTACAGAATTGCCATATATAATGACTCCAAAAGCACGGTGTAAGTCATCTTCATTCCAAAGACGCGGTTGCTGCCGGGCTTTGCTTTATATTTTATCGGAATCTGGAAATAACGATACTTTTTAACATAATAATATTCCTCAATTGTAGGCCATCTATCCCGGAAAAATGCTGGCCATCTCTCCCTTTTTACGGGAGAGATGACCATACCGCGTAATAAAAACTGGCAACAGTGAAGAGAAGAAATACAGTTAAGATAGAATGTTTAAAGATGTCTTACCTCTTTAATAATGTTTTCAGCAAATTTCCTCACAAAATGCAGTATTTCTCTATTATTATTTCAGAAGGTGAAAAATTATTGCTTGCTCACAGACTCACGACCGGCTACAAAACGCGGAAATAATAAACTTACGTTTTCGCAGGTGCAACAATCACTTCGTTTAATTAACATCTGGCGGAAAACCGATTTTCATTGGAAACAGATGATTAGAATAAATATAAGAGCGGTTGGTCGTCTCACCCGCATGGCTATCTCCCCCGGAATTACCCTAATCGTTTTTGTTACATTGTTGAAATTGAAATTATACTAATGCGTTGCTCATGGCTTTGGGTATGTAAAAAAAAAGATCGTTTATTTAACGACGCTCGCAACTGCCGACGTTATATCGCCGGTGTGCCGGAATTTTGTCCTGCAGGAGTTTTTTTACATGCCAGTAAATCTACTGACATGAGCCTGTCGCATTTAAGCACACTTAAATGCCATCGATCTGGGTCGGGATCGAGCCCGCAACCTTGAGCACAGAAGACCAGCGCTATACCAACTGCGCTACCCAGGCCGACTGCATGCATGTATGTATGTATGTATGTATGTATGTATGTATGTATGCATGTATGTATCGAAGTATTTTGAATAGAAATTCGATCTGTGAACGAGTCGTTAATGTTTTTGTATTTTTTCTCTTCCCTTTGTCTTAATAATGACATCATTTTATTATTTATCGAGCGTAACAACATATAGTCTTTTCAAAAGTCATATGATTTCCAGTGATCAATCACGTCATACAATATCATATGCTGCTACACTTTATTTCTCAAGTGTGACAAAATATATGGACAAAATTTATATATGTTCGTACTAACCTAGATCATATATGTAACAGATATGTCGGGCTTATGGGCTTTGAAGTTAACAACTTTTGTCAGGTTTACTACGCTGCCATCTAGTTGTTACATAAGGAGTCACGTCATAATTCTCATTTGAATTGCATTAGCGACTGTGCTGCTATCTCGTGTTCGTTTACGGAGGACTGGTGGCGATCCTGGCGGTTGTTCTCTTCAAAGTGCTGCCGATTTTAACGTAGCGAAGAGTTATCTGTTACATATATGATCTAGGGTACTAACTAAGTCAATTATTTCTTAATGTTTGCTGGTTACGCTTCCAATATATTAGACTCGTTTCATTTATTATTTTTTTACAACGAAGAGTGTAGGAGCATCGTGCCTAAAATGCAGATTACTTTGCCTTGTATAAACCCATGATAATGATGATATTATTATTATTATTATTATTATTATTAGTATGGTGGTGATGGTTGCTAAGAAAGGAATTATATAATTTTGGCGTACGAGAAAATTTTCTCAAAGCACTATTTTCGTCTACTACTACAAATTCAACTCGAAGTAACTGGGATTTGATACCGAGCCTTCGTCTCTTGTCTCTCAGCTAATGCGTACCTCATAACGACATAAATTTCAGGAATTACGCACAATTTACGTGGATAATCATATAAAATCATACTTAGTTACTTAAAACTACGCCTCGTTATTTGTTTCACTGTGAGAATTTTGAGTACATTTTTATGATATTCAGTTGTTTACAATTTTAGAATCGTACATAAACTAACTCCGATTTTGTTCGACAAAAATTTCGTTTATTTGTTTTTTCTATGTTCCCCTGCAAAACCTTCAAGGAACAGGTAGTTGCTATTTTTAACGTCTCATTCTACAAAATTTCATATACATATGGAAAGTGTTGCTGAAACCATAAATTCGTCCGTTCGTCATTTTAAATAAAGGTACGGTTTCTCTGTTGCTGCAATTATTTATTTAAGAACACTTTTAATTAATTTGTACAGTTGTATAAAATGATAATTATGGTTCGGATTTTAATGACACGAAAGTCATGCATGAGAGCAAGTGTCTATTACTAGTGTTATCACATGTGTCTCAGAATATGTAACATTGCTTTGGAATTCCAAGAGTCTTTGCTAAACACAGGCCGTAACAAAGTGTTCATTGACAATGAGGATTCTAAGATAGAAAAATGTTTGCTGATCCTGAACTATATATACTTCGTTGCAATACTAACTTTAAGGTCCTCAAAATCCGAGCCCTAATGATAATAAACCAAGTATGGAACAGAGATGGAATTGAAAACGATTTGCCACAATTTTAATAAAATCTACTGTGATCGAACCTCGACCCTTATTGTACGAAATCTCAGTGGCTGTAGGTTTACTGTGGCTGAATTATAGGAGGAAAAATATTTACTTCTCTGTCAGTAATGTCCCCACCACAAATCTTATAAATCTGCAGGATATCGAATGCACGTCCTCTTAGCAAAAAACCGTCAACAAAGCACATTAAAATAAATGTATTCGCTAGCGGCTAGAGAATACAGACGAGCAGGCAGACATGTTACATCTACTTTCACTTTTAAAACAGTTGAATGATAAAATATCGTATTTGTGGCCAGATATCGAAATAAAGCAAGGTTGCTCTTGCTCTCACTTTTATGAGAAAATGAGGACAGCAACATCGATATTCATATGTACAGAGTTGGACATAGTAAAGTTCAGGAGAAAGTCTGTAAGGATTAATTTTCATCTGCTAATTATATGAAAAAGTCTGGCATATTCTTCCTGAAAAGATCAAGACAACAATTTATTCATTTAAACTGACTATTACACTTTTACTATGTCATACTACTTTTGACCAATAAAATCAGTTTGCCATATCTATCAGGATCCATTGCATGATGTCAAAGAATGTAGCAGTTCTTTATCTGAAGATGGGAGAGATGTTTGAAAGCGGAGGGTGGTTACTTTCAGCAGTACAAGCAGCACATTTAAATTTGGTAAGTAGGCCTAATGTCATTCATTTATTTTTTATTTACTTTTGTACTTTCCTTCATTATTAGTGTTCCTTCAGACGAGGCCACTTTTAGTGGCGCGTTAGTGGCGCTGCGAACACGCATTAGTAGCGCTGCTAACGGACGACTGTTGCGCCACCAATTCCCTACATATACATCGTCACGACAGTGTACAGGCTTCATTAGAAAAATATGTCACGACAGAATAATATAGAATGACAATAATAATAATAATAATAATAATAATAATAATAATAATAATAATAATAATTTATTTATTTACTTATATTTAATGTGCTGTACAACAGCCAGAGGCCAATTACAGTTCAGCACAAACAATATAACAAAAACATTGGCAATAATATACAATAAAAGTACAAAGAAATAATTGAATTAATGGCAATTAATTAAAATGATAATTACAAATGAAATAATGGAATCATAAATGAAGAATGGAATCATATAAAATAGTATTACAAAGATATACAAGATTATATTACAACGACAATAATGACAATGAATGGACGGGATAAAATGGATGACTAAACTACATAGCATAATGAGATTAAAAGTAACTGTATTTGAAAATGAAGGGATGGAATAAAGTAAATTAATAAATAACAAAGTGATATAAAAGTTAGCGAGAATAATATTAAAATACATGTTTAAACAAAAGATATAAATGAAAACTGATATAAAACTTCAAAGTATATACTACACATTAAATGGATCCAAGTTTGATCCATGCAAATTAGCATATTTTATACATCTGCAGACCGGAGAGAGAGATTTAGAATTTCTATTGTAAAACATTTTATGAGATCTTAAACCCTTAGCAGGAATATGAAGACTGATATTGCTTAGGAAAGATTCACAATCAATATCACCTTTAAGAACTTTACAAAAAAAATAAGTAATCAAGATCTTGACGTCTGGCAAATAAACTACAACAATTAAAATATTTACAGTTAACCTCATATTTATAATCATCAGAATTGGGTAAAAATCTTTAAGAACACAGGGAAATAAATTTTCTTTGAATATTCTCTAGCTTAGTGGAAGTAATAGAGTTCCTACAGATTCATATTCAAGCTTGGATCTGACCAATGTATAGTATAAAATTAATAAACACATAGGAGTAGAAAAAGAATAAGTTATAGATCTAATTAGACCAAGCATTCTTAATGAATGGGTATAAATATATTGCACATAATCATGGAAATATAATTTAGAATCAAGTAAGACACCAAGATCTCTAATAGTATCTTTCCTAGTAATTATGACATTATTAAGAGTATAATTAAATTTTTGGGAGGTTGTTTTACGTGAGAAAGAAATAGCAAAAGTTTTGGATTGATTAATTTTCATTCCGTTTTCAACAGTCCAAATGATGATGATAATAATAATAATATTACATTATATTATTATTAATATTAATATTATTATCATTATTATTATTATTATTATTATTATTATTATACAACCATAGACTACTAAATTGCTGGACTAGTGCGAATTACGGATATTATTTATGTAGTAAAATCCCTTTTATTTCACGTTACAATAAAATAATGCATCTAAAATAATGCATCAAATAAAATATTAATAAAGAGATGAAAAATTAGCTGATCTTATGTTCGAACTTGGGTTCAATTACACCACGGCCTTCGACTTTATGACTTTACCATTACCCTACGGACACCTATTTCAAGTATATTTGTTGAATTAGGGTATGTACACGTTTGAGCGACGATAAACGATAAAAGAAGCAGCGATGCTATATCAGAGAGAATTGAAGCATACATTGTAACTGAGGTGTGCATGCTGGAGTAACGATAAAAGCGAAGATACACTATAAAAGCGGAGAAAAATAAAAATTCCATTTTATTCGCTCTTGTTCATACGATTTCTGATTAAGGTAATATTAATCTGTATAATGACCGGTGGTTATCAATATATCCGAATATTAATCGGTTTATTACTATTTCGGCATATTAAATTATCATGGATAGTGACAAATTGATCAGTTATGTATTTATTCGTGATACGTTATGTGATCACAAGAACCAATCACAACACAAAGAATTTATACTAGCTGTGGGATGAGAAATGGGTTCAATTTTGTACGTATTTTAGTTATATTAACCTTGAACCTAGCAGCTGATATTTTCTATATATATATATATATATATATATATATATATATATATATATATATATATATATATATTCTTTCATCAAGAAGATGTATAGAATATCTTCTACTGATAAATCAAAATGTTTGCTTCCCGCGTCCTCGTTGCTCCGATATGAACACTTGATTCTTTGCTAATACCAAAGCGTCGCTAGGTCGTTTCTTTTATCGTTATTCCAACGTGTACGTGTACGTACGTGCTATGATTGGCTTCATGTTTGTTGCCTATTATATTTAATTTTGAATTCTTAAAAAGTAAACAAAAATATGTTTTATGCCATATCGTTCCTCATTTGCGTAATTTTAAATTAATATTTTTATTGTCCTGATGTAAATCATTAAACAAGCCCTCGATTTTGTCTTTCCAAAACTAATGGATGGACTCAAACTCTTCTTCTATTTTACGTCTATTCTTTCTCCGTATGAGCAAATTTGCCAAAAGTATATCTCCTTCTACGTCCATGTTCACTGGAAGACTGAAAAATTCTCTACAAAAATTTAGCAGCGCCACTAAAAGTGGCCTCGTCTGAAGGGGCTCTTAGTCTAATTTAATTTAATTTGTTACCTATCATTTCATTTTACTTAACAAAATAGAACAACTGACGGCAGACACCACTTTCCGTAGGATCTCTCAGTTACCAGTACAAAGTGTTTCTTATCATCTTGATCAGCGGTCATCGAAACACTGCACCCTCGGGCTAACGTCTCTTACCCGCGGACAAGACACAGCCCTAGCGTGCAATCGTCGCCGTTGGCGGTTACGTTATCCCTCTATTCCTTGTGCACGACGAAGCAGAGTTCGTTACCCTCCATGTACCCTACCCATTTCAGCAAGTGCTGACGACCACTGATCTTGATGATCGAGCTGTTTCTATAACTATCTTTAGGTTAAATGTCAGAAGTTAAGAGAAATAAAATGCTTGAAATTTCATCAGAGAGGAAGACAAGGAATTAATTCAATTGTTTACATTTATGATCTCTATTATAATAGCAAAAAGAAGTCTATCAAAGAAAGGAATATTGTACCTGTAAATGTGAACATTACGATTTCAGAAGAGCTTCGAAAGAATCTAGGAGCGCGCGGCAGTGCACTGGGTGCTGGACGATCGCGGGCTCGATTCTCGAGAGTGTCGTATTTTCTGCTTTGATCTGATCATTTTTCTAATACTTCCGGCCGTACTATTGCTTTGTTAAAAACCACAAGCACGTAAGACTGATATCCGTACTTATACTAATGCTGATCGTCTAGAAAATGTGGAAGTTTTAACCTCTTGCTACCCTGTAGGCTTCCACGTCTGTAAGACAAGTCCTTTATCTTTACTTAAAAAATAACATTTTATAAAATAAGAAACTCTATCGAAATTGCAATAGAAGACAGAATTACAAGTAGAAACTAAGTACGAACTTACACTGTATATTAGCTACGCTACAACTTTGCCCTTGACTATGAGGACGGTGAAGTAAATAAATAACAAAAATCAGTCTAGTAGAGTAATAAAACAACATTAAACAAAAGGTGGTAAAAGAAACACAACAACATTTTGAAGTCGTTACTCCAAGGATCAGATTTCTGGATGTTAAAGTCACAAAGATGAAATTTCTAGTTCTGTAATAGGTTTTAGAAAAAAAGAATACAAATACAGAAATCAGACATGACCTCGAAATATAAGCACTAGAAGGTCAATATCTAATGTATGATGCTTTAAACCCCACAGGTGTGGCGCGGACCAACATTCCACGAAGCAGGTAATGCATTCTGCTTTAAATACAACGAATTCACAACATAGCCACACCATCGCAGGCAGGAAAGTTGAGTGTTAATGTAACCAAGAGCTTTGGGAAGAGAAGCATAGAAAAACAAAAATATTTCTGTGTTTTATTTGGATTTAACAGACAAAATCAATATCGAACTTCGTGGCCAAACTAAAGGTGAACCTTATATATCACGCAAATTGCGAAGGAAATAATTTTGTTCCCATCAGATGCAAATGGAAAGAATACAGAAAAGTTATTTATATTAAAAAAAATCACGTGTCGCCTTATGAAAAGCAAATTTCATATAATCAGTTACTTTTTTAATTTAATTATAAAACTTTAAAATATAGACGATTAACAAATAGCCTAATTTTATTCTATAAGACTGTTAACGGTTTATTGAATAACTATGATTTTCTTAAATTCCTTCAGTTCAATCTAAAAAGAACAGAATTACGTCATAGGCATCCTTTTGTTATTCCAATTCCTAGAACTCTTTTCCTCAAGAACTCTCCATTGTTTGTTATGTGTAATACAACTCTCTGTCTTTAAATTGTGATTCTCAATTAGATTTCAGTTTAACAGTTAAAAATGTCATACAATATTAAAAAGAATTGTATTTCCTCAGATATTTAAATTATGAATAAGTGTATTATAATGTTTTGTACTCTAGTTTTGAAATAATTTTGCATCATTATATTGACATTTGGCACTGTATTAACTGCAATATCATATTCTAGCATCTATTATGTATATGTATATGTATCTTTCTTTCTTTCTTTCGTTTGTGCTGTTTCTTATTATGTATTTTGTATATGTATCAATGTAAGTCACCTATAATTAGAAGCTTGCTTCTGTTGGTGATGGATTTAAAATAAAATAAAATAACTGAAAATGTGTAACTGAGACTTATGTCTGAAGGAGAAGCGTATTATCTGCTTATTGGAAGGATTTCATGTAAGAAAATACTCATCTGGCCGCAACCCCGAATGTAATGTGAGCTTTGTTTTACGAGACTTGAGAGAATCTGCCAAGAGGAATCTGCTCACAGCACTGTTTCGATATTGACGTTCATTTATTTAAGTAATCAGGTTGGACCATACATCTTGAAATGACTCCTAGCCACAAAAAGGCAATGCTCGTAACTAATGGATCTCACACTGGGTATCACTAACCCTGAACCTAATACGCCTGTAGTCTATTGTGCAAGGAGCTCATGAGGCCACAAAGATGCATCGAAGATAATCCTGATGTAAGATATAGGCCTATACGTTATTACTAGGGCTAGGATTTTGATGACCTATAAATCATTAAAAAAAATGTTCTAAAAACAATGCATTTATGACCTAAAAATCTTTCAAAAATTCCCTTAAAAATGCCCTAAAAGTTGATCTTACATTCTAAAATTGGCTTAGTAGGAAAAGGAGTTTTGTGCTACTTAATATTTAGACTAGTAATTAAATTAAATTCTAGTATCAACATTTATTTAATTTTACATATTTTTTTCTATGTGGTACACTTTAATTAATTATTTTACCTGATGTAGTTTCCATGTAACTCATCACAAGGCCACTCTTATACGGAATTAGCAGGTATAGAGGGGTCTATATTGAAGGGATGGTTGGACTGATCCATTACATGGGGTGTACTACGTTAAAAGGGCAATATTTGTGTAGAAAAAAATATAAAAAATAATGGGTATTAGCCACCGGCGTAGCTCGGTCGGTTAAGGCGCTTGCCTACCTATCCGGAGTTGCGCTCGGGCGCGGGTTCGAGTCCCGCTTGAGCTGATTATCTGGTTGGGTTTTCTTCCGAGGTTTTTCCCAACCGTAAGGCAAATGTCAGGTAATCTATGGCGAATCCTCGGCCTCATCTCGCCAAATATCATGTCACTATCACCAACTCCATCGACGCTAAATAACTTCGTAGTTGGTGCAGCGTCGTTAAATAACCAAGTAAAAAATAAAGGGTCTTAATGGACAAAATATGTAGACAAAATATCAAAGGAAATAAACATTATTTTATATTAATAATGGGGATTTGTGGCCAAAATTAAATGAAAATGCCTCAAAAATGTCCGAATAATACAAAAGATGCTCTTATGAGTTGAAACAGGCAAAAAATGCAAAAAAAAAAAAGCCCTAACAATTATGTCTTAAAACACTTAGTTTATCACATAACATGTAAATACTAAAGCGGCTATGTTTCTGGCTTACTAGAAAAAAATATGCAATTTCATCAAAATCCTAGCCCTAGTTATTACTAAGCAAAATACGGTACAGTACTGGCCTTCTCTGCCTGAGGTTGCGGGTTCGATCCCGGCCCAGGTCGATGGCATTTAAGTGACAGGCTCATGTCAGTAAATTTGCTGGCATGTAAGAGAATTACTGCGGGACAAAATTCCGGCACACCGGCGACGCTGATATAACCTCGCCAGTTGCGAGTGTCGTTAAATAAACCGTAATTTAAAATGTAAATAGGCGAAATAAAGAATTATCTCTACTGCAAAAGTAAGGTAATAGTGATAATTAGACAGCGGAAAAAAGGCAAATAAAAATCATGTTTACGGTTTATAAGTAGGCCTACTGTACGCATAGACTATGGCATGAGGCGTGCACCCATCCCAAGTACCGTACGCAGAGAGCACCACGCGAACACCGAAAACAACTGCCACTGCGTTCTCAGTCAGTCCTCTTCCGTACGTGAACAGAGGACACTGAGACACACAAACATATTCATCATTTGTGTTCAGAGAAGTGGTCATAATGCCGAAGACAGATGTTAAAAAACATAGGATGTATTCTTTAATCCAAGAATATGGAGTCCACATTTTTAGTAGTGATACTAGTGAAACAATTAAGTGTCAGTTATATATGTGTGCATTAAAAGAGATAACAAAACAATCGATAGAACATCACTGTAATACACAGAAACACATGCAAAATGTTGCTCGTATGTTAGAAGAAAATAAGGGTTCAAGTTCAAATTCCGCCTCAAATATGAATTATGACTTTTGCCAGGATTTGTGACGAATGATGATACGTTGCAATATTCCATTCAAAACGTTGAACAATCCTCACTTTAAAGGGTTTATAGAAAAGTCCACAAAATATGTCATTACAATAGTTAATACCAACGTACAGCCAATATTGAGTGATTATTCCGTGTGTCAATTTACATTTCCACCAGACTGTACCTACACGCGCCTCTAGTGTACTACTGTGCTTATGTAAACAACCACCCTCTGACGGGACAAATTCGTTGCGTTGTAGTTACTTTCACATCCGAATGACTTTTTCCGCTGTCTAGTGATGATAGCGGCCTGTTATCATTTATATCACACCATTTTCGACCAAACAGCTAAAGGACCCGCGATCTATTCTCGACAGATGTCTCTCCGATAGGAATGTATGTACAGTACATTCCTTCCTTTGCGATTGTCTCATATTATTGCAAGCGTCTCTTTATACCATACTAATCAGAGTCACGTGATCATGAGATCCAGCTACTTTACCATACATAAAACCTGTAAGTTATCAATTACTGGTAATGGTTAAGTCAAATGTCCTAAATTTGGGATTATAAAGAATGGAACTCCGTGTAAAATTGCATACTATATGATTAGTTGAAGTGTGCATTTTTAATAATAGCAAAAAAAAAAAACAAAATACTATTACAAATAGTAATAGCATTTACTGTATTGTTGCGAAACGCGTAAAATGTATGGTAAAGTATGTCTCATAAACGTGACACATTTCAATAAGTTTGGTATATGTAAATCCGCAGTACGAAAGGGACATTATAATGACTTTACAGAGTAAGTAGGTAATTTCTGAGCACCGCCGTTTATATATAAAAAAAGTCTAGACAAGCCTTTTTCTTTGTGTTGGCTGCTAACACCGTCAGATTTTGCCGATGAAAACTCTCTGTAATCGGACACCTGTAATGTGGAATTTATTATTCTCGATGATAGGATGTGCAAGATTGATGTTACCAACATGCACTAGTGGACGAGTGTCGGAAATACCTGCTTTGCAAAACACTAAAGATCTTACAAAAATTAGGTTACGTGTAGGAAGTTAACCTACATATACAAAAATAGAATTCTCTGTCTAGAGATAAAGAGAAAAGTGCATTACAAGCTTGTTTTGTGTAAAAGTAAGACTGACGCACATGCTTCTGTTCCGTAGTGACGACACAACCCCAGGCGGTAATGTAAACAAAATCGTTACGGATTAAAAAAAAAACAAGTTCTAACGTTTTCTCTTCCCATATTTACAGGAATTGACAGAGCCGTTCTCTTAGAGCAGTGATGTCAACTGATGCCCATAGGAGCAAGCGCGCGCTTTAGAGCCCAGGAGAGCCTGAGCGCTTTACAGCGGAAAGGAAAGAGACAGACGAAAGAGGTAGTATATGCCGCTTGGTCCAGCTATATACAGGGATGGCCAGCACTGATTCAATGGATAAAGGTAAGAGAACTTATTAAAACTGTATCCATGTTAATTTTTAGATTCGTCTGAGAAGTGCATTATAAGTAGACATCGGATTTTTAGGCACTAAAAATTGCAGTTTTAGGCGCCTAAAATAAGCTCAAAATTTGTAAAATTAGGCTCTATTTTAATGAAAATAGGCATTTTAGGCACATCAAGGTTTCATACTTATTTCTTTCACTGAAATTTTTAGTTATACACTAAAATACGCACAAAAAAGTATGTTTCGACATTAAAAAAGAATACTATATTACATTTATAAACAGAGCTGCACAAATTTAATATATTGAAACTAATGAAATAATGATTATTGATATCAAGATTACTCATTTTAAGTTATTGAAATTCAGTTCCATGCTCAGACTTTATTATAATTATCTGCACAGTACACCACCAGAATTTTTTCTAAATTCTCCACAGTTAACCTTTGCCTTTTGTCACTGAGAATCATTTTGAAAGCAGAAAAACTTCTTTCAACCGAAACTGATGTGAGAGGCGCAAATTTTAAATTAGGTACAATAGAAACATCAATACTTACTGGAACATTTACACTTTCCCCCGATATCACTCTTGATACTTTCTCCAACAATGAAAATCCTACATTCTTATTTAATACGTTGTCCCACTTATTTTTAACTTTTTCCCCAGTTTCGCCCAAAGCAGAATGTATGTTCACTTGAGCTTCCTTTACTATTGAAAGAGTGATGGAACGGAGAAAAATTCTCTCCGGCGCCGGGATTTGAACCCGGGTTTTCAGCTCTACGTACTGATGCCTTATCCACTAAGCCACGCCGGATACAACCCCGACGCCGGTCAGAATCGTCTCAGATTAAGCTCCATCTCTTGGGTTCCCTCTAGTGGCCGCCCTCTGCACTACGTCATAGATGTCTATGAACGCAGGACCGAAGTCCATACATGCGTTGAGGTGCACTCGAATGAGTGACTGGTTGGCCGGCATCCGACGGTATGGGCCGTCTTAAATCACAAAGTGATTTATTACGCATATCATATATATTTTGATGTACCGAAGTACATATGATATTTCCATGCAGATATTCTGCGTCATCATATGATGAAAGAGTGATGGAACGGAGAAAAATTCTCTCCGGCGCCGGGATTTGAACCCGGGTTTTCAGCTCTACGTGCTGATGCCTTATCCACTAAGCCACGCCGGATACAACCCCGACGCCGGTCAGAATCGTCTCAGATTAAGCTCCATCTCTTGGGTTACCTCTAGTGGCCGCCCTCTGCACTACGTCATACCGTCGGATCCCGGCCAACCAGTCACTCATTCGAGTGCACCTCAACACATGTATGGACTTCGGTCCTGCGTTCATAGACATCTATGATGTAGTGCAGAGGGCGGCCACTAGAGGGAACCCAAGAGATGGAGCTTAATCTGAGACGATTCTGACCGGCGTCGGGGTTGTATCCGGCGTGGCTTAGTGGATAAGGCATCAGCACGTAGAGCTGAAAACCCGGGTTCAAATCCCGGCGCCGGAGAGAATTTTTCTCCGTTCCATCACTCTTTTATCATATGATGACGCAGAATATCTGCATGGAAATATCATATGTACTTCGGTACGTCAAAATATATATTCCTTTACTATTGCTAATTGGCTACAAAGAGATTGTTTTTCACGTTCTAATTGTTCAATGCTTGCAGGTATGAAAGAAAAGTTTGATGTTATGTAGGCAATACAGTTTTTCACTCGTGAGTCATTCAGACAATCTTTCACTGCTTTCACACACGCTGCACTATCAGTTTCAGGTAATTTATCAATAACTGTGACCACTTCTTTAAAATACTTAGAATAATACACCACTGACTGAATCCAGGTTCCCCATCGTGTAACAACCGGCTGAGGTGGGAGTGGGATATCTGGAAAGTTCTCTCTGAATATTGAAATCCTGGATGGGGCTTTACAAAAACATTTTTTTTTGTTAGAAATAAACGAATTGACAAGAGGAAATTCATTCCGGATTGTTTCAGAAACCCTGTGAAGGCCATGTGCTAGACAGGTTACATGCGTGAGGTTAGGATAAAATGTTTTAAGAAGTGGAGCTGCAGCAACCATGTATGAGGCAGCATCAGTACAAAACAACAGAACTTTAGAATCGTCTATATTACCTGAGTATAAAGACTGTTGGCCTTTATTTACAAAATAAGCAATGGCTTGGCTATTCACTTTCGAAAGTTCCTTAACACATACGAGGTGTGGAATCGAAGGTCCATCAGGACTAAGTTTTCCTACTACCATATTTGCTATATACCTATTCATAGGATCTGAGGTTTCATCCACAGAGACCCATATGTAAGAATCACCTATATCCTCCCGAATGGAAGCTAAAGTTTCATTGTATATTCTGTCTAAGTAATTTTTTCTTAGGGTCGACTCAGATGGGATATTTTGTTTGCAGTATTTTTGTAAAAACTGTCTTAAAACCGGATTTTCAATTGCATTCCAGGGAATGTTAGCAGCAACAAACGCTCTGGTTAAATCAGCATAGAAATTGCTGCTGAGATTGGATGAAGTAGGCTGCGTTAGTAAAGTTTGTTGCAGTTGATTTTTCTGCTGAGCTTTAGCCTTATGAGCCGTTCCTTGCACATGCTGCTTTAGGTGGCACTTCTTTTCTTGCGAAATCTAAAAATGTAAAGTAAACTGAATTAAAATAAAATCCTAATTGTTGTATTGCCGTATTTCTATCACAAAGTTAGTGGGTTCGAACAATCAACATTTTAATGACCTGCAAATACTTTAACTATCGGAATTTAAAAGGTTAAAGTGTAGTGGTCTTAAAAAGAATTATACCTCAGGATAGCTCAGTCAATGAATAAATATTATAGGCCTACTCATTAAAATTAATAGAATTTATATATTTCAACTATTGTTACATACCTGTTTGCTACAAATCTTGCAGAATATTATTTTTCCATCATAAGTGAATTCTGAATATTCTGTTAGCCATTGCCGGATCAATGTAGATTTTGCACTTATATTTTTCGGCATTATCGTGTTAAACTTCACAGGAAAACGTCCTACCGCTCAAAACTTCTCAACACAAATAAGGTGAGGGAAAGAGCAACTGTTAACGAGCATTCAAATGAACTGTTGTTATTGAGATTCAATTGGACAAAAATACAAAGTTCCACTTATTGTTGCATTTCCTGGTAGTGTTAACACTAGGAGGGCCATTCTTTTAAATATTTTGTAACGGTTTACCCTACTAATTCGCAGTTTTACTTTTCATAAATATTTCAAAAACACTCTTTCTCCAAAAATTGTGATTTTATGACACTCTGAAGGGCAGTACAGCTAATCGGTTTCAGACCGAAAACAGTCATTTTTATAGTATAGTATATCTCTGAATCGGTAGCAGCACATGTTGTGATTGTTGCCTGCTTCAAAACTAAGGTTGGTTCTTTGTCGGCATTTATGCCTCCAAACATGTTAAATTCGGTGAAATCTATTGCGAGTGTCGTGAGATTCAAAACATTTTGTTTCCTTTATCAATGGTTTCATGGCCGGTGTGAAGCAAACTTTCCACTTTTTAAATGCCTTAAATTTCGCAGTGAATGCATGTATAAATTATAAAAAGTAAGAGTAAAATGCGAAACTTTACAGTGAGTTAGGCATTTTTAGGCGAATATTAACAAATTAGGCTCTAATAACCGTTTTAGGGCATTTTAGGGCACTATAAAACTCTTTGAATACCTTTCAATTTCCATGAAACACAAATATTAATAATTATTTTTACTTTTCTCCTAAAGAAACAAAATAGGCATTTGCCCTAGAATCCGATGTCTGATTATAAGATTGTAGGTTTTAATTTTAATGCTCATTTTTCACAAGTTTGCTTTTTTTATTGAAAAGGAATATTTGCTCAACTTTTTTTTTACAGGAAAGTGAAATTTTCAGATACGGTATGTTTGTTTAGTAGCCTTACAGGTACTAAAACAATGTTTTCGTAAATCTAATGTATCGTAAATACGTATTATTGAAGATAATATATTAAAATGTTTGAAAATATTCGCATGGAAAATGTTTGTAAGGAAATTAATTAACAAAGCAATTAGGCTATTGTTACATTACAAACAAAAGATATGTGCCTGTGTGTTGGTAAAACGTCAGCTCTATAGCTTCAGCAGATTTCGAGATCATTTAATATTCTGATAACAGAAAGTTGCGCACCAATATCACCTAAAAGCATAATGCGATAAGAGTTTTATTATGTAATATTAGTTACAGTTAAAACATATACCAAGACAACTTTGCTTTGTACTATAATATTGTTTTGATTACTTTTATAAGGCTAAAGATACCATCAATATCAATTTCAACTTATTATGTCATATTCAGTGTCTTTCTTTGGGATAACACTTTCGTTATATTCCTTCTTTACTCTTTATTATGTTATTAACGTTTAAAACACAACTGCAATATTAGGCTAAGAAATAGGTGTTAGTACTTTTGTTTTACAGACTATATAGAAAAATAATAAACAGAAAGAAGCCTTATAAAAATGACATAACATTTCACGTTCCGTTTGAAGTTTGTGCACCACTGTTTTCTTAATCCAAGAGGCTGCTTATTCTTCCTAGCATACCTAGCGCTTAATGCCCGCGCATGACGTCAAGGTCAGAAAAATGAGCTTTCTTTGACATCACTGTCTTAGAGAACTGTGGTATAAGAACTGATTTTGATGAGAACGATTTTCTTTTCAAAAACTACGTAGGTTATTATTATGTAAGAACTTAACTTTTTTTACATCTTGTTTCTTAGTAGTTTGACATTAGAGCTGACAGATTTTTTGGCATAAAATCTTAGTTACTTTGTTCTAAATTATTAATTAATATAATTTTCATTATCTTAATTGATAAATTAAAAAAGATAGGATAACAGAGAGGGTTTGGAATTGAACGAGTTACATCAGCTGCTTGTCTATGCGGATGACGTGAATATGTTAGGAGAAAAACCACAAACGATTAGGGAAAACACGGAAATTTTACTTGAAGCAAGTAAAGCAATATGTATGGAAGTAAATCCCGAAAAGACAAAGTATATGATTATGTCTCGTGGCCAGAATATTGTACGAAATGGAAATATAAAAAATGGAGACATCCTTCAAAGAGGTGGAAAAATTCAAATATCTTGGAGCAATAGTAACAAATATAAATGACATTCGGGAGGAAAGTAAACGCAGAATAAATATGGGAAATGTCTGCTATTATTCGGTTGAGAAGCTTTTGTCATGAAGTCTGCTGTCAAAAAAACTGGAAGTTAGAATTTATAAAACAGTTATATTACCGGTTGTTCTGTATGGTTGTGAAACTTGGACTCTCACTTTGAGAGAGAAACAGAGATTAAGAGTGTTTGAGAATAAGGTTCTTAGGAAAATATTTAGGGCTAAGAGGGATGAAGTTACAGGAGAATGGAGAAAGTTACACAACACAGAACTGCACGCATTGTATTCTTCACCTGACATAATTAGCAACATTAAATCCAGACGTGTGAGTTGGGCAGGGCATGTAGCACGTATGGGCGAATCCAGAAATGCATATAGAGTGTTAGTTGGGAGACCAGAGGGAAAAAGACCTTTGGAGAGGCAGAGGCGTAGATGGGAGGATAATATTAAAATGGATTTGAGGGAGGTGGGATGTTATGATAGAGACTGGATTAATCTTGCACAGGATAGGGACCGATGGCGGGCTTATGTGAGGGCGACAATGAACCTTCGGGTTCCTTAAAAGCCATTTGTAAGTAAGTAAGTAATTAAGACTTTACGTCAAAAAGCTTTCATTTCCAATGTCAAATTACTAACGAATTCGGTGTAAGCAATTTTCATTAAGTTCTGACAAATAGTTTCTGTAGAAATGGTACCAGACGGGGGGGGGGGGAATTTTTCAGGTAAGGATTAGTATTGAGAAGCGGCCTTAAGCTCTAATATTTTAAGATCGCTTTGTCTTTCGAATAAAACATATCGTTTGCAGTTATCATTATTACATTATTATTATTATTATTATTATTATTATTATTATTATTATTATTATTATTATTATCGTCTCTTTACGATTAGACTATATTGTTTTTTTTTTAATTGGGTTGTTGCAAAAGTTTGTAGCGTCTTTCCGCTGTGATAAAAGTTTTTATTTTTGAGATGAACAGAAGACAAATTAATCAGTAATATATTCTCATACATTATCTAAGACTCTCTGCCAACATTGGGGTAGTTTCTCGATTTCGCGTCTGAAGAAACCTGCTGGTTTGGAGTAAAAGAAGTCGCCAAGCCAAGTTTGTAAAGCATCTCGTTATCAAAAGAGTTCTCTTGAAGATTTTTGGATAGAGGGGAAATCTGAGGACATAAGACCGGGACTCAAACCCGGGCCGCCTCCATGACAGACCGGAGGTCTAACCACTTAGCCACCGCAGGGGAAGATTTCCTGCTTATTGCTGTAGGTTTACATACTGTCAGCCAGTCGTTAATATTGTGTGTCTGGCGGAATGTGAGTAGGGCCTAGTAGACTTTAAACGTGAAAAAAGTCTCACAAGCAGACATTCTGATGGGGATAGGTAAAAAAGTTATTTTTTTCTTCCACCATAATAATAATAATGTCAAAAGAAGTGCTGATTCAATGATGACGAAATATGGTACGAGAAGGTACTTATCAATTATTACATCAAGGATCACTAAAATGGGCATCATAGGATAGTAGTTAAACATAACATTTGGGTTGCATTCAAAACAAATTTTGGCCACTCGACCGCAATTACAAGGCCGTCCAGAAAGTGATTTTCGCTAGAGTCTTTTACAGAAAAAAAAGGACAATTGCATGAAAAGATTTATTGAAACAAATACAGCAATTGTTGTGCTATTTGTCAACATATACCCCACTGGAACTTAGACATTTATCATACCATGGGATCTATTTTTGTATCCTTGTGTCATAGAAGTCAGCCGCCTGGGATCGGAACCAGCGTTTGACAGCCGGCTGAACACCTCTGTCGATCCCATGATATGAAAAAAATCTGAATTCTGGTGGGGGATATGTTGAAAAATAGCTCAGTGATTGCTGTGTCTATTCCAATAAATTTTTCCAATGAAATTGTGTTTTCTTTCTGTTAACGGTCCCTTCGTAATTGCGGTCCAGTGGCCAAAATTTATATTAGCACCTCTTTTGACATTATTAACATGGTGAAAGAAACAAAAATTAACTTTTTTATCTGGCCCCATCAGAAAGTTTGCTTGTTAGCTGTTGGCTATATTGGCTGCCGTGACTGAAATCCTTATTAAAGTTATTACTTCAATAAATCGCTGAACTTTCCAACTCTCAAGGCCGTAAATGTCGGTGACACTAAAATTATTTCGCTTTTCCAATACCACCTCGCATTCAGTTACTGCTGCACATTATTTATGTTTTGCAACGGCAGCAGTCAACTGCTTCGAATTTCAGCTAGCCTTGGGATAAATGAAACCCTTCAGAATATCGGTTTAATTGTGGTATTCAGTAAAACTGCTAACAATGTCATAAGCAGACGCAGAGTGCATTAAAGTAAGCAGAATCAACTCCGAAACAGATGCTGGAGGAGTACGCAACACTCTCTCGTTAATTAGTTAAAAGCACATAACACGTGCAATTTACCTAAGGAAGATACATTTAGGAATCACGGTAAGAGTCCATGCGTATATATTTGCACCTCCACGCCAAAATAATTATGCTTCATGTCTCCTCCGGGAATATCTTGTGGCGCTTCATAATTTATACCGAAGGTAGAAAAAGAGATCATAACTTTCGTAATTTCAGAAGAAACTTCCAGCAGTGTACTGCGGATATAAAATGGTCAGGCGTTCTTCATACCTGAAAACAAAATAATGTCATTACTTGGCCTAAATGTAACAAGAATATTTGGTAATCTATCAAATCTACTCATTTATTCACACATATCCACTTACCCAACTGCACCCGTCTGTTCTTTAACACGTATCCTTCCATCCAACGGTCCATCCGCATATTCTATATGCTTCCATCCATCTCTATGCGTCCACCCATTCAGATGTACTCATCGTCGATTCACATCCTTCAATCCATCCACCCACCGGTATGCGTCCATCCTTCACTATATACGTTCATCTCATCACCGTATGGATTCATCCACCCACCTGTCTCCATTCATCCATCCATACACTCACCTGTAACCTTCCATCCATCCATGAGTATATCTGTCTGTCCGTCCGTCCGTCCATCCATCCATCCATCCATCTATCCATCCATCCATACATTAGAACCTCTATTACCCATGGTAATGAAGGGGGTGGACTGAACGGTTAATCGAAAAAATGGGATAATTCGTACCATAAAATATTTTCAGAAATTAAGCGTATAATACTTGGTTTCATAATTTGAAATTCCTGCCATACTGCAACG
Source organism: Periplaneta americana (assembly GCF_040183065.1). Classification (NCBI taxonomy): domain Eukaryota; kingdom Metazoa; phylum Arthropoda; class Insecta; order Blattodea; family Blattidae; genus Periplaneta; species Periplaneta americana. Next base: position 136,623,184 of record NC_091117.1, on the reverse strand, counting down.
ATTGGTGTCTTCATACTATACACTATACAATGTTATGCTGGTTTAACTAATAAAAATAGTGAAATACAATAATACGTACTACTTTGTTTTATTCTATTAAATTGAGCTTATTCCATTTCTAAGAAACATAAAACATAACGTTAATATCTTTTTACTTGAGATTGCACACTTGATCTCAAAAATATGAAAAGAAAATTCCTAGCCTTTTAATGAGGGCATAGTAATTAAATAAAGATTGGGGAACGGATTATTATAGGCCTACACTGAAAGGTAGACATGTTTCTTGTTTATACATACATAACAGTTGCCAAAGTAGATTAAAAGTTCAGTCAGGTATAAACAACTTTGGCGATTCAAGGCTGCTTGACGTTCGGGACTTCGGGAGTGATCAATCTCGGCGTCTCGAAACACTCATAAGCAATCTTTACGTCAACGACGCGACGTATAGAATATTGTCTTGCGGGTTTTCGGCTTTGCGGGCGCTGTTAGTCTTCTTTGATCGTTGCTATTTGCTATGGTACTATCTTTACATTATTCTTAATGACTTCAGTTTTTATTTATTATATTATTCGTTCATTAAAAGCCACAAAATTAATAATCATCACTATGTGAAAATAATGACGCAACAATTTTGATTTTTATGATGCAGCCAATTCGAAAGTAACCGGCTTCTAATAAAAGTAACACTTGTCTCAATACTTTAAACGTGTGACTGTTGAGAGGCTGAATGTTTCAATATCATATTCCTTCCAAAAAAACAGAAACGCGTCTTTGAATGTAAGTGCAGGGTAAGGACAATGCTGGGATAGCGTCACTCACAGATAGGCAGTGAAATCATGAAAGATGCAAGAACTGTTTCCTTAATATCTTAAACATACGAGAAAAACATTCTTAAACATAATACAGCAGTAATTTTAAATATAAAATAACACGGAAAAAGGGAGAAAAAAGAAAGCAAAAAAAGAAAAGAGGATTGGTATCAAATTAAGGTCCTCTTCAATAACGGTCTGAATTTAGGAAGGAAAAGGAAGAATGTACATGAACTAAAGATGCAGCAAAGCAGCAGAAGCAACTTTCGCTACTAATAAAATTGAGCGACTTAGGAACGTTGTATAATTTACCTTTGCTATACTTAGTCTTGTCCCGCACCATGGCGTCGCGGCCTAAGGCATCCTGCCTAGGTCTCGCGCTACGGAATACGTGCTGGTTCAAGTCCTCATGGGGGAAGAAATTTTCTCATGAAATTTCGGCCAGTGTATGGGACCGGTGCCCACTCAGCATCGTGATGCACTTGGGGAGCTACGATAGGTAGCGAAATCCGGTTGGGAATGCCAGCTATAACGGCTGGGGGATCATCGTGCTAACCACACGATACCTCCATCTGGTTGCATGATCGTTCACCTCTGCTTCGGCATGTGGGCGTGAGGCCAGCAGCCGGCTGGTCGGTCTAGGCCCTTCACGGGCTGTAGCACCACGTATTATTATTATTATTATTATTATTATTATTATTATTATTATTATTATTATTATACTTAGTCTTACATCAGTAACTTCCATAAAACAGAATTACTCGTATCAAAATCTGTGATTCCAAAGAACGTCTTCTCTTTGTTAGTCGCATAATTTTGTTGTTTAACTATATAACGCTACATGTGGTGGGGCTTCTTGTTACGTGGGATCAACATGACGCAGACCTCTGTCTAAAACAACCAGAAACCACAACGATAACGGAAAACATTTACAATGTAGGCAAACTTCAAATCATCCTTCGTGGTCTTAAGTGCTGCGAACACGTCTGCCGACTTCGTTACATTTGAATGGTACAGGAAAAGAACGAATCAGTCCACTTCAGTAAATTGTTCAGGAAAGCATTTTGAAGTCTGTCTTTAGCATAATTCTTTTACATGTATGCCAAATCTGGAATCTGTCATAGTACTTAGACTGTTCACTTTATCACAGCGTTTCATTCATACTCGTAGAATTAAACTACATGGAATCCTACTCCATAAAATTTGTATAACTCATTTTTGAAAGAAAGTGGACAAAGCTCGTTCTTTCCCTGTGCCCTTTGTTTGTATTGCTAACAATATTAAAATCTCTTCTAACATTCAGACCTTGGGACAATGAGGAACTCCAGTAATTTAAACTTAGAAAACACAAATTTACCCATAGTTGCAAAACTGATATAAAGGTACTAAGTAAATGATACCGGCAATAAAACAGAGCTGTCATGCCCAATTTGGAGTCCCCTGATGGCAATTATAAGAGCCTGCTGCGTAGTGCGAGGAGACTCGTCTGTACTTTGCGAACTTCGGTCGAGAACTCAGTTTCGATTTCATCAAACAACTTCTGGCGGAAAGCGAAGAAATCATATTACAGTGCTGAGTTTCCAACTTCACACGAGAAGAAGATATACACGACAGAACAGCAACAGTGAGAAATTCTTAATGCATAATGACGTACGTTTCCTCAACAGGCAATTGAAGGAAAACTGAAATTAAACAGAGTAATGTGTATTTACCAAATGCTTTATCCCCTATCGGTAATTTATCTTCAGCTCATTTTTGTGTCATATCACAAGACTCTATTCACTGGTGGTTAGTACGAAGCTGGTCCTCCACCCAAGACAACACAGGAATAGGACATTGGACTGACGAAGAGCAAATGTTCATGTCAGATAGAGTTGGGTCGATTCGTGAACGAATCGTTCATTCGAACGACTAATAACAAAGAATCGTAAGAATCGATTCGTGATATCAACGAATCGTCGTTGAAAAGAATAGTAATGAATCGGCATGGTATCGAAATCCACGATTCTATTTACTTATTTGATTTAACCTGTCAGCGGACATTTCCGAACCGTGCCGAATGCTTCCGAGCGAGAGTGAAATCAAAATACTGTATTTGTTAAGTGTGAAAAATAATGAACACGAACCTGAAATTTACATGGTTAAATAGAGATGTAATGCAAAAAATGTACTTGATAATAAGGTTCAGTTGATAAATTATAATTAAGAAACATTAACTTGAATCACTTTGTAGATTAATGGAGGTCGTGATGGTTTCAGCCAATGGGAATGAGACAATCCAATGTCTCGCCTCTTATGCCATCTATAGCACGGTTGTCCCATAAGCATAGGAGGCAGCAGAAGTTAGTGAAGCCTCCTTGCATTCCCATAATGATCCCCATGATTTTCAAATCTCCACAAATACTCCATTGGTGAATATTATATTATATGGCGTCCAAGAGTACTTTCATGTTGTCATAATCTCCTTCAAGTGGACAGAGTGGCCTATCGGAATAGACGATTTTGTATTCCCATTATACAGCAGAACTGCTTTCAAACTTCGCGCTGAGAAAACGAAGAAAAGTTTTCAGTCAAAATAGTACTGTTTAGCTGCTTGAAGAGGCCATTAACGTCATTGCAAAATGCCATTAGACCATCAACTGTAAAAAACTTGAGCGACCTACCGCAGACAACTTGGGGAAGGAGTCAATGGCAACCACCAGAAAAGTGCTTAAACCTGTTGACATTAATTATTACAAGAATTTTAAACTTTAAAAATTAAAGCCATTAAATTCTGATTTTTAATTATTTTTTTTTTTTCGAAAATTATATATAAAGTATGAGTCATCTCCAAAACTATACCTCATACAGGAAAACTAATCCCTACATATTTGAAATCAGCATGTCGATTTTAGTAAAGTCCACCTATTTTTATTTCTGATGATTTTTGCTTGTAGACCAGTGTAGTGTACATGCAAAATAACAAAATTATAACAGTGCATAGTACCGTACTACCACAGCTTCCATTATACAATATAACGATGCGGAGTTCTACAGGTCAACGTTGCGATAAGAAAGGATGATAGGTATTTCTGAGCAATTACAAGTGAATTTTAGCTGGAAAAGATGGTATAGAGATATGTTTTAAAGGGACACCCACGTTTCTCCCATCATCGTTTAATTTTTATTCATCACCCCATTTATCATTATAACAAGCCAAGCCAAGCCAAGCGGCAGGAGTGTTCGCTTGTTGATCCCAAAGTTGCGCTGGGTTCGATTCCAACTTGGGTTGATTACCTGGTTGGGTTTTTTCTGACTATTTCTCTAACTGTAAGGTGAATGTCAGATAATCCTCGGCCTACCATCTCTCTGTCATTAATTATATTGACGCTAAATAACCTAGCAGTTGATACAGCGAAGACAAAGAACATATTAAAAAAATCACTGTAACATAATATTTATTATCATGTAATACGGGTTTCATAATTAGCCATTTCAGATGAGAACACAATGACAGTGAGATAGAGATATTTCCATTCATCCTCCCATTTTTATTCTACTTCTGCTTCGTTAATGTCAATTCGTAGTTTCTGAACAACCTATATAGTTTCAATGATAGAAAACATAAATAAAGATTTGTAACAGTAGTTACATAACAGACTACGAGAAACGTTGCTTTTTCCTTCTCCTTTACTTTCATATTTACGAAGCTGACTAGTTGTAACGATGATGTCACGGCGGGAAAAACTGTTTTCTGACAACATGCTTATACTGAAATACATACTAGCATTACTTCAATGTATAAGAAGCAACTATTGCAACAGTATATATACTGTAAAAAAAAAAAAAAAAAGAGGATGGCACATTTGCATTTCCAAGATTCACTCTTAATATTTATAAAGGCAATGACGATTAAAATACACAGTGTGTACTGATCAATATCATCATCATAATCTTTATACTTTAGCCTTTATAAATACATAATTTTCAGTCGTTGCGGTTTCATTGAACGGCAATTATCTGATAATTTAAAATGCATTAATGTGATAATAATCTTCAAAGTCAGTTTTATCTTAATCACTGAAGTTAAATAACCACACAAAGACACAAAGAGTCCAATTTTTCCCCGTAAGAAAAGGAAATGCGTAGGAAAAAAAATCTTCTTTTTTAATCTACTAGACCACTTACGTGCATGATAAAAAGGAGTATGACTAAGTCCCATTTCAAGAAATGTGAGAAATTGTCCTTGATTATCTGGTTATATAACACAGAACACTTGATGCTTCTCACAATCAGATTAATCAAGACTTACCTTTTTTTCTTTATACGGAGCAGGCGACCGAAGACTAGCACCGCAGCCTGAGAATTATTACGCTTTGTTACTCCCTTATGTGGGATCGTTGTATGTCAACGTTGCCAGACACAGCCTAAACGGAGCGGAGCGCTCCACTATAACTCGTTATGTGCTCCGGTGCTTCCACAGACATAAGCAAGTTCACGCTCCGACTGGACGTCTCTAGCACCACAACCGGTTTCGGAGCTTACAACTCTGACACTACTGTTGTATGTGGTCAATTTATTACGATTATTTAGTTCTGACAGTCGCCGACAATGTGCGCCTGGGTCAGGCGAGTCCATTTAGTTACGCCAAGGGGTCGCTTGCATTCAGAGCGATCGGATCTCACGCGTGCGGTATAGCGGTATGTTTCCAGTATAGTTAAGCTGTACTGACCGCTCGCTCTTATCTCTGCTCCGGAGCTCTCCCCACTACTCCTATTACTTCCCCTCTTTCGCGTCGCCGAGCTGTCAAGACTAAATAATCGGTCTGTAGATATTTTGACTTGGCTGTGTGGTGCCATCAGCCGATTGAAGGCCCGATGAAGTCCCACTATAGCGCCCTGTTACCATTCGAGAACATACTACGCCTTCTCAAACTGATTCCATCTGTACTGTTGGGAACTATAAGTCCCGTCGCTCTAATTTCCGGTAACCAATCACGTTGCAGGTCGGCTACATTTAAACGTGTGCGTCTTGTGATTCGCTGATGAAGATGTTAAGCATTTCATAAGGCTCGATAAATACTTAATATAATCGCTCGCCATTTTGACTCTTTCGTTGGCGTTCGCAGAAAGCACAAGAGGACGTTATTTGCCGCTTAATTATTTGCTGGATTACAGTGCGTTTGATTTATTATCATAGGAGCTACGACATGAGAATATTTAACGGTGTGGCAAATAGATCCCTCGTCTGGTAGCTCGGCAACGAAAGAACAAAAATGACGAACGATACTACCTTCCTAGACTTTATAGAGCCTTGACTTCCTAAGATGTAAGCAAAGAGGAGGAGTCACGCCGGGAATAACAGCGTCGCGACTATAGAGAGCTTGCGACCGGGAGACGAAGTGTAGTAAGGAAGTTACGTATCAGCCCTGATCACATAATTATATAACAGACTGGATAGCCGTCAGGATGCGATCCATATTTCTGTGAACGATTAATGGTATATGTTTTGATTTAACTGTTAGAGCACGGCTTAATGCTTTCCTTATCACATTCGTTCCTCTCGCAAATTCTGGAGCTCCCAACTGCACATGCTATTGTTGAAACGATAATGAATACTGAAAAGGAGTGACGGTGGAATGATGTAGGGAGACGTGAGAACCCCGAAAAATACCTCAGGAACTTTGACTTTGTCCACAACAAATACAATTCCTACATCGTCGTGATTGGACCCTGGGTACGTAGTCACTGAAAGCCAGTGTTTGTCAATTCAGCTTCCAAGGCGGCTTCATTAGGATGCACAAGAAAATTACGGACAATTCAGCTCTGGGTTTACAGGACGGTTTTTTAAACAAGATTAGATAGAATTAATTATTCCAAATTAATATAATCATCTTTCTTCATATATTGTTATCTTTCTTCTCTCAGATTTTTGGCCCCGAAGATATTAAAAAGGTAACTTCTATATTAAATTATGTGTTTGAATTAAAAGTAAAGGCTGGTTCACAATAAACCGGAAACGGAAACGACAACAAAAACGAGAATGGAAATAATGTTAAAATGAATGTATTTAAATGTGAGCATTCACAAAAGTTAATTGTGAATACTCACATTTAAATGCATTTATTTTAACAATATTTCAGTTCTCGTTCTCGTTGTGGTTTTGTTCTCCGTTTATTGTGAACCAGCCTTAAGTAATATAAGATTAAATACCATATTACATTGTATCTTTGGTTCGCAGATAAAACAATACAATAATAACAACTGACAGTAACGAAATTAAATTTCTCTATTACAGACTATCCTCGTATGCCATGGTTCTAGCAATTGAACATCATCCGACTGACACCGTGATCCCATCAGTTATTGAAGTTTCGTGTACAAAATGGAAAAAAAAAAAAAAATACAAATAATTTTCATTGATACAGCATTTTAAATATGAGAAGTAAAATTGAGCACAAAATATAATAGAACGATAAGTAGAGACCGGAATCTTAGCTATTACTCTTTGAAGCAGCGGTGGTCAAAAAGCGAACGGCTGTGATTACACGAGAGAGACAACCTAAGAAGTACGGAGACGAGGGAGTGGTACTTGGCATGAAAAGTACAAGTGATGGTTCGTGCACCTGCTGAACTGAACATTCCATAGCTCATTTCCTGTCTATCTCTAGGTAGAATGTGCTATATTTATAATCAAGGAGTTTATTCATTATCTCAATCACAAGGAAGCAAATCGTTCTATATTAATTCATGAATAATTTAATAAGAAACAAACCAGACCTCATTTGTAATATTAACTTACTTAAAAATATAAGAAAACCCCTTTTTCAAACAGTATATCAACTTAATGACTGAAACAAAACTATAACGTTCAATTATATTTTGTGCATCTTTCTGAAAACGAAACAAAATCCGGCTGAATGTTACACACGGCAATTCTCAACTGCGCTATGTTTTCGTCCGTAAGGCGGGATCTGTTTTTATGTTTAATAAGTACAACTTGTGAAAACAACTGTTGACATAGGTAGAAGAAAAATACGCTAATATCTTAAGCATAGGATAATGGAGTTTAATAGCGCGTTCCATTCTTACAATGCACATAATATTGAATCAGTTGTTCTATAACATTAGGTTATTATTAAATGATTAACTAGTAAATAACTGATAATAGTTAACCTCATCTAAAGATTAAAATCTTAAAATTGATATGTAGCATATACTTCGTTCCATAATGTCTGACAGGTGACGTAAATATTGCCGGCAGAGGAGGAGGGAGGTATAATTGTTATTGAACCAATGGCAGAGGTCTCATTATACGTTTGTCTTGAAATTGGGCTTCAGACCGCCAAACTTCAAGATAAACGTGGAATGAGACGACTACCATTGGTTCAGTAGCAATTTCATACTTCTCCTCTGCCGGCAATATTTACGTCACCTGTCAGACATTATGGAACGTATAGTAATTTTATCCTTCAAGGGAAGAGAACTTAAAAATATTCATGCACGTACGGAAGGATAAATTTGTAACATTTACCGTAAAGTGGGGCTACTTAGACATCATTTCGATTTAAAATATGGAACTTTTATATTAGAGCGATTGAAAAATATACACTGCAACTACTTGGCCTACAAGATTGGATATCTTTAAGAAACTTAACCAAAAATTATTAAGTGTCCAAATAGCTCTGGTTTTGGGGTTAGCTGGACCTTAACTGTTTTTAGGGATAAAACGTTTGTTATGCTTGTTAGGTGCTCATGTTATCCCGTAATATGTGGCAGAAGTCTTATCTTTGTGAATGTGTATATAATATAATATTAATTTAAAGGAAAAGTAAAGTTTATTTAACTTTTATTTATTCTCACAATATTTTAAAGGAAAACTAAGATTTAATGAAATTACCTTATCTCACAAATTCTTTAACAAAAAACTTACAAGTGTCCTTAACTATTATCTAATTAAAAAGTACAATTAAATAAAAGTAAAAATAGCCACCACTCCCAGAATCTTACTTAGAACAACAGGTCCTGAATTCTTTCCAAGTACCTTCCGTGGTAACGTCGCCCGAGGTACTTTAAATTTTTCTGCTGCCCCCTTCTTCGACCTCTCTCTCCTAACTAAATTGTCTCAACATGTCACGTTGTGTCAAAGTAGCCCCGCGGTGGTCAAGTAACCCCACTTATGGTGCTGATCAATAATAATAATAATAATAATAATAATAATAATAATAATAATAATAATAATAATCCATTTTACGTCTATATTCAGCGTGACTTGTTGTAATGCCTTTTGTTGCTTTTAAATACTGTAGTTGAACCGTTGAGCAAAGGAGAATGAAATTATTCATTCCTCTTCCGATTCCTTACGAAACCTTCTGTTCCTGCTTGTAGAGACAGAGGACTTGTAGAATGACATGATATCGTCATTGCTTGTTTTCAGTACGTGAATGGGACAGACAGCAATGTACAGAAAACTCTCCTTATCCGTTTGAATGTCCGTGATTACACGATGTAATCATGATATCAGTGTTGGTCACCGCTGCTTTGAAGTTAAGTGAATGCGGAGTTTGTGCAATGAGCCAAATGATTTGACGAAGAGTAGTGGCGCGTGGTGCTGTACGACAGACTACATCTACATCAAGGACGGGACTGTGTTGTGTATTATAAAAGGAATAAACATAGCCTTTGCTGTCAACTTTTAGCTGAAAATGTTACTGTTTCACAGGCATTACCTTAATGAAATGCTTAAGTCTATACTGTATTATAGTAATCTTTGTTGTAAAATTTTAACTTAAAATGTTGCTGTTTCACAAGCACTACTCTTAATTAAATGTTTAAGTACGATTAAAACAATCTTTGATGTAAAATTTTAACTTAAAAATGTTACTATTTCATAGATACAGCTTTTAATGCAATGTTCAAGCCATATTACACAAGTCTTTGTTCTAAAATTTGAACTTAAAACACCGGTACAACTGTAACACAGATACTGCTCTCCACGAAATGTTTAAACCTATATTACAATAACCTTTGCTCTAGCATTTAACTTAAAACGCTGGTACTACTATAACATAGGTACTGCCTTTGTATACAAGTATTGTACTTTCCGACAAAATTGACTTAAACTTTGTTGAAAGGAATGTGGCATGCACCATCTTTTCATACAGATCTCTGCTAAATCCGTCCACTGGCACTGAATTAGTAGTTCAAGGTAGGTCGCTTCTATCAATTTGAAATGTTTTATTTTTTTTAATTACATTGCTACTGTAAATACCATCTTTTAGAACGGATTATGATAGTTTTACATAAATTACACACAATTATATCGCTACTTACACTGACGTATTGTCTTTCGAATTTCTTTACCCACTTCTGTACTTTCGTAGACTTGTTTAGACAACTTTATTTCAACTAATAGTGCATAATATCATAAACATTTCTAAACTGACGTATACTGTACTTATTTAGGAGTAAGGAACTGTTGTAGAGTGACCCTGTAGTGCGCGTTACATGTGTTTGTGAGCAAAGATCTACTGAAGGACACGTGACGTAATGTATACCCCATGCACACTTATACTCATTCCAATGTTGTGGGACTAAGAAAATGATCTTTAATGATAAGTCAGAACGGATATAAATATTATTCTATTATTTTATCCTTAATTATCTCACAGAACATATCTAACTCATTAGGTCACAGTAAAGAGTAATGTAGGTTGTGTATGCTTTCGAATAAAAAAATTTAAATGATTCCCTGTTGCTTCGTGACAGATCCTAATTTCCAACAGTAGTGCTGTATATCGAATGAATGAATGACGCCATTACAAAGTGCGAAAGCTTCAATACAAAACATATGCACATTTTGATGATTAATGGTCCTAAGTTCAGGGAACAAAACGGGGACTTTTTACAAAATTAAACATTTGTTTGCGTATAAAGGACAGAAACATAAAAATGAGGGCATGTCGGTCAAAAAGAGGACGTCTGGTCACTTTATTCCGCGCGTGCGTACGTTATGGCCTTAGTTTTGGACCAAAATAGCTTCAATCGTTCTTTTACCTGAAGGAAAGTATTGCGGTACCTTTTCTCTAAAAAAACCGATGTCAATATTTTCACGGAAATACACGTTTTTAGCATTTATAATGCAAAAAAAAAAAAAAAAAATTGGTTTTGGGCATGCTCTCTGTCTGTCTGTTGATAGCAACTTGTGCTAAAATATTGGATGGGTTTTATCCATATACAGTTACCTACGAATCAATTATCTGGGAATTATGCACATGAAATATAATACTTGTAATTAAAAGCTGACTGATCTCCATTTGAAATAAAACAAACGATAGAGCCGTACTTTAAGATTCATCAGACGACTCTCCTCGTGCTTTCTTTGGTTACGTAAAAGAAACCGACAATTAGGCGGTAAATTGGCCTAGAAGAAAAATGCTTTCTTTTTGCTCTAAAATAAATTATTCATTATATTATACTGAATAATTTCTACTCTTTGTTGCGAGATTTCCAAACCCGTCAGGCCAGATATGCCAAGCGTCACATTGTTCGAGCAGACGCTAATGTGAAGTCGTTTATTACCCGATTACTGAACCAAAGTCTAATATACTTAAACATGCATATCACTTTTCAATTACTATTTTCGTAAATAAAAAACGCAATATTACACATTATTACGATGTACATGCAGCTATTTTATGTAAATTTGTGCAAAAATAATTCCATGTACCTACTTTAAACATGCAATGTACAAATTATGTTAAATGTCTCACTTTTGAGATTATAAAGTATGTCTTTCAAGCTCAATCCGCCCACAGCTGTGGAATAGCGGTTAAAGTGTCTCACCGTGAAAACGAGCGGGCCCATGTTCAAATCCTAGTTGGGACAAGTTACTTGGTTGAGGTTTTTTCCGGGGGTTTCCCTCAACCCATTAAGAGCAAATGCTGGGTAACTTTCGGCGCTGGACCCTGGACTCATTTTGCTAAAATCACCAGCTTCATCTTACTCAGACGCTAGATAACCATATCAGTTAATAAAGTGTAGTAAAATAACCGTTTGAAAAACAAAATCAATCCAGAAAACTAAAAGTTCATTTTGCCTCAGTGTATAGTAGACCTACATTCTGTATATCTTTTGGATAGTAATTAATTTAAAAATAATATATTATGCAACGATCATGTAATGACAGTTATTAAGACACGAGTACGAATTAGGCGAGCATCGTAATCTCTGTAAAAGTGTAGCCTATTAACAATCATTATATGAGAGTTTCATATGCTCATTTTTTTCTACGACCTTTTATACACGGTGATTCCAAAAGGACTATACAACTTTGTAAGCTTACAGAGATTTATTTATAAAACATACAGATTTGGTTTCAATGCCATGTAATAGCAAAACTCACCAAGTTTTCACTCAGTGTGGTTCAATGTGACTTCCGTTGGTCATGCGGCAGACATCCCACCTGAACTCAATTGCTTGCCAAACTCGCTGCAGCATATCCGGCGTCACTAACTCAACTGCGGCGGTGAGTAGGTTTCTGAGCTCAGCGAGATTGGCAGGTAAGGGTGGAACGTACACTTGATCTTTAAGGAACCCCCATAAGAAGAAATCAAGTCCTCCACGACCAATCCACCGACAAGGAAACTTCAAGTCGAGAAAATCACGGACGTTTTGGAGGTAGTGCGGAGGTGCAACATCCTGCTGAAATTGGATTTCCCTTTCTTGATCATCTTCATCTATCTGCGGGATGAGAAAATTTTGTAGCTTATCCAGATCCAGATAGACAAAACCATTGACAGTTTTTTCCTGGAAGAAGAAGGGACCGTACACTTTAGTTTTACTTAAGGCAAAAAACACATTCACTTTTGGTCTGTCACGAACATGTTGCAGAGGGAGATGTGGAGGTTCAAAAAACAAAAGTACGGTGCCAAGAAAAAATTGTTGCCCTGATAGGAAGATCCTTGCCATAATGGGTACGAAATCTACGCTCAACCACTGTCTCAGATTTCGTTTCTTCAAACAAAAACACACAGCGAGCTCGCTCTGCACCTGTGAAAGCATCCATTTTGAAATTAACTACGTTAGAGCACGCGGTGACAGAACTAGGTACTACAAAGCTATATCAGTGAAAACTTGACGAGTTTTTCTATTATATGGCATTGTAACCAGCTTCGTAAGTTTCCTAAATAAATTTCTATAAGCGTACAAAGTTGTATTTATTTTGAAACGTTGGATTTTAGTGATACTGATGATATGGAAATATTAACACCGCCTGAAATAGTGAGAAACAAAACACTGTAAGCTACAATGTATAATGTATGCTTAGTCGCCAAAATTACTGAAATCTGTATAGCAATGCACCTCACTCAGATAAATGTAAGACACAGTAAATACGTAAATTTTAGTATGGGAATAAAAAAAAAAGTATTGAACTGCGGCCTCACAATGCATCTGATTATCCTGACGGTCTTTGTGAGGGTACTACAAAGTTTAAAATTTAGCAACCAATATATGAAGAGTTCACAACCAGAGTGGACCAAGTCCGTCTGGAATAGTTCTGAGATATTGAGTCTTAAAAGTTCCTGGCTCACGCTTAGCAACCTTCACTTTCCATAGGAAATGCTGCCCTCTGTGGAGTAACAAATGAGTTACGGACTTTGTTGTTATGGCAATGAATAAATCTAAGTTTTCTTCATCCGAGATTGTATTTATCCACAAACTTATCACTGATGGACTTGGTCCACTCTGGTTGTGAGCCCCTCATATTATGCTCATATAGATGAGTATGCGCGCATACACACGCGCGCGCGCGCGCACACACACACACACACACACACGCACACACACAGAAGTAATAAAGTAATAAAAGTTGAGGGATTGAAGTATACAGTTTTATTTATTGGGAATGAAGTTTGACAATGAGCATTTTGTCCAATATTTCATGTTGTGTGCCAACATTAATTAGTTTCGCAATTGATGCAGATTCATTACAATTACAGATGTCACAACAAAACGCATAAACGAAATGACACTGATAATCTGCAAGATAGAGTTTAACACATGCTACACACGCCCGCATTAATCACTGTTACACTTCCAGTATACCGTACATGTAATTGGAGATCTAGGCCTATCCGTATGATACATGTACAACTGTATAAAATTAGATAATACAAGCACTTCGTCCTCAGCTGTAGCTCAAGAGTTAATATTCGACATAAACCAACCGCGACCAGGTTCAATTCCCGGCAAGTGATGGATTACATCCTTTACATACGATTTGGCATTTGTCCCTCCTAATGTGTTTTCCCTGTGTTGTGTTAAGTGCTGGCTTTATGCTACTTATAAATGCATGATTATGTTTCAAAATTATCATAATTGTCAGACCGGAGAAGACGAAACTACTGAAATACTGAATAACTGTGATGATGATGATGATGATGATGATGATGATGACGATGACGATGACGACGACGGTGGTGGTGGTGGTGGTAGTGGTGATTTAATGTTTGTGTTACTTAATGATCTCCAATTGTACTCGTATCAACAGAAAATAAAGAATATTGTTATTTAGTCAAATGTCCGAAGATAGGTTTGAACTCCATAAGTAACACCAATAAGGCATCACTCATGAGGCAACTAAACCAGGAGATAATGGGGTAGGGTGGCCAGTTTCTTTCCCCCTCCAATGCATACATCGCCGATTAGCTACATATTCCACTAATCAGGCTTCAGATGCATACAAACAATTGTTTTTCCTCTGACACGTATCACCAAGCGAGATGCACAGCTTGATACAATAGATATACAGGGACATCATTTTATTTTTACTAACATTTTTAATATTAACCTGTCTATACCTTTAGAGAACCGGAAACACCGCTTGCTCCCCCCTCCAAGACTGGAGCTCGATGATACTGGCGTAAAACACAAATCACTCTACTAGGTATAGGAAGGAAGAAAAGTAGTTCATCCATTTACGTAAACTAGGAAATATCGCGATTTTGAGTTTGATAATTTTCATTAGGTTTTTCTTTAATCAAAGTACAGTACTGTATTAAGAATAAGTGTTTTTACTCACGAAGTGAGTTATCCATGCGAACGTATTCATTATGCAGTGTATATATATTATACTGTCTACACCACATTAGCGTACAATATAGAGAAAGAAGTTAAATTGAAAAATAATCATAATATGAATATTTAAACACAACTTTGAAAATGGTGGCCGTTCATTTTGATACAGGCTTCAGTTCTTTTGTGCATATTATCGCACTATAGACTATTGCATCTAATTCCAATTGCCAGTTTCGTCCTTCGTACTAGTAACTCATGTTGAAATAATTCTGTACCTACTCTACGTACTGTAAATTCAATTTTCACTTCTGCCCGACCCGAAAATATAAAATTACTCAGACATGCCATCTACTGTCCGTCCAAGTGGTTATGCCGCAGGATTGTAGAAAGGGAGGAAATCACGTGACAGTTAATTACTTAACGAGGCCCTTTTATTTAAGTTAAATTAAACAGCTGTATAATATTACGTAAACTTCCAATTCCTAAGAGAAATTAATGTTTTCAGAAAAGAGCTAAGACAGCCCAGCTATTACAGAGGGGCGAGCAGAAGCAGGTGGGGGAAATCGGGATGCGACGTAGGCAAACGGACAGTACCTGTGCGAAAATATGATTCAATATTGAAAGCTCTTTCGTCACTGGAAAACGCGAATATATTTCTGGAACGTACTATACTCAGTAACTCAGTACTGCTTACTATCTGCGGTCTTGGTTCTGTGTGGAGTTGGAACTTCCTTAGTAGAAGGGGTGGGAGTGAAGTACATTCAAAAACTCAGGTACAATAAAAATTGAAGTAAAAATAAAATGATGTCATATATATATATATCAGTCAGAACCTCAATCAGAGGTATAAAGAATAGTATATACCTTTAATGTAGCCTTAAACGTCTGCGTAATCGTGAAAGGTAAATGATGTTGGGATGAGCCCTAAAAGAAATGGGCCAAGGACCTACATCCCCTTAGCAATAAAGTTTCCGATATTTTTCAGCACATAAATTTCCGACATAGATGCCCTGGCTTAGCTTTCATACATTACCCAGTTACACGAGCGAGGTTACTCGACTCTACACGCACTGCGAAAGGACAAATATTTTTCCATGTGCAGATTTACAAATCCCGGCGTTTCTTCCTGTTTTATTAGCCTAATCTTCGAACATTACACCTGTTACACGGGCGAATTACTCGACTCCACTCGCACTGGGAAATGACAAATACTTTTCAATGAGCAGACTTACAACTCCCGGCGATCTTGGCCTAATCTTCGAACATTACACCTGTTACACGGGCGAATTACTCGACTCCACTCGCACTGCGAAATGACAAATACTTTTCAATGAGCAGACTTACAACTCCCGGCGATCTTGGCCTAATCTTCGAACATTACACCTGTTACACGGGCGAATTACTCGACTCCACTCGCAATGCGAAAGGACAAATACTTTTCAATGTTCAGACTTACAACTCTGGCGATCTTGGCCTAATCTTCGAACATTACACCTGTTACACGGGCGAGTTACTCGACTCCACTCGCACTGCGAAAGGACAAATACTTTTCAATGTTCAGACTTACAACTCTCGGCGATCTTGGCCTAATCTTCGAACATTACACCTGTTACACGGGCGAGTTACTCGACTCCACTCGCACTGCGAAAGGACAAATACCTTTCAATGTGCAGACTTACACCTTCCGGCGTTCCTTCTTCGATCCTGAAGTCAGCTCGTCCTACGCCTCTATTTCTCCCTCTTTGTGTGGTAGCTATTAGATTACGTCCATTTTCAGCTTTCCCCCCCTTCAAAATTTTATAGAGTTCTTCAGTGGAGCAGCGGAACCCGGTGTGAGATAAGTGACCAACAGGCTTGGAGCTCATATATTCAGTTTTCTTAGCCCCGAACTCCCTTGCAAAGGCCGCGTTTTCGTGTGCCTTTTAAAGTTTCTCCTCCCATTTTCCTCTTTTTCAATTCAATTCAGATAAATTAACAATCTAAATTCTATGTGCATTCTTTTTCTACACAGAGGATTAAATTCAACACGTTCTCAAGTCACGATAAACTATAACTTTATTATCTTCATAGAATTTAGTTTAACTGCAGAGTATGTGAAATTGTATGAATATTTATCCAGTGGAAAGATTAGACAAGAAAGCCTCTATAATACTTTTTTTTCTTTAAGCCCCTGTTACATTAATCTGAAATTAAAAACACATTAACTGTTCAGGCAACACTATAGGACAGCATAACACACGTTAAATTTGTCTGTTCTCTTGAAATTTTAACTTAAATTATGTCTATGTTTCAAAATAAACCATTAATATATACGTCAATAGTCAGTTTTAGGCAGAGGAAATATCTCTCAAGATATCTATAAACTTAGTATACACTAGAAACCTCCGTCACACGACCTTCGATAAGTTGATATTCATCGGCCTACTCTCAGACTACAATAACTTAATCTAAGGGGGCTACGATAACCTATTTGGGCTTAAAACACTTGGCACATTACGGATCATCGATTGAACCCTAATTTACGTGATTCGATCAATTTGGACCAAAGTTATGGTGGAACATATAATATTTGAGTGATGTTCCACCATAACTTTGATCCAAAATTGACCGAATTAAGTAAACTTGGGCTCAATCCATAATGTGTACTGCCCAGAGTGCTATAGGCCTATGTATATTACCGTAGCTACATTGTAGGTCTCGAGAGATTTCAGTTTTTAAGTAAAAAGTGAACAGATTATGCCAGTTACTTTAATAATAAAAACTAATAAAGCTGAATTAATAAGTTGTCTTTTGTTTTCACATATCGTTGTGTCCGTAGTTAACGGTATCCTGTGCTTTACATATGAAAAAAGTCTGTAGTGAACACAATTTTCAGTGTGAAATTAATAATACCACTTTATTTTAATAACCTCTACCAACCTGGAGACTGGAAATTTTTCGGGGAATATTCCCGAGGGCAAAGTTCCCGGGAATTTACCCATCACTAGTTCATATCCTTATTTGATGTATCTCTCTTCCATACGTTGTACATGGAATTCGAACATAACAATGATTCCCTTCTCATATTGCGACGCAGCTTCAGGTAAACATGGAAGGTTAGAATACAGGCGTTATTACAGTCTGAGAGTCTTCGTTATCTGAGAAATTTCTGTAGCTTATTTACCACACATAAAGCATTGTGACACTGACGCCGGTGTCAACTGCGTTCCGCTATATGTTCTCTGAGATATGTGTCACGTCAAACAGAGGCGTAAATATAGTCCAAGTGCATCTGAGAGCACCCAGGCAGGTATGAGAGGAGATAAACAAGAATTTTCTGAGAAATGGAGGCTGTTGAGTATGGAGGGTATTCTTTACCTGGTTTTTTGCTAAAACAGAGACAGCCACATTATTATTATTATTATTATTATTATTATTATTATTATTATTATTATTATAGTTTTGTTCTCAATACTTTCGATACGTCGATATTTGCAGAGTATAGAGAGCGACCGATACTTTTGTAAAAAGGACTCGATCGATACCTTTTAGTTTTTAGAGAAGTTCTCTTTTTTCTCTTTGTTTGTTTCCTTCTTTCTTTCTTCCTCCCTACTATTTATACAGGGTGATTCACGAGGAAAGGTAAAAAATGTAGGATGTGAATTCCGAGTCAATAAGTTCATATGAATATGGGTCCGTTTTCGAACGGTTACGGAGATATGGCACTTCGATTTTACAAAAACTTCCGAGATTCCATTGAACTAATTCGCATTTAGAGACAAATAACGGACAAATTTAAAGTTTATATTCACATATGCATACATACCTAATATTCTAGACGTCGGGGTCGATGTTTCCGTACATTTTCAAAGGTTCCTCCTTCTGCTTCAATGCACTGTTTCCTCGGGCGTGAATCGCGCTCGTCGCTCGGAAGAGTTGCTCGTGGCTGTTCTTTATGCGGCGTACAGCATCCAAAATACGGTCAATTAGCGCCTCTCTCGTTTCCACCTTCTTTTGGTTTGTGAGGTGAATGAACTTCTCTTACTCCACATCGCTCACAATGTCAATTCCAATGTTATGTCATTCATTGCGATCGGTGACCTTGTCTCATGTCTCATGTCTCATGTCAGCAGCATATAGTAACGTCTGATTCACATTGGGGCGAAACGTTTTACTAAAAAAAAATGCATCTAGCTCCGCCATCGCTCGAAAACGGACCTATGTCCATATGAACCTTTTCACTCAAAATGACCTAAGATAAAGCATCCTACATTTTTTTACCTCTACTCGTGAATCACCCTGTATGTAGGAATAAAGATAACTTGTCACGAAAAGAGGATGCTCAAATACCGAAAACAGTCAAAGAATGCGAAACAAGAATACAAAGAAGACTATAATGTCCTAAACGACATTGAATGACCAATTTCGTCTCAGCGGATTGGGCCAATGTGGTCTTAACAATGCACTGCTGCTGGTGGGATTACTTGACAGCTGGAGAAAATCCAATCAGATAATCCGTACAAGCAAGATTCGAACCGACGCAGAGTGTGTAATTTTTCCAATCTAGATGGACAAAATCAAATTTCAACTCGTTTAGTTAGGCATAGATGAATATGAATTCATGTTCTTTAACATTTGGAGAATATTGTGAGATATAGCTTTTACTATTTTATCAGCGGCATGAACACTGAGCTCTTTCTAGCACTTCTGCCCTTGTTCAGTCGTAGACAGAGAGACTTATTATGTGGGTGAAAAAGAGCAAACTGTTAGTGATTTATTGTATTGTGAGACATGGTATCTGTTCAGATAGGTTCTCGTACGTTCTTACTAAAGTAACTTAAATTTAAAGTTTGTAAAGTATTTTTCTTCTTACAGTACGGTTTAAATATTACAATTGAAAAAAATTTAGTCCAAATAGAATGCGAGTTTTAGAATAGACGGTCACGTCCGGTTACAACAATTCTTTTACCATTTATTACATCATTTAGACTGTTGAATCCTTGTTTTAAAGTTTGCGCGTTCTTGCGCATGTATCAGTACGGTTATTATTTTTTTTTCAGTGGTGGAGCATACGGTAACACGGCGGCAATTGTTTCATGTTTGGCTTAACAACATAAAATAATTATGGAATAAGGAAATTTTTAATTACCATGTGAGTGTTTAGGCTTCCAAATTATTCACATGACATCGAACATCAGGTTAAAAATGCATTGGACATATAGCCTATGTACCTAACCTTAACAAACCGTGGATCAGAACGCAAATCTAGTAGCTGCATAAAATTAATAACTTATCTACATTCTAACGGATTATGAAACTTTTTACAGGCTTTACAGGTGGCATTACGTTTGCATAAGAAAAACTATCCTTTTATAGCGGGCGCATTTAGACATAATTAATAACTTCTCTCCTATGTAACTAATTTTTATGAAATACTGAACGGAAGTTACAGGTAGCATATATATTTTTGTGTACAAACTATATTTACGGTTTCATAAGAGGAACTGCCCCTTTATAGGAGGTGCATTTAAACAAAATTAACAATTTCTCTCCTATCTAACAAATTTTTCTGAAACTTTATAGAAAAGTTACAGGTAGAATATACTTTTTGTCTACGAAGTCTGATTAAGTTTATATAAGAGGAATTGCCCTATTATAGTGGTGCATTTAGACAAAATTAACAACTTCTCTCTACGTAATATATTTTTATGTCGACCATGCCGAAATGTAGCATTTATACACCCGGTAGCAGCCCATTAATGGACCTCATTAAAGTACACCTATTCATTAAAGTTCAGGTGTTCCACCAATCAAAAAACACACCATTGTAGCAATATGAAAGCGCAAGTATCGATTATTCTCGGATATGCAATCTAAAGACAACAAGCGAAACGTCACGGAGGCTGAAAATCCAATACTGTCGCAGGAGGTTATGTTCTGTTACTATAATAATTAGCGTTAATTGTAAATAATATTCAAATAAATTCAATTTGTCATCTCGTTTTTCAATGTCTAAATCAATTTCAAGGTTATATCAAGATTAATGTTTGTTTTACTCTCTAGATTATATCAAGGTCAATGACATTTGTTTCTCGGAAAAAAAATCAATACTTTTGCGTCTGCGTACATCTCACAATTTACGAGATATTGCACAAGGTCAGTTCCGCTCCTCAGTCAGATAAGAATAACATGAATACTTACGAATAATTCCAAGTTAGAAATATGGTCGAGCATAAAAAGTCGTATGAAACTTGCTTGCGCTCGTTTCATAAGCAAACATACTCGCGTCTTAATTACTACCATTATAGGCTCGTTGCATAATGTACTATTATGAAACTTTGTACAACAAATAGGCCTATAGATAGCATACAGATGTAATCAGAGATTGTACACAAAAATATATGCTACCTGTAATGCCTGTACAAAGTTTCATAAAAATCTGTTATGTAGGAGAGAAGTTAATTTTGTCTAAAAGCGCACCCCTGTAAAGGGATATTTCCTCTTATGGAACCGTAAATATAGTTTGTACACAACAAATATATGCTACCTGTAGCTTCCGTACAATGTTTCATAAAAATCTGTTAGAAGTTATTAATTTTGTCTAAAACCATCTCCTATGAAGGGTAGTTTCTCTTACACAAACGTAATCAGAGTTTGTACACAACAAATATGTGCTACCTTTAAGAGCTGTACAAAGTTTCATAATAAACCGTTAGAATGCAGAGCAGTTATTAATTCTGTCCAGCTAGATGTGCGTTTTTGCACATTGTGCGATGCCCGTGCGCATCCTCCGAACTTGAGTGTTGCTCGCTCATTTCGAGACCACGCCGAAACTGGTCGCATTATGAACAGTATTAAAATGAATAAAATGCATTCAAAAGTTAATTCACTTATTTACCGTATTTTAAAGCCACAATATTAAGTACGGTATACAAACCAGAGCATTCTGAATACATTCATTTCTGAAAACAATTCTTCAGAGTAGTCTGTAGCATTTTCCTACATTCCTTATTACCCAGATATACTTCCTCCCTCCCCTTTTAAGCTAACAGAAGGCTGTCTGATGTGTATACTTTACAAGCAATAATGTCCTTAAGTTAGCAGACACGGTGTGTTCCTGGATCATGCTATTACTCGACCAAGGCGATTGGAGCTGCGAGCGTAATGTGAACTATCACGATGCGGTATTAGGAACATAGGAGCAGTAGCGCCACGGCTCCGGGCTGCAGGACTCCACTGGCCTTGGTCGAGTAATACCTCAGTCACTATCACATAGCGGAAAATTTCTGGTTAGTAATTACGTTCGGCGTCCTCGTGTGAAGTTGCAGGAAAAAGCTAACCCGCTGTGCCGTACACAATAGCGGTTATCTTAGTTTAGCACATCCGATTCAATGACATTTCTTATGAAGCATTCTGAGAAAATTCTAACATCTGTAGTTTGAAGAAGGATTTCTAGCGATAATACAGTATTCGGAAGAGAGATGGCCGACCACCAAGTACAGATAATAGCTAAAATACAGAAAATATACGCGAAATTAAAAATACAAAAATAAATTAACTTTTACTGAGACGAGCACTGAGTGAAGGTGACCGCTGCAGCAGATTTCACTGTAGTCTTTGCTAAGTTTATGTCAGGTTGGAATAGTACAGTTTACGAGTGGAGGGTGGACGAGGACAAGTCCACGCACACTTGGGACATTCTGCTATCTCCAAATTTTGACGTGAGCGAGAAATGGCAGGAAAATACATCTGGAGTCTTCTACCAGGGACAGGGTTCTTTTAAGTGCCATATATTTTAAATAAAAAACAAAGTTGGAATCAATATACTTTCAAAACATAAATAAAATGAAAAATATATCTTGTGAACGTTTGGGTAGACGAAGATTACTGATTAATAAGGGTTTAATAGGATTTATACCTAGAATAACACGAATCAACCACCTAAAAATCTAACTAATAATACTAAAGTCTTTAAATAAAAAGGCAAGCAAATCAACAAAGTAGTAGGAAAAATAATTCAGTATCTGTGAAACGAAAAGCCAGCGTTGGGCTTTTTCAGAGGTTTCTTCCCAAATGTCAGGCAATCACATGGTAAATCCTTTGTCTCACGTCGCCAAATACCATTACGCTATCACTATTATATCCACGCCAAATAACCTGGCGGTTGATACAGAGTTGTTAAATAACCTATACTAAAAAATGGCATGAACTCCCAGTTTTACTTCCCTTACAAACAACACTATGCTAAGGACAGTTGATGCGGTCGTCGTGGTCGCCATATCTGCGACGGTCGGCCTTCGTTGTTGTCGTCGTCGCCCTCGGCTGCCAGCTCCGAAATATGGAAAGTATCTCGAGGATGGCACGTCGATATAAATAATTAATTATATACACTGATTAAGTTGGGCGCCAGCCTCCTCGAGATTACTCCGGTAGAGGTATGAGATTCCCAGGTCAACTGCAAAAACGGTCGGGACATGGGGTTTGGGAGACGTGCTCGTAGGTTGAAATGATGTAGGCGCACACCAGAAGTTGTTGGTAAGAACTATGAAAACGTTTATTATTATTATTAAGTGTTCGTTTCAGATTAGCAGAAATGCGCGTCCAAGTGTATAATATCTCGCTCTCACTTCCCGCAAGTTGGTATACTAATTTCTGACTTCACGTAATTATATAATTTGTACTATAAAACACCAGTAATATAACGGACAGTTGATAACGTGATGAGAGGAAAGAATTCAGACTCATAATAATAATGCAACACACGACTTCTTCTTACACCCACTAAAAATTTCTAAGTCCGTAAATTGTTATACTTCCGAGTTAGGTTTGCCGAGAATATGTGGAGTTCGACCTCTCCGAACACTGTCTATCTGCCTTCTGTCTATCTGCCAAATCTATCCCCTACTTTCAACCACCAAACATAGAATTTTTGCCCTCCTATCTATATATCACGTGTCTCTATTAAGAATCCTGATTGGCCATGATTACACTTACGTCACTTAAGACGCGTTCTTCAAAAATTGTTCGTTAACTAGAACATCTCCTACTTCCGGCGTCCTGACCATTCTCTGACATATACCAGATCATCTCTATTGGAACCTGGCTTGGCGTCATCTTACTGACCACCCGCAGGCAAAGTCCATACATTCCCTCATCAGTCAACTCCACGCCTGGACACATGTTTCCTGTCAGCCTGGCTTCCTTTCGGTCTTCCTGTCCACCTGTTACTTCCGTCTCAGATTTTGAAACTAACTTACACGTCCGCGCATCCTATCCATATAAGAATATTAACACGAAATACTAATCTAATGAAAATCTCCTTATCCTATACGAGGAACCGTCTCACAGTCCACGCGCGAACCATTAAGACTACTGAGGACAAAAAGACGTCGGTTTATTACACGGAGTGGTTCTAACAGTAATGCTCCAATCCATTATCTAATTTATTCTGTTGTATTATAAGTATATTACATTTTATTATATTACATTATACAGAGATTCATTCATAATTTGTGAGCACACATCGATGCAATAGTTATCGGCACTTACGCCATCTCCTCCCGCATAAATTGAGTCACATTTGCGTCGAAACAGCGTATAACAGCACAGTAATGTCTGTCATTGTAACAGATGGCACAATACAATTTTTGGCAGAGAATTTCTCTAGTGATAACATATCTGAACAATAACGCTCTGTAAAAAGTATACGATGAAAGAGTAATGGAACGGAGAAAAATTCTCTCCGGCGCCGGGATTTGAACCCGGGTTTTCAGCTCTACGTGCTGATGCTTTATCCACTAAGCCACACCGGATACCACCCCGGGGTCGGACAGAATCGTCTCAGATTAAGCTCCAACTCTTGGGTTCCCTCTAGTGGCCGCCCTCTGCACTACGTCATAGATGTCTATGAACGTAGGACCGAAGTCCACACATGTGCTGAGGTGCACTCGTTATGAGTGACTAGTTGGCCGGGATCCGACGGAATAAGCGCCGTCTTAAATCACGATCTGAGACGATTCTGTCCGACGCCGGGGTGGTATCCGGGGTGGCTTAGTGGATAAAGCATCAGCACGTAGAGCTGAAAACCCGAGTTCAAATCCTGGCGCCGGAGAGAATTTTTCTCCGTTCCATTACTCTTTCATCGTATGATGACGCAGAATATCTGCATGGAAATATCATATGTACTTCGGTACATTAAAATAATATATCTGTAAAAAGTGCTTAAAAGTTCATTTACACGTTTCGTCGCAAATATCAGAAATCTCATACTTCCAAATTATAAATTAATTTCTCTATATGGTCATTTTCTAGTGCAGACAGCCAGAACTGGTGAGAACTCCATCTCTCTGCCTCCTGTACACGGCAATAGCACGCACGCACGCTTGCACACACACAACACACACACGTCTTCCTAGAGCTGAGGTAAGAAAGCATGGGAGCTGGTGTCCCTGCCAGTGTTCCCAGATTGTGAAAAATTTCCCTCTCACAGACGAGGGAAAAATAAAAAAAAAATTTTTGACTAGGGGGGGGGGGAGGAAAAAAAAAAAAAAGGAAATCTTGTAAAGAAAGGTGAGAAATCTAGACGCGAATAAAATAATGCTGATATAAATAAACTGAGAAAAATTGTAGAATAGGTGAAGAGGCTCTCGGCGGACTTCTTGTAATACGGTCCACTTTTCAAGCTAAGGAATTGCACTGTTTTTCATTCAAGGTCACCAACACTCATCTGAGGCTTCACGGTTCAGATGTTTTGTATTAGATTTGGTGAATGATGATATTTTTATTTGCAGTTATAGGCCTGATTTACAGGAGGGGCTCGCGATTTGTTTCCACGTGCACATTCCAGAATCAAGAAGTTTCCTTCGTACTTCGGTTACTCATCTGCATATACGAAGGTTAGGTTAGGTTAGGTTAGGTTAGTTTAGGTTTTTATTAACCAAGTCTGCGCATGCGCAGTTTGATCTCACGTGTAATTAAATACTTACTATTATATGTGTTTATTTACTACGCACCGACCGCACAGAAGTGTGCATAGGTGTTTATTCAGGTTGTGGGAAAAATGTCAGTTGTGTGGGAATTTTATGCTTCTTTGAGGGAAAATCAATGTTGAGTTTCTGGCAACACTGGTCCCTGCTTTCCGCGCGCAACAACGGTGTGTAGGACACAATCCCATTACTGTTATTGTGCTTTCACAAGGTACTGGATCTTCCTGCTGCAAATATTTGTTTAGAATATTAACCAACAGAAGGTATTCACAAGAAGCATAATGCACCGGCGTAATTTCACCATTTAATAAAGCACAGTAAAAGTAAGCTACTGTAGAACTTGCGATAAATTCAAGGTGACAGAATATTCTCAGTAGGCCCTACTCCAGTGGATCCCAACCTTTTTTTTGACAACGACACACTTTACTGAAAGTCCACGATAGTGACACACTTATTTGATTTTAATAATAATAATAATAATAATAATAATAATAATAATAATAATAATAATAACCACTACTTTTCTTGTGGAAAAAAAGGTGGTAGAATATTTTATAGCGGACGGGGAGGTGGGGTGTTAAAATGTTCAAAATTAGTCCTGAACTGTGTGAAAAATATTCAACTTCTGCTCTAATTTTAGGATCAGAACAGATTATCGTTCACTATACGGCAATTTTGTCGTTTTTAACCTCATTTTCGTCCAACTAAGACTTCCAAGATCTAAGCAGAATTCAAAGAAGAATTATGTTAACAAAATTTATTTATTTATTATACTCCAATTTTACAGTGAACCCTATTTTACCTGAGATAGGTATGTTATTTATAGTTATTCACACATATTTCGGTTTCATGATCAAAAATGCAACAAAAAGGTGCCGTTCCAGCGCGTTCCGCCAGAAAAAAAAGCACTGATAACTTCTATGTAATGTCGGACATCCAGTGTTGTAGATAGATTGATGTTAACACGCAAACTAAAAATTCTAAAAGAACAAGCAGCAACTTGAATGTCATTAAAAAAAAAAACAAAGGTATGTGTCAAAAATACTAACCTATCTATGCTGGATGTCCGGTAAAAAATTTGTATTATCGTTTTTGAAAATTTGCCTATTTAAATTAATGCGAAGTCTGCGTTCGGTGGGTTGCACAGAGTTTCTCTATACATGGCCTTATGGTTGAAAACCTGAACCGAGCATTGTTGAAGGTTTCATTGGTAAAGTTTGTCTCAAAATAAAATGTACCATATCAAAGACTTCGTTGCAAATAAAAAAATGCATTCTAAAGAGACTTTCTGGGTGCAATAAAATTTCTTTTTAAATTCCAAAATTTCGTGACACAATCCATGGAACTGCGCGACACACCGGTTGGGAACTCCTGCTCTACCCACTGAAGAAAGATACATCCTTATTAATTACACATTCAGGAATAGGATTTGTAACCGGAAATGCTGCCTCTAGAGCCACCCATGATGGATGACTAACTGAACTGACTCCCAATAAAGTAATACGATCACAGTTACTTGATTACAAAACTTGCATGCAGCTATTACAGTGCTTGCGACAGCGATGTAGCGTCGCCATGTGTTGCAGTTCATGTATTGTAACGCAACGTCCCGTATCAAATCATTAAGGATTATGACATCGCGTTGACGAGTGTTTCCACAGCGCGAAGTAATCTGAAAACGGGTGAATCTGCGTGCTGGCTCTTCAAGTCAGAGCCTTAAGCTCATAAATGATTCGCACCAAAGCGTTCACTTGATTAACAGGACGATCCATGTCAACAGGCGGCCGGCATTTCTACTCCAACTAATTACTCTCGACGGGAGAGGTTTCTGGTGTTTGTCTTCAACCCTCCGAGTCAACACGATTTCAATCCGACTATGGCTGAGGGCTCTGAAAAGATGCGACTTTCCTTAACAAGTACTGTGAAACTGTTAAAAAAAACTCCAGTTTCTCGAAATACATCCTATTGAGTTGACAACTTAGGCATGTAGAATGTCTGTGTACGTGAATAGCGATTTCGTCTGAATTATTTAAACACGTTTTGTCCATAGCAAATGAACTGATCCGGAATTTATACGTATATTAAATGTTTTTCTTTACTAAGAAGGTAATATCCACCGGCGTAGCTCAGTCGGCTGAGGCGCTTGCCTGCCCATTAGGAGTTGCGCTCGGGCGTGGGTTCGATTCCCGCTTGGGCTGATTATCTGCTTGGACTTTTTTCCGAGGTAATCTATGACGCATCCTTGGCCTCATCTCGCCAAATACAATTAACGCTAAATAACCCAGCAGTTGATACTTACTTACAAGTGGCTTTTAAGGAACCCGGAGGTTCATTGCCGCCCTCACCTAAGCAAAAGACCATCATCGGTCCCTATTCTGAGCAAGATTAATCCCGTCTCTACCATTCTTTTATGGATAATGAATTCTGTTCCTAATTTGTGATTATCGTTTCCACACCTGTGGAGTAAAGGTTAGCGCGTCTAGCCGCGAAACCAGGTGGCCCTGGTTCGATTCCAGGTCGGAGGAAATTACCTGGTTGAGGTTTTTTCCGGGGTTTTCCCTCAATCCAATATGAGCAAATGCTGGGTAACTTTCGGTGTTGGACACCGGACTCATTTCACCGGCATTATCACATTCAGAGGCTAAATAACCTAAGATGTTGACAAAGCGTCGTAAAATAATCTACTAAAATAAATAAAAAACTGTTTCCCTCTCCATAATATTACAACTAATCTCTTGAATAATTTCAAGGAACAAATTGTTCCGGGGCCGGTATCGATTCCGGGACCTTTGGCCGAACACACCAACGCTCTTGCTCAATTGGTAAGAGCATTAGTGCGTTCAGTCGAAGGTTTCGGGATCGATAACCGACCCCGGAACAATTTTTCCCTTGAAATTATTCAAGTCTGCTTCAGAGGGAGCTTTACCTGAAAACTAGATTTGTATAAGTAATCTCCTATTTGTGATATGCCATTCCCATCTAACCTTACCTCGTGTACTCCCACAAAATCTATTCTATATCTAGGTAATTCTTTTGCTACTAATGTTACCCCTCCTGTTTTATATAGACTTGTTACAGTCAAAGTACCGGATATCATAACCTTAATTCCTTTCCTGTGGTCGTGCCAGAGAATCAGTTCCTTTCCAAGGATTTTGTTTGTGTTTTCGTGACAAGCTGTTTTTTTTCCGGTGATGTGTTGTTAGCCCTTCGCTCAATCCCCAAACTGGAGGACAATCCCTTATCGGCTGTCCGCGACTGCTTATTCAATATATTCGCAGCTACCTTCCATATCTGGAGGCCGTCACCTCTATCCCAGTAGTTTATACAGCGTCTTTAAATAACCAACTAAAAAAATAATGGTCCACCACTGTGGAGTAACGGTCATACTGTCTGGCCGTGAATCGGGCGGACCTGGGTTCAAATCTTGGTTGGGACAGCTTACCTGGTTGAGATTTTTTTATGGTTTTTTCCCCTGAACCCACTGCGAGCAAATACTGGATAACTTTCGGCGCTGGCCCTGAATTCATTTCGCTGGCATTATCATTTTCATTTCACTGAGACGCTAAGTAACCATAGCAATTGATAAAGCGACGTAAAATAAACCAATTAAAAAGAAAGACAATAGATCATTACTTAAAATAAATTACATAATAAAAGATGCTATGCACATTTTCTGTTCATACCGGTACATATTAAACAATAACTAAAACAATGGTTATTATGTAAAATTCTGCAAATGAAATTGTGTGCAGCCACCATATTATACCTCGCGAACTCATAAATCTCTCATAATATTAACATATGTAGTTATGCTAAAATTATAATTTCAGTTCTAGTAGTAGTAGTAGTATCAGGGGTTTTGCAGCTATTGTCGCTCTCCTGTTCCTAATCGCCTCGTCTGTCGAGACCATCTTTCCCTTTAAGTCCTTGGCAGAAGTGATTTGTCTTAAAACCTTAGCAGAAATGACTTCAGATATGTCCTCGTACCATAATTTCCGCGGTCTGTCACGTAGCCTACTCTTCTTCCAACTGGCAATCACTGAAACATATTTAGACCTCTTTGTTGATCCATGTCCATGAAGTGTCAAAGTTTGAGAAATAAAATGAAAAACCTCAGGATTCTCTCCCTGAAATAACCATGTTTCACTTTGGAGCCAGAAACAATAATCTGAACAAGACACATATTAAGTTTGGAAAGGACGTCTGATGTCTCCGAAATAATCTCTACCCATAATTTCGGTGATTCTTCAAATGCCTAACCGCTGCAAATAATATTTTCCTCTGTGTTTTCCCTCAACCCATCAAGAGCAAATTCTGAGTAACTTTCGGCGCTGGACCTTGAGACTCTTTCGCTGACATTATCATCTTCATCTCAGTCAGGCGAACCTTAATAGTTGACTTAGCGGCATACAATACGGTAACCAATTTAAAAACATGATACCGAAACTAAAATAACATTTGTATCACTCCTGGTATAATTTTATAGCGACTTTAATTTATGTACGCCTAGAGGCTAAGAATTTACAACAAAATTACCCAAAATAACATTTTCTGTTTATTACATAAATGAAAGACAAAATTTACCATTTCAAATGACAATGTTTTCTCATCCTTAGCTATAGTGGACGAACGTGGTTGAATTTCATTGACGTACGGCGGCGTGTTTCTACCTAAAATAACATTAAACATAAACCTCACAGTGGACACCATCCATGCCCCAGGCGCGATTTTAAATCACAACTATGTTTCCACAAAGCGCAAAATCTTCGCATTTTCCGTTACGTGCCCCACGGCTTACCGCTTTATTTGCGTCAAAATCATCTCAATCAGACTATGAATCCACAAGTTTTAAGAAGGAGATGGTTTTCATAAAGAAATTTATAGTATCTGTTTCTCAAGTATGTGACGAATTTCTTCTCGAATTACACGAGATCCTGATGTTTCGGACTTCGTGAACCCAAAATTTGTTATAATCTGACCGTCTTACTGTATTGTGTGCGATATCTTGTATGAATACTTCACTTCAACAACTCCCAAAAATAGGAAGAAAATATTAAGAGAAACGAAAAAAAATTGAAGATAAGGGAAAGATAAGGTGAAAAAGTACGTAACGATTAAAACGCAGCTATATTGCTAAAAAAAACATGGTGCTGAAGAGGAACGAAGAAAGCAGAGGAAGGGGAAAGTTGAGGGTTTAGTATAATACAGTAAAACCTTGCTAAAACGTATCCCCTACAAAAAGGAAACCTGCACAAACGAAAAATAAATTTGGGAACGGAATGATTTCCTATGTAAAATAATACAATAAAACGTAAAACTGCCTAACGCGAAAACGGAATCACTTTTGGGCACCATTTAGGTAAAGAAAACCTGGCTAAAACGAATAATTCTAAGCATAACTGTTGCTGAATTCTTTCAAACCATTTTTAATTTTGCGATAATACTGTACGAAGCATGACATATATGTATATATGTATATTTTGTGACTGTACATGCAATGATCTGGACGACTTTCGCTATTTGTCAAGCGTTGGGGGTGAAGCTTCTCTAACCATACCACTATTCTGTGCTTATTGTCAAGGACCCGAGCAGGTTACTGATCTGGACCGTTACTTCTTCCAACCCTCTTGCATTTTCTTTCATTTATTCTCAGTTTTGTGCTAACATGCCAATACAGTGACAAAGGACAGTGCGAGTAGAATAAAACTGTGAATAATTGTAGTGTAGTGTCAATGTAGTTTCACATATCCGTTTATTTATTCTGAGTTTTATGTTAATATGCCAATACAGTGTTAAATAACAGTGCGAATAAAGTAAAACTGTGCGATTTAATAAAAAAGCCTAGATGACCAGTTCTAGCATAGAATAGTGGCTTCGTAATTTTAATGGAGCAATGAAACGTCAAGGTCGTAAGGTCATACTTTTTTAGACAACGCTTACTTGGCATCCAAGGACTGATTTGTCTAACAGAGAGAGGGAGAGAGAGAGAGGCTGCAATTACGTAAGTTAATAATTATGAAAATAAAATTCACTTTGTATGTATTGTAGTAACTTTTATTTCAAATTATTTCTTCATTCTTTTCTTCCTACAGTGAGCATATTGCAGTAGTCTATTCTTAGTTTTGTCAAAACTCAACCCTTTGTAAAACGAACACCTGTGGGGGGAAAGAAAAAAAATCTGAAACTATCGCGTTTCGTTTTAGGGAGGTTTTACTGTATAATTAAACTAGTGGCCTGGAGCAACAATAGCTGCTTGTATATTGGATGACTATTTTAAAAAAATTAATAAATATACATTTAGACTAAAAAATAAAGCAATAAGGAACACAAAACCTTTGTACAATGTCACTGAAGGCAACAATAGGCCCAAACACAATTCTTTGTATAAAATCTAACTTTACATACTGCATATACGAACAATCGAGTCATACACAAGACTGATTGAAAAACGTAACTTGACACAATTAGAATGAGACATATTACAATAATATTTCTTTGTAAACAATGTTTTTTGTATATGCTATATCATCATCTTGGTCTTCTTTATGTCTCTGATTTACATAAACTTAATTAAGATTTAAAAGTATCATCTAATAAAAAACGCTTCAAATAAAAGTTGTAGTTATTTAAATGAATGTAACAAACTTTTTTCGCTTCACATTGCAATCTTGGTTGTGAACAACATTTGAACATCGTGATAAATAGGTGCAAAGCATAGGCCCTACTTTCATTATTTGAACTTCCGCCTTTTCTATAGGCCTACACAAGGCCACCATTACTGACACTATTCAGGACCTCTAATCCTCTAATGAAGCCGTCTATAGCAGCTAACTTGCTATGATTTCAAAAATCTAATATCATTAACAGTATTAATTAATAAATCAAATTAATATACTATAACATTTCTTATTAAATAAGGTTAAATGTTATATTTTATTTAACGACGCTCGCAACTGCAGAGGTTATATCAGCGTCGCCGGATGTGCCGGAATTTTGTCCCGCAGGAGTTCTTTTACATGCCAGTAAATCTACTGACACGAGCCTGTCGCATTTAAGCACACTTAAATGTCATCTACCTGGCCCGGGATCGAACCCGCAACCCTGGGCATAGAAGGCCAGCGCTATACCAACTCGCCAACCAGGTCGACCTATTAAATAAGGTTACATAAACTAAATTTAACAATAATAGTAATATGCGTTCAAGAGCGGTATGTTGAAGTTTTCATCTTCGAGGAAAAGTTTGAAAAAGCGAAACGTAGTTGAGCTTTTTTAATTTCCGAGAATTGAAAGAAAACATACCGCTCGTGTATCGTACATTATTTTGTGCGAAGATCGTTTATTACATACCTGAAAGAGGAATTTCTAATTAGTTGCAATATAATCTCCATCTTGGTTTCTGTTCAATGACGGCAAACTTGCAAAACAAAAATATCTATCTTCAACATTGTTGCTTTAAAATGTTTTCTGTGTTTACTATACTCCAGCAGACCGTGATATACGTCTGTCTTCTTTTTCCCCCCAGTCTATAAATGCGAACTTAAAACAAACGGTAAGGTTATGCAATGATTTATTTTTCATTTTAATATTTTAACAACATTATTTATATAGCATATTGCAGTAATAGCATCGGCAAGTTGATTTGTAGATTTTTTCACGGCTTCCTTAATGTTACTTGCATCACGAATGTAGGTGGAGTTGTAGAGTTTACTTAATTTTTGCAAATATTTAAAAACAATAATTAACAGTGCAATTTAGGTGAAATTACAGTGGTAAGTTTCCAATTTATAATTATTACTATATTGAACGTCTCTAAAATAATATGTTAAAAGCCTAAAGCAGTAAAATCAATATGTCAGTTAAGCGGTAAGAAGAGGGAAATTGTTATGTGTGTTAGGTTGGGAATACTGAATGTGGAATTTTACACTTTCCACGGATTGGTTTTGTGCGGAAACCAAGCAAATACGCACGATCTCGCATAAAAATATTTTACGCATCAAGAGCGCCAGTATGCAGACCACTACACTACCAAACAACGTGTTTAGTCACAATAACGGCGATATTTAAAATCCCGTATCACATAAAATGGCGTTGAACGAACGAAACCAAAGCCTTCTTTATACGCATTTCTTATTTATATTTGTGAAATTATAAAATGTATAAACAAATGTTTCAAGTTTTTAGTATTTTTGCAAACATTTCCCATCGTGATAGATGCTATAGTTTTCTCAAAATGTTGCGTAAGCAACGAAATTATATATATACAGTATATACATAGAGTACAATATTTGACACTGTGCATCTGTATGTTGTTGTTTAGTCAACTGTTTAAAGAGAAATTTGAACTTTATAGGCAGCGTTTCTCAAACTATGGTCCGCGGACCACCTGTGGTCCTCGAGGTCTGCCCTTGTGGTCCTTAAAAAAAGACAGAAAAAAAATAAAATTCAAACGAATTATGTATCACACTATAGCTGAAAATCTCAGAGTCTGGAAATGACACATGGCAATCAATCACCTTTCACTTTTTCTCCCAGTACTGACATTTAATGAAATTTATTACTCTACCTGTCTACTGATTTACCACTCTACTCTCAACAACAAAAGAGGGATTTAAAGCACTATGAACGTGTTGTTTCTCGCCATCTTTTCCCTGCACATCTGGCGCCTGTAACCCAGGCAGGTACCACATGAATTCATAACAGAGGACCAAAGTACAGAACCTTTTCATGTATTTATGACTTTCTTAATAATTTTGCCGACACCCAGTCTGCACATTGAAATGGTCACGTACTGTACGTCGTACACCAATAATACAACTCTGAGGTCACAATTTGAAACTTATTTTCCAAGTAAACACGACGAATTTTTATGGGTTCGTGATCCCTTTCATTGCGATGTTGAAAATAACAAACTTTCACTGAATGAAAGAGAACAATTAATTGAACTCTCGAATCACACCGGACTTAAAATGAAATTCGAAGCGGAAGGTATGGTTAATTTCTGGACCTCATCATAAGTGAAAAGAGAATATAGTGAATTGTACAATGGTGCTTTAGAGATTATAATTCAGTTTGATTCTACGTACCTGTGTGAAAAGAGGTTTCATCACTAACTCTAATAAAAACAAATTACCGAAATCGACTTGATGTAACTTATATGACTATCTCCGACTTAAGCTTGCCAGCATACATCCAAATATAGAACTGTGCAAGAATCGGCAGGCTCATCCATCTCATTAATGCGAGTACCAACATTTATTTATTTACTTAATTAGTTAAAGACATCTAAACTCTGATATCTTGAATTATTAAAAAAACGAAACTGATTTTTCTTCTATTAACATTAATTTAATTAGTTAATACTAATATAAAATTAATTGAATTAAATTAATTTTAATTAATTTATTCCCGCGGAACTGTTCTGACTTTAAAAAGTGGTCCCCACTTCAAAAAAGTTTGAGAAACACTGTTCTAAGGCATCACTCATGAGGCAACTAAGTCAGGAGATAGTGAGGTAGGGTAGCCAGTTCCTTTCCCTCTGTGTCTGTAATGTGTAATAGTGTGACTTATTCATAAAATTGAAAACAAATAAATATAAAGGAACGGGTATAAATAATATATACGGTAAGAATATGTTTTTTTTTCCTAACGCCCAGACAGCACTACAAAACACAGGAAATAAGCTACAGGATATCAGTATCCCATTTAGTCGAAATGTGGAAGGATTATAACATGAAAGTAAGTGTATCAATTTAAGGATGTAATGCAGAGGGAAAAATAAACTACATATTATAATGCCGTGCTATACTAATCCTGAGAATACTTGATTTCAAATTCGCAGCGTGAAGAAACAGTAACAAGGTTTACGTTCACCACATGAGCCGGCTTATCGTTTTAATAATGCCTCTGTTGTGCATCTAAGCCATCAAGTAAGGAATTATCTCAATGCTGCCTGTTGAAGCAAATGGATAGGACGCGAAAGACCAGTTGCTTGGATCCGCTAGACTTGTACCCGTGGGACTGATGAAGTCGCTAGTCCATTACTGTCCGAAGTTCGGAGAGCAGAACAGCAGCTAATGATGAAATGCTATTCGAATTACTTTAATGGAATCGGTGGCGTTACAAAATCACTGAGGCATTGTCTACTGAAGTATTAACTTACATTACGAATGTTGTATTTGTTGTTACACGAATTAATTTCATTGTGCGGAGTTGTTACTATTTGTTTGCACTGTAACTATAAAATCAATTCTCAGAAATGTAGATCTACCATATGGAAGGACTCAGTCTTTCTTTCACCTATAGACCTACAATACACTCTGTAACTTTTACAGAAAATAAATTTTAATAAACATCCTATTACCTCGATCTAAATATCGCAAGTTGCATTAAATAACTGATTAACTTCCTTCTCACGGTTTTCACTGTTATAGTGCGCAGGCTGCCATATTTCACTTCTTAGCTAGCGACGTTGAGGAGGAGTGATGTATATTTCTTGAAAGACTATGTTGTTTATTTATTAGTCTAATCCAATGGGATTGCCTTGCGACACAGAATAGCTCACAATAAAATTTAAGATGAAAAATTATATAAATAGGTTTCAAACAAAAGAGATTAAGACATATAACAAAACAGACACCTGATACAATTTAAATTTAGGGTACTCCATAAAGATACTGGCGAAATATCTCTACGAAAAATTTTATTATGGTGGTGACGATGGCATCTTTAAGTTCTCTCTTCAGCTTGTATTTTTCCCTTCACTTTACAATGGTTTTCGAGATTGTTCCTCTCGCTCCGAAGAAGAGGCCGGTAACTGTGATTTTTTCAATATTGTATTAGACTGATAGGAACTGAATTGTGGACTCTTAGATTTTCTTCTTCCTTTAGTTCACTTCTGATGGTTGAGTGTAAACTTCCTCGTGGACTTCTAAATTTTTGGATCGAAGTGATCTGCTATCATAGAACGTATGATGTTGTGACGTTTTATTCTGAGTAGGCCTACTTCTCCCTGTGGGCAACTCCCAAGCACATGTAGTAAAGTTTCATACTCATTGCAGTGGGTTGTACCTGTAGACTGTAGAGCGACCAGGCAGAGAACGTACTGGTGTCACCATCGCAATCATTTTTAGCATTTCTCTACATGCTTACGATCCACGAGCTGGCTGCAGGTACTTCTTCAAACAATACTACACCTTTCCTTTTCTGGGGGTATGCACACCAGGTTTTAAATTCACTGTGTCGAGGTTACTATAAGCATAACAGAAACCGTTTTCCTAATTTGTCATCCCACATACAGACCTTATTCATAAAAATAACACTTCAGCTCTCAGGAGTATTATTTCATATCTTTGGGACGAAAAGTCTTCACTTCTTTGCTGAAGGTAAAGAATAACTCAGCCAATTATTATCACAGATCTGACCATCATAATTTTAACACAAGATACAATTTTCACCTGACTGATCATGATTTTTCTTGCGTTTAGCACTTACTTTAGCACTTTTCCTTCAGGAATAAAGTGAACCATGGACTCCATATCACTTTTTTGATTAAATCATATGAAACCTAATGCTTAAAATATTGTTAAACCTCCCTGTAAAAAAACGTCATTAGATCGGTAGTGATTAAGAGATACTTGAAGCTTTGTCCTTAAACTTGAGACTTAGAACATAACTTTACCTACCAACAAACAAGTTTGCGAAGTTTTCTACAAAGATGAGTGAAGCGATGCGATCCAGATAGAGAAAATGTTACTAATATAATTATATTGTTGCTCAGAAACTGTACATATTAGATGAGCTTTCTATTGACTGAAACTTGACACTTTCTTAATGAACATTATAATTCTCTAATTTTCATCTTGTATTTGATTACTGAGAGGCCACTGGTTAGATAAAATATAAGGTCTCAAACTGTTCCTAAAAAAATTAGAAAAATGTGTGATTAAAAACAAACGTAAACTATATGAACACAATATAGGCCTACTCGTGGACTTTTTCTTTATGTAAATGTTTTCAAAATTGTCTATAGTGTACGCTTATTGATTTGAGAAGATTATACTAATAAATAATACAGTTTAGCATGAGATAACGACCATTTTCCAAATTCCAAAATTTCTTTACCTTCATTTAGTGGAACGAACATTTTTCGGAAGAATATCTGGTGAGTCTCTAACAGGTTGCATGATATTAGATAGCAATTACAATAACTAGACCTACTTTTAATAAATATTTGTGAAATTAAGCATAATCACATTCTTTCAAGTGATCTACAAAAAAAACAAAAACAACAATAACAACAAAAACTAAAGAATGCCACCCTCAGCAGATGAAAATGATTTTATCCCGCTTCCTATTATCAACCGATCGCTTACAGGTTTCAAAGACTGTTGAAGCAAATAGTTTTGGAAACATATTAGTCGTATTGATTTTTAGTGAATAGATGTTTTGTGACATTTACATACGGAGGCTTTTAATAGTCGTAAGTTTACATATCAATGAACACTGTTACATTTCAAGTGAATTAACTCAACTTACTGATCTTGAGTATGCAAAAAGAAAGAAAAAAAAGTCCAGTAGTTTAAGGAAAAGACTATGAAAAATATAGACTTATCAAAGAACTTTTTCCATAGGGTATCAAAATGACAGGATCTGTATTTTCGTAGCAATGCTAAATACAGAGGGTCGTACTGAAAGTCATGAGCAATACATTGCTATAATTTCAATTTCAATAATGCAACAAAAACGATTATATGATCATAATCTACAGACTTTACATTATGTATTGACATATTGTGACGTCAATAACTTCTATTATGTGACCACAGGCAATGTTTGCAAAATGGTCGACAACGATACGATGGTTCGTTTCAACAGCGTGGTTTCATTAAATTCCTTGTTAAAGAAGAAAAATCTGCTGCTGAAATTCACCTCAGACTTCAGCGTGCATACGGAGATGTGTGCATGGGCGCCAGCAGTGTTAGAAGATGTTAATGTTATATTTTATTTAACGACGCTCGCAACTGCAGAGGTTATATCAGCGTCGCCGGATGTGCCGGAATTTTGTCCCGCAGGAGTTCTTTTTACAAGCCAGTAAATCTACTGGCATGAGCCTGTCGCATTTAAGCACACTTAAATGCCATCGACCTGGCTCGGGATCGAACCCGCAACCTTGGGCATTGAAGGCCAGCGCTATACCAACTCGCCAACCAGGTCGACGTGTTAGAAGATGGTGAAACATTTCGAAGATGGGAACACGAGCAGCCAAAATGAGCCTCGTAGCAGTCGCCCTTGAACTGCCTCCACGAAACGCAACAAGGAATGAGTTGATGAGTTTTGGGATGCATTTTGGTTTAATTTCTTGAACCTGGACAGACCATAAAT
This sequence comes from Periplaneta americana, assembly GCF_040183065.1. Taxonomy (NCBI): domain Eukaryota; kingdom Metazoa; phylum Arthropoda; class Insecta; order Blattodea; family Blattidae; genus Periplaneta; species Periplaneta americana. The sequence goes on along the minus strand of NC_091117.1, from coordinate 136,583,974 downwards.
GCTGTCCGCTTATATACATAACTCTTCACAGATACGCATCATGCATAACGTGGCTTGCCGAAGTGGTGTGCAATTTGAAAATGGGTTACAGTCGTACCATCTATCCGCAGTATGCGGAACCCGAATCACTCAAAATGAAGTGGGTAGGCATTAGACACACACACACACATACACAGACACACGCACACACATATTCAGACAGTTTTGAAGCTATGTCGTGCATTGCGCGAGAAACGCCCTGGAAAGATCATTCTGTAACACGATGAGTGGCCTCACAATGATCATGTCACCGTGGAGAAAATCAGAACATTTGGGTGGGAAATTCTCCATACAGTCCCGACTTGGAACCCTCCGACTACCATCTTTTCGGCTCTGTAAAGGAGCAGTTGCGAGGCCAACCCTATGAGACGCTGAAGGACATCCGGAAAGTAGTGCATCAGTATCTTCGGGAAGATGAAACGGACTCTACAGCAAGGGAATTTTCAAACTTATAGAACGGCGGGAAAAATGTGTGCAAAGAAATGGAGACTATGTTGAAAAGTGACAGAAAAGTCTGTAGATTAAGATGATGTACCTGGTTTGTCTAAAAAACAAAAACTAAGATTTATAAGAATGGGTTGCTCATGACTTTCAGTATGACTCTCGTACATATTTGCAGCATCACAATAGGCCTACTTTCTTTATAATTAGTATTATGATGAAGTCAAGATCTAAGAAGCGAGAACTTATGGCAGAAAGACGGCTGAAAGACTCCAAAAATAATTTGCTGAACTTGGACGAAGGCGATTTACAAAACTTTTTAACTACCAGTAGAACGATTGGATCGGAATAACTTCTATTCAGCATAAAAGCTCAGCAACGAATCGTAACTACAGTAAACTTGGTCCAACTCTTCTCCGTCGCTTCTGCGAGTAGATGCATTCGTCGTAAAATAGTACAAGGCAAAAAACAGTGTGTGGTTGAATTCATCTTCAGCATCGTAAAGATTAACTGAAATAGGCCTATTTGTTTATGATTAATTATGGCGAAGAATGATAATACACTTAATGAACGTCCTTTCCAATACAGAAGCTACTAACGGACAATAAGGGCGCTAATGAAGCAACAGTGAAACGGGAAATGTTGGTTATGAAATAACAGAATAAACCCAACCCCACAGTGAACAGACGTATTACAACACCTCGGAACTCTTTTGTGAAAAGTCTTGGCTGACTTATCCACGCCGCCAAAACTTGTAGGGTGCTATTCATAGACATTTCGCAGCACGTGCTACGAGCGTATGAAGCTAGCCCCGACTATCCACCACTGGTTACTAGTACAGAATTCAAATCATATCCTATCGCTAACACTGGTTTATGAATACGAAAAACGCTGATCATCCACCGGAAGCCCGCGCTAAAAATGTCTATGAATACGGCCCTTAAGGTTTATAAAACTGCGATTATTTCAACATTACTATATGAATTTGAATCATGGACACCCACAACACAAAAGAGAAGGGCTGAAGGAGCAGAAATGCAATTTTCAAGTAATTTGACTGGCTACACACTATTTGAACGTAAGCGAAACGAGGAAATGCGACAATAACTGAAGATGAGTATAGTGGACGCCATCGATTTCGGCAGATGGATTTTATTAATCAGAACTCCTGAGCGAGTTACTCATAGTACATATAACCACTTTTATGGAACTACAGTAGTCTATACAGTGTATTTTTTATTTTAGTAGGTTATTTTACGACGCTTTATCAACAGCTTAGGTTATTTAGCGTCTGAATGAGATGAAGGTGATAGTGCCGGTGAAATGAGTCCGGGGTCCAACACCGAAAGTTACCCAGCATTTGCTTATATTGGGTTGAGGGAAAACCCCGGAACCTCAACCAGGTAACTTGCCCCGACCGGGAATCGAACCCGGGCTACCAGGTTTCACTGCCAGACTTGCTAACCGTTACTCCACAGGTATGGAGTGTATGTGCGCATGCGTAAGAAAAGGGACCAATTCCCGCCACACAGTTTTCGAGATAATTCCAGTAGCCACTGCATAATCTTTTCCTCGTTACTATAAAGTATAAAGACAATCTATATATAACATACTGTATATATAAAAAACCATTCTACAATCAACAGACTGACTAATCACCTTAAACCCTGTGTGTAAGTTTCTGTTAATCATTAGTCAAAAGATAAGACGGAGTTTTACGAAATACGAACATTAAGGGATGTAAAATGGGAGGTAGTAATGATCAAAATATTCTGATTTATTTTTTAAGCCAGCAGACATATTGCCCTTCAATTAAAAACAAAGGCTCCTTTATAAAATTGAATTAGACTATTCATCTCATCTCTTATTTCAGCATACCTCTTCTTTCGGTTATTTACCGAACGTGTCGATTTCTGTCGTTTCCGCAACTCATTCTTGTACTTCATGAATGTTTGTTATTAATGAAGACAATTCGATGCAATTCATACCTTTTTTTCGCCTGACGCTTCATGCAGTAATAAACGTTTGCAATAATTTCTTGATTCTGGTTCTGCAACGTTTTCTTTTTCCTGTTAATTTAGAAAATGTGGGAGGCGAATTGTAAAATTATTACGAACAAAAGTCATTCAAGGCACTCCTATGAATCGGACTGTATTGTGGTGTGTTTTATAATAATGGCGATACGAGCTGCTGGTGTGTATGAACAACGATGGACAGCGTTATCGCAACTCATTCATGCAGTCCAAACAGATTAACATTTGGCTAGCTTACTAGCAATGCCATCGAGGTCACCTGCCAAAATCGCTGACTCCAAATGTATCATTAACACAATACACATCTGTCAACAAAGATGGTGTGAGCAAGCATACCGAATGCCAGATCATGTATGGCGTGACCAATCCTGAATTAAGAACACGGAACAGCTAATAGCATGATCGTTGTAGATATTAATGACGATCTACGAATGGATCGTAATGATGGTGAATATTGCCTTTCTGATGTAGGTTAGTTATAAAAATGTACCGTATTGATCATTTTATTTCAATATTCTTTAACATCGGCCTACATGAAATTCTTGTTAGCGACAAGAAAATGATGTAGTGATAATGGTGGTGGAATAAGGACGGCAGGAGAAACCGAAGTACTTGAAGAATCCACTTCTCACCTTGTTCACCAAAAGTCTCACAGGATCTTTCCGGGACTTACTCTAGAACTACACTGGTTTGTTTGTCAATCACAAATGTTGTTTCACGAACAGAAATTATAATTTTAAAATGAAATTGAATTTCAAAACGCACCCCGAAGGTACTTAAACATTCAGAGATCTTATATCTTTATGAGCAAAAACTGTGGGAGTATACTGTTAACCAACAATGAACGAATAAATTACTGCTGTTTCGAGCAGCACTAATTTATTTCAAACATACAAATCTCTAGTTATAATTATTTTTATACAGAATAAATACACTGATTTCTATCACCACCAACCATAGAGAACAAATTTTAAACAATAATATAAAACGAATTTTAATTGAATTCAAATTAAAATTACTAAACTTTTTTTTTTTGTAGTCGTCATTAATCAACTCGAGATATAGTCTACGTTGTTTTACATTCCACTGGAGTTGACATGGCCATGTAATTTGAAAATGGTAGATATAATATGTTATCGATTCTTGTGATTGGAGCTGTAGGTATCTGAGAAAACCTAATCAATAAACAAACTCTAATCTCTTCAAGAAAAGTGTCCTCTTTGATAGCGGCTGGATATTAATTGCACAAGGATGCTATAAATAACATCGTCATAAAACAGATATCTTATAATAACATCTACATAAAACAAACATTAAGTTACATACAATTATGTATGTATGTATGTATGCACGCATGCATGCATGTATGAGCCACCGGCGCAGCACGGTCGGCTAAGGCGCTTGCCTACCGATCCAAAGTTGCATTCGGGCGCGGGTTTGATTCCTGCTTGGGTTGATTACCTGGTTGGGTTTTTTCCGAGGTTTTCCCCAACCATAAGGTAAATGTCAGGTAATCTATGGCGAATCCTCGACCTCATGTCGCCAAATATCATCCCGCTATCACCAATTACATCGACGCTAAATAACCTGGTAGTTGATACAGCGTCGTTAAAAATAACCAAGCAAAAAAAAAACTATGTATGTATTGTATATATGCATGCACGCATATGTGTGGAAGGCTTCCACGACGATACGTCCACAGCAGTAAGTCCATCAGACAATTTGTCCACTATCTCACGTTCACAGATATTTTGCCCAAGGAAATTAGTCCAGTAAACATTTCGTCCACCAAAAAATTTGTACATTAATATTTCGGTCAAGAATTATTGTGTCCATCGATTCCCGGCGTACCATCAATTTATAACTTGTGTTGGGCAAGCTCGTAGTCCAGGTAGCACAGGGGTTTTCTCTCTGGAAGCTCCAGTTCCCCTGCGGCATCCCAACAGATCGTCTCGTCTCGTCTCGTCGAGCGTAAAAGAAACTACTGCTAGCTAACAACAAAAATTAAAATAACTGATGCTATTAAATTCCATCTCTATAGAAACGTCAACGATGGAATATCAAATAAAGTGCGTATGTTAAAACAGTAGTCTATTATAAGTCAGCGCTCTAGCCACTAGACCACCATGGCGGCTAATGGAAATATGTTGGTCCCAAAGTCCTGTGTTTAATCACATAACCATAAATTGAATCACTGCTCATATAAATGCTAACATATTCTTAAATAATGTTTTCAATACATTTTGAGAAAATTATGCAGGCCTGAAAAGAGCTGTTTTGGTGTCCAATATCAATTACCTCTTATCACCAACTTCTTGTAGTCGAGTGAAAAGCGATACACTAATTTTAATACTTGCTGAAGCATGTTATATGACTGAAACAGTTACACAGACCAGAACAATAATTTGTAATTGTCAACTATAATACATGACTAGCGTTATCACTAGAGACCGGATTTTAAAGGGAACATTTTTCATCAAAAAATGACAAAAAAGGGAAAGTTATAAAACCCCCCCCCCCACAAAAAAAGGACTTGAAAAAGGACTGCACTACTCCCCAAAACACACTTCAGCACATTCATGGAAATAGTAGGTACATGGCACACACAATCTTACATTTATCTCTTCACAACATAAGGAATGTGTTGTATTTGATATAGTCAAAAAAAAAAAAAAAAAAAAAAAAAAAAAAAGGACTTCAAAAAGGACTATATTACTCCCTCAAAAGGTGCTACTTTAATTGAAAACACACTTCAGCACTTTCATGTACAAACACAGCACACACAAGCTTATATTTATCGCTTCACAACATAAAGGAAAGTGTTTTATTTGGTCACATTCAACATTTCAGTTAGTTTCAATATGATTCTGCCTCTTTGAATGCAGAATGTCTTTATAAACAGAAAATGACCTCTCAACATCAACTGAAACCAGAGGTGAAAATTTTCTTTTTATCCTGAACTCTAAATCAGCACACTTTATTAGTTTTTGGATGTCTGGAATCAGAAGAATGATATTTATTTTCGCTTGTTCGGGAAGTTATAGGCCTATCGGAAAAATATACAAAATTATCTAAATGTTTGCGATATTCTGTAAAAAAGGACCAAAACAAGAGACTTTTTAAAAAGGGGGAGGAGGGAATATGAACTAAAAAAAAGAAAAAAAAATGGGAAGTCAAAACCACATAATTTTTCCAGTGGAAGATAGTGTTGAACATCGTAATTAATTATTTCACGTTTCGTGTTGAAATAAAAAAAAGGAATTCCCTTTAAAATCCGGTCTCTAGTTATCACTATGTATTCTGCTCTATAATGAATGAAGGATGGGAATACGGACGAAATATTTAAAACGCTTAAGTTAAATAAAACTGTCATAGTTCAATAATAATTTGCAGAGCCAAGCTAAAATTTGTTTTTTTCTTTAAATGAAACTCACTGTCTAATTCGTATTTTTCACACCTCGAATTACTGCATAACGTTAATATTTTAGAGACACGATGTATTTCTGAAGGACTCCGGTACAAGAATAATCTCATTGCTTTAAGACTGTATTATAACGAGCGCGTAATTTTCAAGAATATACGCCGGTGGCGACGCCCTAGTGCGTCGCTCTTTACAACTACAAGACAATATATCAACATCAACGTCACATAATTCGCAGAAGGGGTTCAAACTAGCAGCAAGGGCGGGAGAATTATCGTATAAAAACAACACAAGATCTTCTGCAAATTAACGTAATCAATAGGCTATGTTCCATTTCCATTCAAATTACGGGTGAAGTATTATATTAAGCCTTGGTTTTTCTGAACCGACGCATGCTAGTTGCGAGGTGCAAGGCCCGCCTCGCACAAATCCGGACTACACGAGAGATAGTGAGTGGTTTCTATAGCTGTTAGGTGCGAGGTCTGCGTGCCTCGTAGTTATAGAAACCACTCACTATGCGTTGGCACAAACAAACCAAGGCTTAACAATTTTTGTCATATGTTTCGTATTTGTACGACATCATCATGATAGACTCAATAGCTGAAACTGCATGATGCCACGGCTTGATTTCAAGTCCCGCCTATAATATAAAAGTCTCATATTGTTTTAAATAGAGGACCGTCTGCCAACTGCGCTGACCAAAATAGCGAGCGGGACTCGTGCTCCGAAGCTGCGTTTGTGCGCGGTTTCAAATCCCGCCTTGTCTGATTACCTGGTTGCGTTTTCGCGAAGATTTCCCCAGCCGTAAGGCGAGTACCAGATAAACCCATTGCGAATCTGACATATCACTAAAACACTATCTCGTTATCACTAATTCCAATGATGCTACTTAACCCAGCAGCTGATACAAGCCGTTAAATAACCGATAAGAAAGATAGTTGCAGATGCAGCGTTCTTTAGAATTAAGACTTATCACAAAATAGTAAAATAAGAGTGCAAGTAGAACACGAAAACTATTGACCTCGTCTTCGTAATTTTTCATGAATGTTAGACCAGCGGGTCAGTTTCGGAAAACAAATTAGCGTCGTCTCCCCCTTGAGCAATGGTCCAAAGTTGTTAATAATGTCGTTTCTCACGAACATCATTCCACAATTTCTGTATCATCGCTTAATTGTGACGTCCCATGAGGAACTACATGTAACACACACGTATACAATAAAGGTTTCACATCTGATAAATCGATTGAGTTGAGAAAATAATGAAATACATCCAGGCTGTCATACACGGTAGGCTACGCAGTACGAGGGGGAGATTTCTTACAAATTTATTTTATAAGATGCCTTATATTAGATTTTTCTAAAGAAAAGAATATTCATTTAAGAAATAACTGTAAACAAAATTCTAATAGACTAATATTAGGCCTATAGCTACATTTTTAACGTAAGTCCTTAAGAATTAGTAATGTCAAATAATAATAATAATAATAATATTTATTTATTCTGGCGAAGTTAAGGTCATCAGGCCTTCTCTTCCATTTAGCCAGAAACAAAAGAAACTGATACAATTTTACAGACTAATATTTAAAGAACACTAATAAAAAATGTATATAGTCATACAAGCACAAGTTGAGTAAACTAATGGAAACATACTAAATAATTATTTATTACAAAATAATATAAGGCTAGAAGTTACACTCAATGAATATGCAAGCGGTAAGTGAACCAATATTACAAATTACAAGAATAACAAATTCAAAGTAAATTATAAGTATACAACACTGAGGAAAATTACATATATACACACATACACACAAAGGAGAATTAAACATGAATACTGGTCACGTGTTTAAACAATTTACTTTTAATTTGCAATATCGTTAGACAGTTCCTGAGGGAGCTGGGTAGGGAGTTCCAGAAACGAATTGCTGATGCTGTGAAAGAGGAAGAATAGTGAGCTGTTTTATGGCAAGGCATAGATAATATAATAAAGGGTCATTTTGAGAACGAGTACCCAGGCTGTGATAAGAGGACAAGAAATTAAAACGCTCCGAGAGATAGTTAGGTGAAGAAGTATTGGTGATGCGATATAGGAAAATTAGTGAATGGATATATCTTCGGTCCTGTAATCTTACCCATTGGAGCGTTTCAAGGGAAGGTGTAATGTGGTCGTATTTGCGGATGTTGCAAATAAACGTATGCAGGCATTATGAACGTGCTGCAATCTTTGGGTTAAATTATAACTTAAATCGGTTAGTAGAATGTCGCAATAGTCAAAATGTGGCAGCACCAATGTTTGTATAGAACAATATATGTGTTAAGAAAATTAAGGGCATGTGTCTCATTAGAAATTCTTCAGAATATATATTTTGCTTTACTCCAAACACATGTCCGTTATGGAAGAGGCCTACACAACATGCAGCAGATTTTGCTAGCATCTTATTGTATCAAAAGAAAGCACTAAGAATAATATTAAACGAAAATGGTAAAGATTCGTAAAATGTATAAACTTACAATACTGTATATGATTTATATATTTATTGAACTCTGTTGTATATTAAAACTAATTTCAATATTTTATTTTATTTTCTATATTCCTCTTATATTAATATAATATATTATATAATTTCACTGCAGCTCTAATTCTAATTTATTTCCTATTTTATATATTCTCTTATAGGCCTATTAATAATATATCTGAACTGCGACCGAACACGAGCGCTGCTCCTTCTGTCCTCAAATTTTGTTAATATTACTGTACCGTCTTTTTATATTGATTTTATTATTTTATTTCTATTTCTGTTTTGTTCTAATTATATTCTGTATTCTGTATATTTAAATTTAAATAATAAATAAATTTAAATTATTATGTATTAAGATCTACTCTCAGGCAGTACAGCTCACTTGACGATATGTCACGGAAAGAAGAATTGTTTGTATAGATACATCTGCCTGAAAAGTGAAATGTAGGCCTATTACCAGTTAGCGATGTATGCAATGTAGCCACCCGACTTTATTATCTCCTGGCTTAATTGTCTCATGAGTGATGCCCTTTTGATGTCACTTATGATGTTCCAACCAGTCTTCGGACAGTTGACTAAACAACAAAATCTGAAATACACTGAGTGAACACGAGGCATAAGAATGCTATAGGTCAGCTAATTACAGACTTAAGTTTGACTTCGAATATAACCTATATTACATTTTATAGCCGGTGTAAACTTGTTCAACAAACTGCCAGCAACTGCACGATATCTGAAAAAATGTATGTGTTACTGGTTGCTCAGCAGACCGTTTTTTGTTTAAAAGAATTTACGGAGAGAGATGTAAATATAAACTTTTAACTGTGTATTATTGACAATGGAATTTGCAGTAATAACTACTCTCTGCCATTATTATTATTATTATTATTATTATTATTATTATTATTATTATTATTATTATTATTATTATTATTGTCTGTAGATTTGTTACAATTCGGTTTTTATCAGAAGACTTGTTGATTCAATCTTTTGCCAAACACTGGATATTACTTTGGAAAATATGTTAAGTAAATAATTGTAGAGGAACTGCGGTTCGCCATCCTAAAGAGAGGTGTTTGTGAGCGTACACACGCCGACAGACATTGGGCCAGTGGCAAGGGCATACCCATCCAACAATCGATACGCTAGTTTTGTAGGCTTATGGAAAGCCTGCCTGTGTGCGGGATACGCGACGTGGGGCGTGGCACGTTTCCATGGGTTGAGGGGAGAGGGATGGAGGAGGTAACTGGCCTGCCTCCCCCCGCCCCAACTGGTTCAGGCGCCCTGGCCTACGTCACTAGTTTCTACAGCATGTTGTAATCTCTATCCCTCCCAACTCGTTCAGTTCACCACCATCCATCCATCCCATTCTGCTACATCACGGGGTGTACAGCTAAGTAAAACACCCCCAATGCTGAAATCTCCTGGGTCTTGTGTTGGTGACATATAAGCAGACCATTTCTACAACATTTCCAAGAGAATTCTCAGGCGGTGTTCCGCTAGTCGGCGTCTAAATATACACTTTGGTTTCGTCAAGGAAAACAATCGACATTACGATGCATTTTAGAGACAGTTATTTCATTCCTGCAGTCCGCATTATACAAACACGAATTCGTAATACTTACTGGTACTTCTTTTGGTACAGTACTACATGATTATTTATTCCAAGTTCCTTTCCAGCATTAGTTCTTCCATGATCATTAAAAATTATTATAAAAATATGATATATTTCCAAGAATTTACGGGACAAAGTCCCGCGCCGTAGCGTCGTGGCGTAAGGCGGCATTCCTGGACTCGCGTTACAGAATGAACACTGGTTCAGGTGTTCATGGGGTGAAGAAATTTTCTCATTAAGTTTCGACCAGTGTACGGAACCGGTGCCCACCGAGCATCGTGATGGATTTGGGAAGCTACGATAGATAGCGAAATCCGGTTCAGCTAGGGGAATAACCGTGCTAACCACATTGATTAGATGATTGTTAATTCGTTCACATCTGCTGAGGAATGTCGACGTGAAGTCAGTAAAGGCTGGTTCACAATAAACCGGGAACGGAAACGACAACAACGAGAATGAGAACGGAAATAATGTTAAAATAAATGTATATGAATGTCACAATTAACTATTGTGAATGCTCACATTTAAATACATTTATTTTAACAATATTTCCGTTCTCGTTGTCGTTTCCGGTTTACTGTGAACTAGCCTTAATCGTCTAGTCGGCTTTAGCGCTCTATGGTCTGTGGCGCCCATTATGTATACTTTATATTAGTCTATAATAATAATAATAATAATAATAATAATAATAATAATAATAATAGTCAAATAATAATAATAATAATAGTCAAATAATAATACAATAATATTTATCATTATTATTATTATTATTATTATTATTATTATTATTATTATTATTATTCAATGAAATCTCAAATGTTTTTAAGATAAAAAACTGCTCTAGTTTTATTAGATGACGCCACGGAATAACTTACAGGGTCCGGTAGATTGCATGGTAGGATATAAAAAGGACAGAACTTCGAAAGAAATCGAGAATTTATTGCAACACACATTGAAAACAAAGACAAATATACCCCCATTACATATCATATATCCCCTTTACTTAGTTTTGAATATAACACCATACAGATGATCGTCATCATGTTCTGCGTATTCCTCCAAGCGGTGAACGAAAGCTTCCTCATCCGACCCAGCATGTTCAATGTGATCGCCTCCACAGATGTACGTATCCTTTCCTTGAGTTCAGCCACGGTATGAGGACGTGTAGCGTACACTTGACTCTTCAAGTATACCCACAAGAAGAAGTCATGGGCAGTCAAATCGGGCGACCGTGCTAGTCAATGAATGTCTTCAAATCTGGAAACCAATCGACCAGAAAAGTGACACTGCAAGACATCATGGACTGGCAGACCGTATGAGCTGTTGCCTCGTCCTGTTGGAACTACATGTCGTTCTCATTGTTCAACCTTGGTAGGAGGAAGTCATTTAACATTTGGACATAGGAATCGCTATTAACCGTTACTGCACGGCCATGAAGATCATCAAAAATATGGACCGATGATGCCAAACGAAGCCACGCCAAACCACACCGTCACACGTTCACAGTGCAGACGTTTCTCATGCAGCCGACGAGGATTACCTTGATTACGTGGCGCTCAGTATAAGTAATTCTGTTTGACACCACCGTCTAGATGAAAATGGGCCTCATCCGACATCAGTATGTTGTTTCGCGTCTGCGGATCGGCTGCTAAAAGTTCCAGAAAGCGCGAGCGAAGGTTCATCTGGCAACTTTATCTTGTTCATTTAGTTTCTGTACGACCTGTAATTTGTATGGATGGTTGTGCAGGTCATCATGGCTGATGCGCTGCAGGAAACGATCTGGCATTGCTAGCGCCAAAGCATGTCTGGTAGCAGAACGCTGCGGACAAAGGATAAGTGCTTGACGGGCCTCCTCCACTCGCTCCGGGGCCCGCTGTGTCTTTCGTAGCCTGGACTTTTCTTCTTTGCACAAGATGCAGTAGTCCTGAATTGTTGCACCCACCGTACAATCGTCTGATGATCCGGGACTTTATCATGTCGGTCCAACTCGAAATGGCGACGAAAGAGTCGCTGAACTGTGATGGAAGACTCGTTATTTTTTAAATACGCCTCGACGGCGAATGCTCGATGCTCTCAACTCCACACGCCCATAATTGGACGGAGTTTCGCAATAATAGACCAACCGACAATTTGAAAAAAAATATATATATATACCATATATATATTTGCACAAATCTGTTGATGGCAGGCTAATTTAACTCAGGAAAAAATCAAGAATGCGATATCTGAATTTTGCTGCTATTTATAAGCAAAAATTCGTTTATTGCATAAAATTCATTTAATTATTTTTCTTTGAAATATTAATTCAACTGCTGGTCTCTTATTAAAAATCAGTTAGCCTTTTTTGGTATTATTTTTGTTATTTTTTGTAATAGTATGAATGTTATAATACTTCTTGAATAAAATGTTTTATAAAAAAAAACAGATTTATTTCAATGGCTAATATATTGAAACAAGTTTTTGGCGCTTGGTCTATTATTGCGTAACTCCGTCCAATTACAAACGGCAGTCTTTTCTCAATGCAGCGCGAGCCTAGTTATTTCGCGCAGGCGCAACAGCGACGCCGGACTACGTGACTCAAATCCTATTATTCATCCTGCCAGACTCTGTATAAGAAAACAAATTGAATTACACATACTCTACCATTGATTATACGAGTATAGAGTATGGACTAAATAAAATACCTTTTATGTTAGACAAACGTTTATCAAATTACTCATATTTCTATTATTCCATTCGCAATATCACAATACTCGCACTTCCACAGTTGTCTGTCTGTTCTAACCTCCATCCTAGGGACACAAGTCACAGAAACAAAAGTGTTAACAGTTGACACGATCGAACTCTCCAAACCAGCCTTGGGCATACCCCCCGCCCATGTCCTTTCCGCTTCACCGCTTTACAAACGAACACACAGTACAGCACTATACAGCAGTGGTGGATTTTAGGTAACCAGCGAGCGCCGAAAGCTATGATGCATTCATTCCTTATCTAATCCGTCACTCAGCAACGCTTGCCTTCAGGTCTACTCATATCGGTCCGATACATAATTGTCTCAGCCGGGGAATGTGGAATGGGGAGTTAAGGGGTAATCTGCAGTACCTCAATTGAGCTATTAACGCTCAGGCCTGCTCCAAACAAACCTTCAGCCGCGAGCTTACTGAAGCGGCAAACTAGACATAAAAAAGAAAGTTCACTAACCAGAACAAAGTGTGCCAGCCTACAATTTACTCTGAACCAAACGCTTTTGAATTCATACAGCAGTTTTACAATTACGGTTTTACATCTCTGCCGATGAGGGACCGGTAAATTTCAAATGGCTTACATATTGGTCGTAGGCGTCAGAGCATTAAAAAGTTTTGCAAACTTGCTCTCTTTCCCCCTACCGCAAACTGTGACGTTGCTCAGAGGCAGAGATATAGGCTAATACGAGATGTGTAGTCCACAGTGTTTCGCTATATATACATATACATATATAATTCTGAAGCAAGAAAAATAAAGAACAAAAATTGTTTAAGCAGATTTTGAATAAATCATCGTTGTATGTATTTTTGGCGTAAAAGATTTCAAATAACATTACATTATTATTGGAGTAAAATTGTTATGTCATACTCATGCACCTGTGCTTTTCAGATGAAGTCACTCAGACTACAGCTCTTTAACAAGACTAAAATTCGTCAAGATTATAGGAGGCAGGAGGAAAGGTTGTACAGGTACACAATCGGTAAGAGTAACATACCAAAAATAAGCTTTTCTTTATCAGGGATGGCGATAACGTATATTTTAATTTTCGTAAACTCTACAAAGTAAAATCTTGTATAATCACAATGCAATGACGAGGAGAACGTATATTGACGACTTCTACAGTGAGGATCACATAAGAACAGTTCCTAAACAGCAAATATTGCCGTCTTGTCAGTGTTGCCAACTGTCACCAGTTATCACACGATTCTACGTACTAAATGACTTATTTACTTATCGTACTTTATGTTGGAAGTTTATTCTAAATAATTCAATAATTTGTAACATATTTTCGTAGGCAAACTATACGAGAAAGGGATCAATATGTCAAGTATTTTGTCTGGCAATACGAAATTCATTGGTTTGACTAAACAATTGACTCACGAGACCTAACCTAAAAAATGTGTTTTGTTTAACCACATGAAATTATTAACTCCGAAAACTTACCTGGCTATAGTCTTGAATTATAACCACAACGCAAGACATAAAATAACTATTATTTATTAATATTAATACTGAATATATTAATTAATTATTAGTATGTTCAAATATCATTAGCTTTCAGTATCAGCTCAGAAATCTAGCACAATTTTAATTTCATGGAACTCCAGTACCGACAAATATTGTCTATTTGTCTCAGCTGCCAACATACCAGTTACAAAATCACTACCATTTGTAGTATTTGCCAGTATCGAAATTCGAAACGAAGTTGGCAAAAGAAAATTCAACCTGCAAAGTAGAAAATCACTACAATCCAATAGCATATGTAGTAATGGGGGGAAACGGTTAGGTTTCACCCTTAGGGTATGAAGCAAGCTGACCCGGACTATACTTTACAAGATATTGAAATCAGCGAAAATGGCTGCAATAGAACAGAGGTCGTGCAGAAGGGAGAGAGAGAAAGCATACCCGCCAGCAACCACGGTGCATGCTAGTGTTTCTATTGTTTCTCTTATCCGCGGATAAGAAACGGTAGGCCGAGGGTGCACTGTGCTGTTGATCGCTGCATTATAGGGACAGTCAAACACATATTTATCAGAGAAAATCAATGATTACGGACAAAAATGACGTTTATCAAAAGGGAATCAAATAAATACCAAAAACCATTACAAGACTAAAGGAAGTAGCGATCAAGAGTAACTTTAGTAAAGATAAACGGAATATTCGTTTGCAGATATAAGACTGCCTATCCGTGAAGGGAGGCAAAGATGAACTGAGGCGGTAGAAGAAAATGTTTCAAAATCAAACAAAAAAGTTCTACAATTTTCAAATACCTCTGAGGTTCTGGCTGACATGTACATCTTTTATAAGGCAATACATCTCACATGACAGTATGAATCAGAGGAAAAACAATTGTTGTATACATCTGAAGTCTGGTTAGTGTAATATGTAGCTAGTCGGCGAGGTATGCAATGGAGGGGGGGGGGAAGGAACTGGATATCCTACCCCATTATCTCCTGGCTTAGTCGACTTAAGTGGTTTTTGTTGGTATCACTTGTGAGGTTCAGACTTGTCTTCGGATAGTTTACTGAACAACAATGTTCAAAGCCAAATTTGCTTCAGATATCGATTCTGTATTTAGTAATAGGGGTGAGTGGGGGAAAGCCGCGCAGGGAGTAATACCGCGCACACCAGTTTTTACTAAAAGAAAAACTTAATACGTTTTCCGTCTACTGCTGCCACATAGTGATCAGAAAGCAAAGTTCTGTAGTCGTTTGAAAACCGCCAGTCAGTCTGTATTGAGAAACTATTGTGGAAAGTTGTGTATAGTGGATCTTGCTTATAAGCTGAAGTGCCGAGGAAGGAGGTATTAAGTGAGCTGTTCGACAACTGTGACTGATTTCATCTTTATAAGGTATGGAAATCGTATTTGATAATTCGTTTACTGAAGTTGTTATCACTTTCACTCATAATTTGGTAGCTCAGGAAATGAATATATTTGTGCATGTATGAGCGGGGTAATGGCGCGCACACTGCGCGGTATTCCCCCCTATTCTTCTTAATGACAGCAATGTCATATTTACTCTGCCCTTGTAGATGCCAAGACATTACAAAAGAGTAACGGATCGTAAGAATTGGACCCAAGAACAGGTGGATACAGCTTTAAAAGCTAGTGAAGAAGGTTTGAAAATAAGAGAAGCAGCCAGGCGGTATGGAATTCCGGAGTCGACACTTAGAGACCAAAGAAAGAGAAGTGGTGGAGAACGTGGTCAATCCTCCCTCGGAAGAAACCCAGTATTTAATAGGGATCAAGAAAGAGAGCTTAGCCAACACATTATTAAATTGGCGAAATTGTTCTATGGAGTAACGCCACTTCAGCTGAGGCGAATAGCTTTTGAATTTACTTCAAAGAACAATATTCCTCATACGTTCAACAGCGAAACAAAGTTAGCTGGTAAAGACTGGCTTTATTTGTACTTGAAACGGAATCCAGACATTAGTTTACGGCAGCCAGAGGGAACCAGCATTAACAGGATAAGTTCTTTCAATGAAGTGGAAGTGAAACTATTCTTTTCCAATCTGGAGACAATCTTTTCCAAGCATGTCTTCCCTCCTGAAAGAGTCTTCAACCAAGACGAGACAGGAATTTCCACTGTACAAAAGAAATCTGGAAAAGTCTATGCTGCGAAAGGTGAGAAGAAAGGTGTTGCCATTTCTGCTGAGCGAGGAAAAAACAACACAGTAGTTTGTTGTATGAATGCAGCAGGAGGATATGTTCCTCCTGATCATTTATCCTCGGAAGAGAATGGTGGCCCATCTTCAGAAGGATGGTCCAATCGGAGCTGTTTATAGTTGCTCCGATAATGGCTGGATTAACGAGACGTTATTTATTGTGTGGTTGAAGCACTTCCAACAGCACGTGAAGGCAACAGAAGACGATCCAGTGCTCCTCGTGTGTGATAATCACGCCAGCCACATTTCACTGGAAGTCTTCAATTTCTGTAGAGACAATCACATCACCATGGTGACTCTACCATCTCATACATCCCATCGTCTTCAACCGCTCGATCTCACTTTCTTCGGGCCTCTGAAGAATGCTCTGTTCGGAGAGTATGATTTGTTTATGATTAATCATGCTCATGAACGAATCACCGTGTCTGATATCGCAGGACTCTTGAACAAGGCCTGTGTTAAAGTGGCAACAATGGAAAAGGCAGTCTCTGGCTTCAGATCTGCAGGAATTGTACCGCTAAATCCTGAGAAATTTTCTGCTGAGGACTTTGCACCTGCTCAAGAGTTCCGTAATCTAAGCAGAGACTACACCTTCAACTTCAGGGTCTTCAAAACAAGCTAATGCTTCTACTGACGGAAGATTGACTTCTGGCTTCTCTCCAAATTCGTCTCATGTTGTGGAGAAAGATCCCGAGGGAGAGCCTACACCCTCAACTTCATCTCATGTGAGTGTGGCTGATATTGCACCAGTTCCGAGTCACAGTGTGAAGAATCGAGTAGAAAGAGCTAAGCACAGGAAGCAGCATTAATTCATGTACGTGACGCTATGGGAAGATTCATCTTTTAGGGATGAGGAAAGCTTAGTAAAGGCAATTCGTTCTGGTTGTCTGTAGTTGGATTTCCGAAAAGCCTAACAACCAGTTCAATTAAAAATAGAAGCAGAAAGGAAAACACAAACAAAGACGGGTGATTTCAGCTAGTATAAGATAAACACGAGTAAAAATGAGTAAACAGCCACTTTTAATAAATATCTATTGTTATCATAATTAAATGACTGCATGTTATGTGAATCATTTGCGAAAGAAATGGTTCGTAAATATTCAATACGAATGAAATACATCCAGTAGTATGGGAATCAAAGTTCTCAAAATGTAACTACATGTAAAAACTACTTCGTTTGTGTAATGTGTGCAAATTACATAGTCAACAAATAAGATAAATAAATAAATGCATACATACGTAAACAAATACATGAAAAAGCGTTCCCGCCAAAAAATCTAATTTTTTTTGCAATATCACAATTTTTTGTGTTCCTTCCTTTGAGGAAGGATTTACATTATAAAACATTCATTAGCTATCTACTGCCATCAGTAAGTAGTAGCTGGAAGATCACTTTCATCTTTACTGTACTGCCCATTCACTGATGTTTTAGCTAGAGGGTGGGAAGCGCTCTTCCCAGCAGGTAGAGTTTTAGCTAGTGGAAGGGGTAGTGTTTACTTAGTCTGAAGCAAATCAAGACACTATCCTATACAGCTACACACCATATCCTGATACAGCTACTTTACCCGAATCTTACTCATCACCAGGGAAAGGATTTATATGTAAATACATATTTACTTATAAAGCTAATATAATTTATATTTTGCATTATCTTTATGTTTCACAATGTGTAGGGTTGAAAAATCCTACTTTTATTTTCCATATTTTAGAGTTTAGTACATATTTTCGTTAATTTCCATATATTTTCCATATTTCATATAAAACAGTCCATATTATATTAGGTTTAACAATAAAACAAAACAAAATTCCATTAACTTTTAAAAATACATTTCAACAATAGAGATTTAAACACATGTTCAGTAATCCCTTTAACATCAGAGTTATTTGAAAATTAGCAGTCCTATCAACAATGGGAAAGTAAGTTACAAAACTGTATTAATTTAATTTAAAATTTTTAACAGACTTCAGTTGTGCAGCTCAACAGTTAAATGCCAGTCAGAGTACACATAGGTTCAGTTTTGTAAATCATACTATAAAGACGGTAAATATGCCAAAAGTACGTCATTCAGTCAATTTAAAATCAAAACTAACAAGTTACATTTCAGAATTTAAAGAAGATGGTTTATCAACTGACAATAAAATATTATTTTGTAATTTGTGTCAGTGTGCAGTATCATCTACACAAAAGTTCCTGGTGCAACAACACATTACAACTAGTAAACATCAGGCCAACAAACAACTAAATTCCAAGCAGAGACAATTGTTTTTAACACAACCAACAACATCGAATGTAAGATCTGAGTTTAACATCGACCTGTGCCGTTCTCTCATCTCTGCTGATATTCCTCTCTACAAACTAAAGAATAAGGTCTTCAGGGAATTCCTTGAAAAATATACTCAACATACAATCCCGGATGAGTCAACACTTAGGAAGACGTATGCTCCATCCATCTACGATGAGACAATACAGAAGATAAGAGATGAAATTAAAGATAGTTCAATTTGGGTTTCCATTGATGAGACTCCCGACAAAGAAGGTAGACTTGTTGGTAATGTAGTTATCGGTTTGTTAAGTGAACAATATTCTGAACGAATTCTTTTACATTGTGATGTTCTAGAAAAGTGCAATAACAAAACTATAGTTAAACTGTTCAACGAAGCTATGGGTATCCTGTGGCCAAAGGGTATTATGTACGATAATGTGTTATTCTTTATTAGCGATGCTGCCCCTTATATGGTCAAAGCTGGACAAGCATTATCTGTTGTATATCCTAAATTGACTCATTTTACTTGTGTGGCGCATGCATTTCATCGTGTGGCAGAAGTGGTCAGAGACAATTTCCCTAAAGTAGATTTGTTGATTTCATCAGTGAAAAAAGTATTTCTCAAAGCTCCCAGTAGAGTTAACGTGTTGAAAGAAATGTACCCTGAAATTCCATTGCCACCAAAGCCAATTTTAACTAGATGGGGTACATGGCTAGAAGCAGTTGAATATTATGCCGAACATATAGACTCTATTAACAATGTTCTCCTTGCATTGGACTCTGAAGATGCAGTCTCAATTGATACTGCGAAAACAGTTACCTGTGACATAAGTGTGAAGAATGACTTAGCTCACATTCAGCATACATTTTCATGCATCATAAAAACGCTCAAAAGTCTCCAAAATAGGCACCTTTCACTATCTGAAAGTTTTGAAATTATAAATAGTACTGTGGAACAACTGAATCGTGGTAGAGGTAAAGTTGCAGATGCAGTAAGAGCTAAGGTGGACACTGTACTTTAAAAAAACCCTGGATATGAAGAACTACAAAAGGTTGTTGCTGTGATGAGTGGTGAATCAACAGTGAAGATTAACTTGGACTTATCCCCAGCAGACATTGTGAAATTGAATTATGTACCAGTTACTTCTTGTGACGTCGAACGCTCTTTTAGTCAGTATAAATCTATCCTCAGAGACAATAGAAGAAGATTCACTTTTCAGCACTTGAAAGAAATGTTTGTAACCTATTGTTATGGTAACAGACAATAAAAATTGTGTTTTGTTGAAACTACATTGGAAGATAAGGTACGTCCATTATATTTTTTGTTTAGTTTGATTAAAATGTACCAATATTTAACGTACATAGTCATTTTTTTATAATTTTAAGTCCATATTTAATTCCATATTTTGGTAAAAATCCATATTTAATTCCATATTTTGGTAAAAATAACTACATATATATTTACATATTTCATATATTTTTAGTCCATATAAATCCGTTCCCTGATGATAATGAATGCTGAAATACAGTGTGAAATGATAGAGGGGAAACGGGAGAATCCCGAGAAGAAACGTCAGAAAATTTAGCTTTGTCCATCATAAGTACGATTCCACTATCAGGTTTCGAACCCCGGTTCGCAGTCATCGAAAGCTCTGCTAACAGCTACCAAGCGGCTGATCAAATCATACTCGCTCTATTTCTTTGAGACCTACATTTTCTGTGTAATAAAAACACACCTTTATGCGGGATTACCTGTCTACTGTATGAAGCGCACTATAAGATTAGAAGAATGGGGACGAGAAGGAAGATGAAAAGAAAGAAAATTAGAGAAAGGAAGAGCAGGTGGAACAGGAGAAGTTTCGAAACAAAGCCGTTATCGTTTACTGACGCAGTTCTACCTCACCATAAAGTGCACACGGATAAGAACGGGAAAGGAAGAGGAAAAGACGTTTATAAACCAAGCAGTATTGTTCCATTATGTTCAAATTTTCCTCCAGGTTCTCTGAGATATCGATTTTCTAATATAAACTTGATAAACCTAGCCGCAGTAATGTCTATCTACGAAGTGCACAAAACGAGGAAATGGAAGTTTCGAAACCAAGCGGTATTATTTCATTATGCCCAAAACAAATTTTCCTGCAAATTTTTTGATGATTAGATTTTATACTACAGGCATATTTAGTCTCAATATAACTGGAGGAAGCAATGCAAATTATAAATCTAGCAAGAGGGATAACGCGTCGAGACTGGAGGAAATTGGCAGAGAACAAATATTTTCACAAGTCCCGTTTTACTATGAAAGCAACCGAAAGCTTTTTCACGGTAGTATCCCCGAACAACAATAAGGCGAGTGTTTATTCATCGGTCACGCTTGTTGACAAGTTCAATTACTAGGCCGCATATCGGTTCGGTAAGCATACAACCAGCACAATGAAGTGCTTCTATAATAAACGATTCCATGAAACTTCACAATGTGAAAATCTCGAGTTATTTCGGATGAGAGAGTAGTCGATCGAAGTGCGACAATTACAGTAACGTTCTGAATGGCAAAAAGCAAACATCTACTGTACATTATTGCTAAATCTGATGATGATAGATAAATTAAAAATATATTAAGTATGCGGTATTCAACATAATTAGTAGTCCAAACAACAGTAATATTTATTATATTATTAATATTAATATACAAACCAAGAGTGAGTAGCCAATAATAGGTTTGGACAAGGACAAATATAACAGCAGACCTACCATAATAATAATAATAATAATAATAATAATAATAATAATAATAATAAATTATAAATATTGTACCACTATTTAAATTATAATTTACAATGTAAAGGGATCAATATTTATATTCAATTGGCAGTTTTAATTCATGTGTGAAACGGAAATATTTAGAATTTTTGTTCTATAAAAGATTGTGACTTAAGATGTGTTTTGCTCTGAAAAGTATGAAAATACTGTGCATGAAAGATTCACCCTATTATATTACCTATAAAGACCTTGCATAAAAAGAGGACGTCAAGATCCCGAGGTTGGGACATATTTGAAGAAATTATAATAAATAAATAATCCGTGGCGCTACAGCCCACAAAGGGCCAAGCCCGACCAGTCGGCTGCTGGCCTCACGGCCACATGCCGAAGCAGAGCTGGACGATCATCCAACCAGTATGGAGGTATCGTGTGCTTAGCACGATGAGCCCCCCAGCCGTTATAGCTGGTTTGCGTAACCGTATTTCGCTACCTATCGTAGCTCCCCAAGTGCATCACGATGCTAGGTGGGCACCGGTCCCATACACTGGCCGAAATTTCATGAGAAAATTTCTTCCCCCATGAGAACTCGAACCAGCGCGCATTCCGTAACGAGAGTCCTAGGCAGGATGCCTTAGACCACGACGCCACGGTGAAAAAATTATAGTTTCCCTGAACTTATTCTTGGAGTCACTGACCAGGTACTGTACCTTTATGAACTTAACGAAATGAATTTGCATTCGGTACTTTCTAATTTAGGAGTCAGTTTTCACAGAACCATATCCATATTCAAGTTTCGATCTCACTAATGCAAAATCAGGCGTAGAGAAAGAATAGGTTGACAGTATCTATTAGATCCAACACTCTAGAATGGTAATTAGTTATGCATGAAGAAGGAACCAACCGACAATTTTTGAAGATCTTGTTCTCTGTTGCAAAATATAGCTAAATATGTGTAGCATGTTATCCAAAACAGGACCAACTACACTCTGTATTCTGCTACCGTCTAGGGAGAAGAGGACCAACTTACAGTAGCATTAGCCAGGAAACTATGGTATGTAAGAAAGAACCAACTCCAGTGTTCTGTGTTTAAATTTTTTTAAATTATGGTTTATTTAACGACGCTCGCAACTGCAGAGGTTATATCAGCGTCGCCTGTGTGCCGGAATTTTGTCTCGGAGTTCTTTTACATACCAGTACCAGTAAATCTGTCGCATTTAAACACACTTAAATGCCATCGACCTGAGCCGGGATAGAACCCGCAACCTCGAGCGCAGAAGGCCAGCGCTATACCGACTACGCTACCGAGGCCAACTTCTGTGTTTATGTTCACAGCATGGTGAATGAGGACTTCTTAAGAACTTCGCTGTTGGAGAAAGAAATAGTGAACATGAAGCATGACACAACACTAAAGTTAACTGGTTAAAAATCAGGCAAATCAAACTCCTGAAGAAGAAGCCTTATTTCGTTTATTGGAACACTGACTTTGATGACAACTTTGTTAAGATGGATATCAAGAAGAGAGGTCCAATATATCCAAAGTCTTTCTTAGATTTATCGGTACTCTTGTACAAGCATGCCAAACTCAATTGAAGGAGAAAGTATGACGTCAACCTCGCTCCAAATCTTTGAGACACGATTGATGTCCATGCATAGCTCTCAATCTCAAACTTGCTTCAGTGACGGATAATACATAAACTCATGTTGCAAAAACAATCATCACTCTGAACATAAATTAGGATAAGATTGATAAGTCCACACAGAAACTATTGTACTTTCTTCTATTTAATGATTAACTGATCGTTTGACACCTCTTGTTTTGCACTAATGTGTCAATATTCGGCTGAACTGTGTTAGTGCAGTGTACAGACGCAGAGAAACACAAGATGACAATTATTTAACCTCGAGGTACACTGATTCATTAAAAAAACTGTTCACAACAATATGTCGATCCAAATATTGCAACATTTTTTATATTAAAATACATTTCCATTGCCAATAACTAGCATATAAATCTCGACCACTTTTCCCTAATATTTTTATGAAACTGTTGGAAATAAATCGTTTAACTATTTTGTTATTTATGAAATTTAAAAATCCCAAATAAAAACAAAAGTCCATAAAATAGGCAACACAACAACAATTTTACATAATTACGTACCTGTAAGTTTGTTTTTCCCCTTATTTAGGCTACTATGGGTAGCACTGAAATAACGTCTGATATTATATATTGAATGGAACCTAATAGACAATTAGTTTTATTATCTCCTTTAACAACAAAATAACCATATTACTAATCCTTACTGAAGCTGTATCTTGGATTTTTTAGATAGTGCCCTTTTAAAATATTCTGTAAACTGCTCGCCACTGAATATTTACGTTCTGTAAGTAACGACTGACTAAACAGAATGAAAACAGAGTTGTGTAAAGGGGATGGAGGAAGTAGGGATGGTAATGTTTGCGCTCTAGGAAGCGCATGTTTCGCATCCCTGGCTCTTGTACCTCTTTGGGTAATGGAAAAGCCATTTCTCAGTCTAAGTTTGATGATCTACAATCTATAAAGCATCTAATTCCTTGTGATGCAAAACACATTTTTACGGAAAACGTTTGGCAGATTTTTTGAGGATGATAAAGATAGATTTGATGGGGTATTAGACTTTACGTTGGCGTAAGATTGATATGGTGTATTTTAGTAAATGTCACTAACAAAAAGTAACACAATCAGTCAAGTTTCTTGCTGAAGTAATATTGTATTTAAAATGCTTATTTATATACGATATGCATATTATGTACAGACCCAAGAACAAAATTTGGGCCACCTCAATTTTCCACGTTCCAGCTTATTGCGCATGCTCAGTAAGCAGGCGGCCCAAATTTTGTTTCTGGGTCTGTACATTGATGAAAACTTGTTTGTAATTGTGCTAGAAAAGTACCAAATAAATACTCTAACCTAAATCATTCATTTAATGCATTAATTAGAGCTTACCCTGAGCTACGTACACTTAACACACATAGATTTAAGAAACAAATGAGATTAATTATTTAATTGTTTAAGCTAATTGAGTTAAAAATTGATACTCTAATATTCATGTACTTTTGTATTTTCTATTTGTATACAGACCCTTTTATTATATGCTGTATATATTTTACCATTTATTAATGTTATTGTGCTCAATGAACTCTCTTAATTTTTTTATATATTTTGTATAATTGATCTGAACTGAGCCCGAGCACGACTTTCTGCTCTTTCGGGCTGCAATGCCTAATGTAGCTCAAGTGTAAAGTATTAAATAAATAAATTCAAAATTCAAATTTAGTGTGAGATATCATGTAAGAACCAACTACCATTTCCATCTTTCTAGATATTCCAAATGAAACCAAGTCCATTTTTTCCCTTTTAGGCGGAAGAGAAATGTAAATAGCAATCGTTCTGAAAGAACTTATCAAAAATGCCTTACTTCACTATAATTACTTTGAATGGAACTCTAATGCTCTTTTAAAATGGCTTAGCCGAAAAAAAAAAAGGTATTTTGGAGTTGGTTCCTTCTTGCATAAACACAACCATTTTTGCTTTGTTATACATATGAACTCTACATGCTTATGAAGATAAAGATTACACTCTAGACCACCGACTCTATCTGTTTTGTTAATTTGATTTTGATTTAAATTAAGCTTATAGGCGTAGTTAACTTTAAGAAAACAGTTATTTACTCTTCCCGGGTTCAGCCCTTTGGACGAACTCTTTCTCCTGTAAAATTGTATTAAATATTCCGTATGTAAATATTTGTACTTAGTTTTATATACCGTATTATTCAAATTGTTTCAAATTTTCAGGAAATCTGTAGCCATTGAAACTGTAGGGAATGAACTACTTTATTGGAGAAAAAAAAAAGTTTCCTATTAATTTGAATATTAAATATTTAATTGAAATTGTGCCAGTAACATTCAAAATTATTTCGATTTTTTATGTAGGAATTTTAGGTTAGAGTCAATGGGTTTGATGTGGAATTGATAAATATGATAAATAAACTAAGTTACAATGACTAACAGCTTCTCAATATTAACAAAGTAAAATCGCTCTCTCACTTTAAGAGAAGTAATTTATATCGTAAAGATTATAACACTAGTTTTGGAGAAATTAATTTTCATGTCATTCCCTTCAGACATCTTACGGTATCGTGTACGTCACGTTGAAGACATTGGTACTTAGTGATCGTTAGCAAATAATACAATCAGAACTTATTCTTGTACAAATATCATCTATGCAAATTATACATAAAACAGTTCAGCGAATAATATAGTCAGAACGTATTACTGATGAACTATTTAGTTATTTAGGTTAAATAAATAACAACTTCACTGTATTAAATTTCAATTTAAATTAAGTTATTTTACCGGATTGACTAGTTTCGGTGTTATATCCAATCTTCTGAATTCTAGTGAGTTCCCGCACTATCTTCTGGTTTACTGTTGTGATGGTGGGTATTTCATGATTGTATCGAAATGGGCGTGTGTTCTGAAATTGAATCGAGTGTTTAGGATGTGTTGTGGATGTGTTTGTGTGTTTCAGAACATACACCCTTTTCGATATAATCATGAACACAGCCCACCATGACCGGGAGATAGCAAGGGAAGTCACTAGAATTCAGAAGATGATTGATATAAATCGAAACTAGCCAAGGTAAAATAACACCATAGGTCTACTTTAAATGTCAACACAGTGAAGTTGTTATGTATTTAATCTAAATAACTAAATAGATCACCTGTGATTATATAAGTGTTAAAAAAGTGTATTTAAAAATGCAAAACTTATTCTTGTGCAGATATCTATGCAAATTATGCATAGAAAAGTTCAGCAAATAACACAGAACTTCTTATTGTGCAGATTTCATCTAAGCAAATTATACAAAGAAGATTACAGTGAATAATACTGTTAGAACTTATTCTTGTACAGATAATCTATGCAAATTAGGCCTATACATATAAAAGTTCAGCGAATAATACATTCAGAACTTAGTCTTGTACAGATAGTATGATCTATGCAAATTATTATGGCTAGAATTTTGATGACCTATAAATCATGGAAAAAATGTCCTAAAAACAATGCATTTATGAACTAAAAATCTTTCAAAAAGGCCTTAAATATTTATCTTACATAATTGGCTTAGTAGGAATATTAATATTTAGACTAGTAATTAAATTAAATTCTAGTACCAACATTCAAGTTTATTTAATTTTACACAATTTTTTCTAAGTAGTACACTTTAATTAATTATTTTACCTGATGTAGTTTCCATGTAGTCCACCACAAGGCCACTCTTATCCGGAACTAACAGGTATAGAGGAGTCTATAATGTAGGGGTGGCTGGACTGATCCATTACGTGAGGTGGTACTACGTTAAAATGACAATACAGTATTTGTGTGTAAAAACGATTAAAATAATACAAAAATAATGGGCATTAATTGAAAAAATATGTTGAGAAAATATCGAATAATACTTACAATTAATAGTTGGGATTCATGGCCAAAATTAAATAAAAATGCCCCAAAAATGACCGAATAAAACAAAAAATGCTGTTATGAGTTGTAAAAGGTAAAAAATGCAAAAAAATGCCCTAACAAATATGTTTTAAAACATTCAATTCATCACATAACATATAAATACTAAAGCAGCAATGTTTCTGGCTTACTAGAAAATAGATGCAATTTCATCAAAATCCTAGCCCTACAAATTATACATAGAAGAGTTCAGCGAAAAATGTAGTCAGAACTCATGCTTGTACAGACAGCATCTCTGCAAATTATAGGTAGAATAGCTCCTTTGGTTGGACTATGTGATACTCCACAGCATAAAATAAACGAATAGGGAAGTTTGTCAAACAGTCGTACATAGGATTATTTGTCACTGAAATAACTTTTAAATCAGTTTGCGTAACTTGCAGAGAAACCGATGTTCCCCAACTCATGAAGTAAGGAGCTTTACTGAAAACAAAATAAATTAATTCAGTTTGGTCCCGCTTTCAATTATGGGCTTAATCTAATTTTTAAGTATGAAACCAGATTGTTACTGTGGCCTTGGCTTGAATGAATTCCTGCTGTGACGGATTTTGTTTGTTTTTGACAAAGACGGAACTCGGCTTAGCGGAAACTCAATTTTCAACTTGTGCACTCGTACTAAGAGTCAATGTTCACTACACACAGATAGGCCTAAACCTGGATGCGATATCGTGAATGGGCATCTTTCCTACTCGTGTCCATCAGAGGTTTCTCAAACATCGTCAGCGTTGACGATGGAATTATGAATTATGGAGAGAATGGATATATAATTTTGCTTCCATTCACGTTCATCTACAAACAATGGGAAATATCGGAAATTGGAAATATAAGTTCAGGGGTGCCACAGGGCAGCGTTCTGGGTCCATTACTCTTAATATACGTAAATTACCTATGCCAGAATATTACATCAAATGTGAGGCTATTTGCAGACGACTGCATTATCTATAGAAAGATTAGAAATAATTGAGATGTAGATGCTATTCAAACAGACTTGAATAAAATTTATAACTGGGCGTTAAAGCATAGGATGAAAATAAATGGTTCTAAAAGTAAATCTATAACATTTTGTAAAACCCGAGAGGAAACTAGTCTTAATTACGAATTCAGTGGTGTTGTAATTCCGCAAGAATAATGTTGTAAATACCTAGGAGTGTATTTAAACTCCAAACTTTCTTGGGGAGAGCATGTTGATAATGTTACGGGTAAAGCATGGAGGGCACTTCACTTTATTATGAGAATCTTGAGAAAGGCTAGCCCCAAATCGAGGGAAATAGCATATCTAACGTTAGTGCGACCGTTAATGGAATACGGAACTACATGTTGGGATCCCTATAGAATATATCAGATAAATTCCTTAGAAAGAATCCAGTATAGGGCAGCTAAATTTGTTAAAGGTAAAAGAGAAGATGGAAACGATACGATAAAAGAACTTAAATGGGAAACTTTGGAAAACAGACGTAGGAAAACTAGAATAACATCATTGTATAGAGCACATCTAGGTCAAAAAGCATGGGTAGACATAACGGCTCGGTTAGAAAAGCCAACGTACTATGGTAGGAACGATCATGATTTTAAAACCAAATGTAGGAAACAGAAAACGGATGTAGGTAAATTCTCATTTTTAAATAGAACTATAAATGATTGGAATGACCTACCTGCAGCGGTCTTTGAGGGCTGTCCTTCCTTAAGGAGATTCAAGAATAATTTAAAAAGTTGTGTATAAAGTGCAAATTAAAATTAAGGTGACATGTATTTATCTAGTCTGACGAGTTTACTTCCTTGGTTTGAATTGTAAATTACTTAAAAATAGCGTGTAAGAGGGTCTTAGACTAGAAATGTTTAGTTTAAATGTAGTTATGTTTATAAGTATGCATAAGGATGTAATTATTTGACTTATTTGAATTGTATCAGTGAAGCGAGGTGAGTCAGTGAAGTTATGGTTTTACAGTGCAGTGAACAGTTCCGATCAGTGATAATTTATAGCGTCAATGAAATGTGTTTATAGTGTCAGTGAAATGTGTGCTAAAGTGTCAGTGAAATGCGTCATAGTGCCACTACAGGGAATGAGATGAGAGTAAAGTGAAAGACTATTGAAACTTATGTAGGACCTATACATAATTATGTAGGTTGTATTGTAAAATTAGGTATTTTATTTATGTTTTATTATTATTGTGTTAAATTGTATTGTGTATTCTTATTGTATTGTGTATAAAATTGTATATGTGTTGTAAAATTGTATTGTGTATTGTAAATTTTATTGTGTACTGCTTATCATTTTATTGTGTATTGTTAATATTGTATATACCACTGCCACCGGGTGCTTGCCCACTTGCAGTGTAAATAAATACATACAATTCTGAAACTTTAAACGATTATCTTTGTCCCAGAATTTAAGAGGTAGTTTACTCGCCATAGGATAATTATAACGGAGAACGAATACGTCTTGTATTCTGTTAAGTAGCTCTTGTAGAACACTAGACAGATTCTGCACTGCATGCATATTTCATGCTCGCTGGTGAGGATGAGTTAAGCCGGTTAAGGATTAGCGGGTTGTTCGATGGTGGAAACAAAGTGGAATAAACCACGTATATAAAAAGTAGCTTTAATACTATAGTTTAAATAATGAAATTATTTATCCTGTAAGCATTTTTCTTTAATTTAAATACCTCAACTAGAACTACAGCGCAGTAAACTTACTACTTGTTCACCGCCTTGGTTTAGTGAGTAGTTAACGCCTTCTCACTCAAGCAGTACATAGTTCGATTCTAGGCGTGAGCAATGGAAGAGATTTATCTTTCATCCATGGGACTGGGTGTTTATCCTATGCCATGTGTTGTCTCAACGGCTGCCGTAGTGATAACAAGACTAAGAAGGCTCGCAGTGTGTAATTGTCTAGTATTATCGAAGGATAAGTAATGTATTCGCCAAACTTAAGGCTGGTTCACAATAAACCGGAAACGAGAATCGGAACGAAAACGAAAACGGTAAAATTGTTAAATATTTGGTACCGTATCTAATGAAATGTTTCAGTTGAAATTTTGAAGTTGGTTAACCTGTGTTTATGTTGGCTGCCTTGTATTCATGAGAGAACGCCATTGGTCAATTATACACAAATAACATCAGAATGCGTAATATCGACTTTACATATCGTTATCGACATGCATATGTGTACATTTAAATGTGAGCATCCAAAATTAACGAAAAGCTTGCCGGAGCCCAGGATCAGGAACGGAGAGTTGGCCAAGTTTCAACTTTGGCGTTCACGTTTCCGACCACAGCCCACTAGATTCATTCGATTGCCATCTAAAAGCTATTGTGTAGTCACATATTTTGTAGCAAGAAGACTGTGACATAACCTATGCATTATTTTGTTCTGTGCTGTGCATCATGGAGCAAGTTTTATTTGATGAGATTCTAATATTGTGTTTTGAGGAAACTCCTCACGTTTACGATAAGCGGCGCGCCTCGTATAAAGATGAGAAAATGAAGGAGAATACGTGGCTTTCAGTAGCTGCGTCTTTGAACATCGATCGGAAGTGAATCATATTTTATTACTGTACTGGTTGCATTACACACTACATATTCATGCTACAATTCAATAACTACTGTTGTGTTCATTTTTGTTCTATTACAAATGTTTCTTCTCTAATTATTTTACGTTATGGTACACTTAAAATGGGTTGTGATAACAAAGATGCATGGGCATATTTGGTATCGTTCCCAATGAAATGTTTCAGTTGAAATTTTGAAGTTGGTTAACCTGTGTTTATGTTGGCTGCCTTGTATTCATGAGAGAACGCCATTGGTCAATTATACACAAATAACATCAGAATGCGTAATATCGACTTTACATATCGTTATTGACATGCATATCGATATGCATATCTACGTTCTCGGTTTATTGTGAATAAAAAATTTTCATATTCACGTCCTCTGCTTCTCGTTTTCATTCTGGTTCTCGTTCCCGGTTTATTGTGAACCAGCCTTTAGACGACACCAGCTCAGAGGAAAGAAGTCAAAGAAGTCACATCAATATGCTCTCGATGTTTATGTTATGCAGTTGGCCGCGTCCGATAACTGAACTGCTTTATATCAGCGTTGCCAAACGTAGATGGTCTCAGCCCAAGTAGAAAGGTCAGCTTATCTTGCCGCAAGAGATAACTACTAACTTCTCTGTGGGGAGGGGGAAACATCATACTTGCCTCAGCCCAGTGGCTGGGCTAATTCAGAGTCATAACACAGTCCAGTATATACAGTCACGAAGCTTGAATTTTTGAGGTTGCTAGGAACAATAGACTGTGCAGGTACTATTTCGCATTGTCTGTAATGAGACGATAGTAGCGATCCTAGTGGTTAGCAACTATCTATGGATGCATATTTATTACATATTGAGCTTCGTGACTGTATATGCTAGATTGTGGTCATAATGTGACAACGCTGTATAACTAACAGGCATGTACCGTATGATTTATTATGTTTTGGGTAAAGCACGAGTCAGCAGAGTAGTATGAGCGAGGTCGTCTAAGCTTGGCGAGAACAATATTTCTACAATGCATTGACCATTGACGACTATGTTGGTATGGGAGAAGAAGGTAGAGCGACTATTAAGGAAAGAGAAAAAGAAATTACAAGAGGGCAGTGACTGAGGCGAATTTATAATTTTTTTTCGTCTAAAAATCCATCCTTCCGATTAAGAGACAAATAGGCAAGAACAGTAACTGCTACACCACCGAGAGCGAGTAGAGACGTAATATAGAGGCCAAAATAGGATTAGAATGTTATGATATACTTTTCTGAAAATGCTTTATTTAATATTTGTAGTGTCGTGGACAGCCCATAACGGGTGGTCCTCCAGCTTGGGGGTTGGGCGAAGGGTGAACAACCCATCACCGTAAAAACAGCTTGTTACGAACCCACACAATAAGCTTCGGAATGAGACATTCTCGGGCACGACCACAGCAATTGGAAGCCCGGAGGGAAAAAGATCTTTGGGGAGGCCGAGACGTAGATGGGAGGATAATATTCAAACGGATTTGAGGGAAGTGGGATATGATGAGACTGGATTAATCTTGCACAGGATAGGGACCGATGACGGGCTTATGTGAGGGCGGCAATGAGCCTGCGGGTTCCTTAAAAGCCATTTGTAAGTAAGTGGAAATAATCCTACAGATTTTCAGAGCGAATAGCTCGTGTTGTATGTAGGCCTAACAAAAAATGTAATTACAATATTGGAGGATATTCATAGTTTTATCAACAGTAATCTCACTAGAGGTTTTGATTTATCTAGAGAAAATCAAAACTCGAGTGGGATTTAATTGACTATTACATGATTAGAAGAAAGTATATAAAGATTAGAAATAACAAAGTACTCCAATACAATAAAATATTAATTGGCTTACGAAAATACAACTGTCTTCAAATGTATTATTGTACCATTTCAACGTTACGCTAGATGGCAGTAGTGTTTTATGATTATGTTTTCTTGTTACCGATATCAGTTGTGCCAACTATGGAATCATCATTGAACTCTGTGGACTGTTACTAGTCAAGAAGGCTTTGTTGATTCAGTTTCATTTTTATTAAAACATTTGCATTTCACTTCAATCATCCGGATTCCAGTAATCAACGTCATTTGACAGATGATTTTCAATAAATCTTAGTATTAAACAATCTCTTATACGTGACTATCCATAATATCATATAGCAGAAGCTATAACAAACATAACCTAAATAATATAAATAAGTGTTAGAAAAGTTTTAATTAGGGATGATGAAATAAACAAACGTTTTAATTAACGATGATGAAATAAAAAATAAACATAAATAATTTTAAAAGAAACAATTACTGAACTAGGTACAATTTTCAAATTTGAATGTTTTAGTGGTAGGTGGTTCAGTTGATGTTATATTGGACGTGTGCGTAAAAGAAGTGAACTCGTTGATGTACATGGTGTATCCCTCAACTTATCCAAGATTTCCGAATGGTGCTCTTCATATATGACCAGTGATCTTTATTAATTCTTGTTCTTGAATGCCAATGCGAGTCATATTTGAAAGTGCTGTGCATCGACTGGACTGGTTTGTAATTTTCTGTTTTTTGACGTCCAGACCAGTGCAGTTTGAAATGTTGACAAACAAAGAAACAAATGCTAGGGTAGTGACAAAAATAAACAAATGCTAGGGACGCGATAAAATTAAACAAATGCTAAGAAAGCGATAAAATTGTGCGATAAGCAGCCATGACTGGTTGAAAGACGTCCTTTCGTACAGTTTTATTGGCCGAAAGTAGTGTGACGTAGTAAAAGTGTAATAGTGAGAAATAAATGTTTGTTCCCAAATGTTTAATACCATCCTATTCGGTGACTATTGCGAGTAAGATCGTGATTTTTGTCCATATCGATAGAAAATTGAATAAAGAATCATTTATCCCTCTGGAGTATTTTAATAGCGTGGATGGTTCCCATGTGAATTTAATTTTAAAACCACTAATTTCAAGCCACTAAACGATGCGAACGGATTACAACGTTGTAGTCAGCGAGTGAGGTGGGAGGTACCGCCCTCGGGACACAGAACCAGTGAGCTCTATGCTAAACTGGAGGCACTACTCAATGCTTTGAAAGCGTGACGCGAATGCTAAGCGTCGGGGCGTATTGCTATCTCTTTCTAACATAGTGTTGTCCTTGCCTCTCTTGCAATGAATGCTATTTTACACTAACGGTATTTTATTGCTTAATGCGCATGTGCAACATCAACCTTACGAAAGACCCATTGAAACACATTAGTTCAGGTATGCTCAAAATTGTAAAAGCTCCGATTACACGGATGATGCTGCACTGCATAAAACACACAGTGTACGGACTGGGCTCCGCAACTACATTGCAGCACCGCCTGTGGCATAGTCCTTACACTGCAATATTCAGTTATTACATTATTTATTATATTTAATATAGTTATGATATAATATCATAGATAATAACATTTTCATATTCCATCATATAGTATACTTTGCGGTCTATTCAACATCTGCATTCTTTTCTGCAAGTAATCGGGAATCTATTTCCAACGAATTTACTGCAATGCGCTAAAGATGCTCATCTGTTAATTGGGACCTATGTTTGGATTTAGTAACCTTCATTCTCGAAAATAATTGTTCGCACACATATGTCGAAGCGAAGGTAGCTAACATAGTGGCAACGAATAAGCTCATCTTGTAATATTTAGTTTTGTTCATTTTTTAAATAATTCTATGCTTGTCAAGTCATATTCTCTGCATTTAGTTCTGGATTCTACGTTACTTAGTAAATCAATTAACTCGTCATGGAACTGCACTCTCACGGATTGTACTAAATTTATGAAAAGATTAACAAAAATACTAATATCACTCTCCATACGTCTAAAATCACTAAATCTATGTTCTGTGAATTCACATTTGAACTGTTGCAGTACAGAGACATAATTAACTATATTTTGTTCAGGCACCATACATCCCT
Organism: Periplaneta americana; assembly: GCF_040183065.1. Taxonomy (NCBI): domain Eukaryota; kingdom Metazoa; phylum Arthropoda; class Insecta; order Blattodea; family Blattidae; genus Periplaneta; species Periplaneta americana. The sequence goes on along the minus strand of NC_091117.1, from coordinate 136,549,428 downwards.
TTACAAATTCACCATCCGTGAAGGGTTTTAGTGCCTTAACTAATTCCCAACATACTACATAGGCTAACTTGCTCCAAAACATAGACTCTGAATTGTTCGACTCTCTTCAATGTTTGGCCTTTCATAAAGTGCTTTCAATTCTTGAAGCTGTAGTGCACGTTGCATCCCTGAAAAATTATTTTATCAAAATAGCTATTTCTGCTGGAATAATATCACCACAATAATAATAATAATAATAATAATAATAATAATAATAATAATAATAATAATAATAATAATAACGTTGGTATGTGAAAATAGGCTATATTACAGAAAACAGCTTCTCTGTCACTTCCGCATGTTCTGGGTAGCAGAGCCTATAATGTAGTTTTATGTTGCTCAGTAGTACCTATTCCTGACAGTACCTTACAATATAGTAATCACTTTCCATTTTCACCGAACGTACAACAAAAATAATCTTCCTCCCACACTGTACCAAATGATCGTTTGCTTACAGAAGGTTTTGACTGTGTCATTGTCCCGCACTGTTCGTGCGTTTACTAAGTACTTGAACTGCCTTCTGCAGCCATCCATCGAGCTTCGAACGGGGAACAGGAACAGCACGCTCTACATTCGAAGGTTGTGATTACAGAACGTAATCGGGAGTCAGAGAATGAGCATACCTTCATTAGTTGGAAAGAGAGAGCAATACCCTCGCCAACAGTCACGTTTTCAGACAGGAAAGAGCATTGCAGTGGTGGCTCGAGTTTAGTATAGAGCTCACTGCACAAAACTGAGTCCGTTAACCTCTTACATCTACAGGGTGTTTCCGAGGTGGTGTTACAAACTTTCAGGGATGATGGCGAAGGGCACATGTATCAATTTCAGATAAGGAACCCTGGTCCGGAAATGACCGAGTAGAAAGTTACAAACAAAAATAGTTGTATATTACGAGAAGAAGAGCGTGTTAGAGGCGATGTTGCCAGACTGCTGAAATTTTCAACTTGAATTCTTAATTAACCGTGCATTTAATCACAACACGTAATAAATAGGTTTTCTATTAATTTCAGTGTATCCTACCGTTCCTTTCAATCTGCTGGATTATTTCACTTCTACCCTGTATGTACTATGTTAAAAGACAACGACGAAATACAGTACATTGTAATATTTCCAAGAAATTAAGGATTGCAGAGTACGGTATCTGAAATTGGCAAAATGCTCATTTCGTCCTTCGTGCATTTAACTGTTTCACAAGAATATTAAATAACAACTGGACGAATTTAATTACAGACATTCATGGTTTACTGAAACTCTAAAGGCAACACCCACAACATCAAGGATGAGAAACATTAAAATAAGACGGCTGAAAGAGCTTCCACCGCCTGCCTCATATCCACATAATGAACGCTATTCACACTGTATACACTTGTTCCGTCACTCACGCACAACAAGCCAGGTGCGAGCTGTGTTGTAAACGCTTTCGCATCAGAGAGAAACTTCGACTTCGCTCCAGAGTAGGAATACAGCCAAGTAATCACCCTAAGTGCAGGAAGCTACCGTATTACGTGCTACAGAGTGCAGACATTCAAGAAGGAATAGACCTATATATAATTATTATTATTATCCTTTATAATCTAGCATTATATCAATGTCAATTTCACTCATAAAACACTCGATATATATTTAACAATCAATTCTTTTGTTATAAACCATCGTTTTTACAATTTTATAGCTTCAAAGTTGAATAAAATGTTCTTACGAGTGTTCAAATTTTGTCTGGGGCAGCGGTGACCAAAGAGGGTATCGTGGTGACATCGTGTAATCACAGACATTCAAACGGGTACGAGGAGTTTCCTTTACATTGCTGTGTGTTTCATTCTCGTACTGAAGGCAAGCAGTGGCGGTATCGTGTCGCTTTACAAACTCTGTCTCTACAAGCAGTAAGAGATGGTTTCGTAAAGAATGAGAAGGAGAACTTTGTTGTTCTGTCGAACAAAATCCTAATATGTTTACTTTGCTCAACGGTTCAATTAGGAGTATATAGGCTAGAAACATTAATTGCCACGCTGAATAATGCATTATTATTATTATTATTATTATTATTATTATTATTATTATTATTATTATTGACCACTAAGTATGTGTTTCTATAATTCTTCTGTACGTGCATGAATATTGATAGTTTTAGATCTTCTCTCTAGAAGGATAAAATTATTAGATTTCATCTCAATTTTAATCATCTTAATCTTTAGATGAGGGTAACTATTTACTAGTTATTCATTTAATAATGATATTGTAGAAAAACGGATTCAATATTATGTGCCAAAGAACTGTTAAACGCCAGGAATTTACATATCTTAAATCATAGCCAGGAAGAGGAAGGCGAGATAAATAAATGTAAGGAAGTCAGCTACCTAATGGGTTTTGAAATATCTCGAGCAATAAAGCCTTTTAATAGAACAGAATTTCTCAAAAGAGTAATGATTAAAATAGCTTAAATAACTTAACCATAAGAAGTTTTTAATTTCGAAAAACTACGAATTTCTCGATCTAGTATCGAGAGAAGAATTTAGAAAATGCTTGATTATATTCAAGAGGAAGGTTAAAATAAGAAACAAGAAAAATTGTATATCATTCACTGGCTCTTGATGACAGCCGTTGCTTACGTGATTACACAAGCTGGCGCATAGCACGATCGAGAGTAGGTCTCTGTGAGTCATGACAATTTCTGCCGCTAGGTTCGCCTCTCTGCCCTATGAAATGATGAATAGTACCATTACAAAGCATTGTGCATCGTGAAAATAGTTCGATTAATTGTGCATTACTCATTGAGTACGAATATTACAAATATGCCAAGCATATTACAGTGTTACTTGAAGTTTGTTCAGCTAAGTTATATTCGAAAATTGTCTGTGTTTTGCTATGTGAAGAACTCTGTACCAACAGGTCGTTAAGGTAAATGTCAAAGTTCTCTCATATAACAAGCAATGCTATGTTAAAAGTGGCGAATTGCATTTTCCGACTCTCGAATGATGTGACCCGAAATGTAAAATAATTTCATGCATTGTTTCACTTACCAAGCATTACTGATATAGGCCTAATGAAAATGTGAACGACGTGATGTAAACATTGAAGATAATGTTGTTACTGTTTTCCCTTTCTCTTTTAGAAAATACCGACAAAAGTAATGAATTATTTTCATGCTGTACTTATTAGGTAATTAATGTGTATTTGTCTGTATTTTAGACCTGTGTATTGTTACGTAATTATCAGTGAATTAGGTAAGAGAACTTAACAAGGTTAGTATGAGATTAGGTAATGCACCTCAAACTGGTACAGTAACTAATGGCTGCTACGAAATAGGCTGAGGTGGTTATCGTGTGAATCAAATTATATCTAGAATATCTAGTTTTATTATATACGGATACGTAAAGTTTTTTTTTTTTTTTTTTTTTTTTTTTTTTTTTTTTTTTTTTTTTTAGCATGTGTTTGTAATTTTGTGAGGTTATGTCTAGCCTAATTTCTTTTTATTCTTGTATCATTACCAATACATTAATTTATTTTATATTCATTTCAGGTGTTACGGAGGTGTTACATCTATGGTGGCAACTCTACTTATGTTAGGATATGAAGTGACAGTATATATTCAACTTCATCATTTGCTAAAAATTAAAGAAAACTGTATGTCTTCGACTCATTCCATCGTCATTTCTTCTTATGTATGTGAACCACGTTCATTCTAAAAGTGCTACATTAAATGAACACTATAGACAACGTGATGGAACAATTTACAAGTTACTGTTAAAGTGCTCAACATTTTCAAGTGGTGCTATACCCATTGTTTCAAAATGTACATACATATTTTTACATTTCTATAAGAGGTGTCATAAATTATTTCAGCATATTTGTAAATTCTTCAAAATTAATTCTTCTAATTAAGACCATAAAGTAATGAAATAATATAGCCTAGGCCTATATGTGATTTTATACTACCGGTATTGATGTTGATCTTGGTAAATTAATCCAATTTCACAGTGTTGTCTTTTGTATTGTGGTTCATAACAATTATAACAGTATGTACGTGGAAATGTTTTTAAAATAATAAATTCTAGCTCATGATTTTAAGTGGTCGTTTCAATGGAAGGTTATATTGGAAAGATGATCACAAATGGATAATTTACTGCAAGATACAAGAACTGAATATCAGTGAGCGTTCCGTTGAAAGTGAAAATGAAAATTTCGTTTTACAAGAGCAAAGTAGGCGTAATATTTATTTTAGAAATTATTTGAAAGCTACAGAATATGAAGAATAGACCTGTAACCATAGAAATCAACTGCGAATGGTGAGTGGCCAGGTTTCATTAATAATTGAAAGGAAGTAAAAATTATTTTCTTCTTATCATCCTGTTTTCAATATTTAAATTTAAGCACCTTTCTCTTCCTTGTTATTTCGTGAGAGATTACTTCATACTATCACGTAAGTTAAATTTTTTCTGTACAGATAATAAAAATTACATACATAAGTAGGCTACTTGAATACTGACGATACAAACTTCATATACATACCTCATCAGGTATATTCAAGAAGACATCTAATGTACTGTAACCAGCACATGATTAAAATACTGATCAGATGTCCAAAAGTTTGGCACATAGTTAATGAAAATCTTGATCAGGAAATCATTCATAAAAAAGTTAAATGTACACGTTTAAAACTTTCCTATAACATAGTGCATCCTCATTGTTACTTTTAAATTTTAGGAATGTACGCTTATAACTGTATCACAATCTGAAATAATCATAATATTTATAACACGAGGGTCCTTGTAGATAGTCAGTTCCAGTGTTCTATATGTAATTAAGAAATGGCCCAGTTTATTGCACTTTCAGCACTTTTCTATTTAGGGGCTTCTGATTAAGTTTCCTAATCACTTCGTATTTACTGGAAATATCTTTGGCAATATTGTCCAGTAGTGGCTTCAGAAGTTTTCCCAAAAGAAAGAGGGACATTTCCTCATCTTTACATGTGTCGCACTTCAGTTCTTGCGAAAATCTTGCCTTCAGAAAAGAATACTACAGCGTTTACTATTACTATGCTCAATAGATTAATCAATAGGCCTATAGAAATGTTTTCACCACTGCAAGAAAAAATCGCGTAATAATTATACTTCTCAATTATTGTGACGTTCGTATTTTTTTAAAGAGAGGGAAAAGTTACGCCTTCTTGCAAATGCTTAATTATGAATTCAAGGAAATTAAAGATAATGCAGTACCTTAATTAGTTGCAATGTCTTATTTAATAACAATATTAATAATATTAGGTGAAAAGGGTAGGCTATAGTGCGTATATGTAAGATGTTAAGTTAATTTATTTCCGGAAATGTTTGGTGTATGAACTGAAGTACAGAGCAGACAGTCCCTCAGTTTATATGTAATATGTTTTAATATCAAGAATGACAGCCTTTTATTGTAATATAATTGAGGAGTAGAAGTTTGCAAATTACGTCTATTGTCCATAAAATATTGTACGAAGCATTTAATAAGCAATGGTGAGTCCTTTAAATGTCCCAAATGTCAATGTCTTTTAAGTGTTCTGCTATGAATATATAGGGCAGAACAGCGCTCCGAGCGGCGGAATTGGCATTAGGAGGGAACCACTTCAGACTCGTTTTTCAAGCTCTATGCGCCAGCTTGTGTAATCTCGTAAGCAACGATGACAGCAGTGACATTACTGATACAGCAAAGCTTGAAATTTTTATCCGTGGGATTGATCAAGATATTAGTACAGGAACCACCACTGGCTATAGTTTTCATGCCAAGTACCTTTCCTTCGTCTTCTTACTTCATAGGCTGTCTGTCGTATGTAATCATTGCAGTTCGAGTTTTGGTCACAGCTGGTCTAGAGTATGGATGTTAATCCATAGGCAATATCATAGTCGCAGAGTGCCTTGGGTAGATCGAGCGATCCTGTGTTACGGAAGCCCCAACGTGTGTCAGACCTAAGACAGTCCAACAGCATCAGAATAATCTACACAGGAAATTAGACCAATCTTTAAGGCTCTCTTCTCTCCACACTGTTTCGCACACTGTATCGAACGGTTCTTCGCTGTAATTCAAACGGTATACTAAACATAATTTCCGTCGTTCATTATGGTTCTATCGAATATGTAGGCCTCTTACATGCTGGGATAAATATATATTTTTTGGACATTTCCACTAATAATAGTGGTTTCCACTCGTATTATAGCCCGACAACAAACATTTCAAAATATGCAGAAACAAAGTGCTCCTGCTGGTCATACTGGGGTGGCGATTAAGTCATCTGATATGAACAGGCAGCGAAACTTGGTGCCCGATGAAACATATTTGCTATTCCTCTACTATAGGTACGGGTCTGCTTACTTGCGCGAGTAGAGTCATGGTCAGCAGTAGAGACGGACAGGTAGAGACAACATATTTTCGCATAATGATTTTAAATGTAGAATGATCGTCCTTTTTACGTCATGTCTATAACATTACTGTAATTAGATAACTCTTTTCAATAATGATCACCCTTTTCTGTCATGCGCATAACATTACTGTAATTAACTCTTTCCCATAATGATCGCCCTTTTCTGTCATGTCCATAACATTACTGTAAATAGATAACTCTTTTCAATAATGATCATCCTTTTCTGATATGCGCATAACATTACTGTAATTAACTCTTTCCCATAATGATCGCCCTTTTCTGTCATGGCCATAACATTATTGTAATTAGATAACTCTTTCCAATAATGATCATTCTTTTCTGTTATGCGCATAACATTACCGTAATTAACTCTTTCCCATAATGATCATCCTTTTCTGTCATGCGGATAACATTACTCTAACTCTTTCCCATAATGACCATCCTTTTCATGCGCATAACATTACTGTAATTAACTCTTTTCCATAATGGTCGCCCTTTTCTGTCATGTCCATAACATTACTGCAATTAGATGACTCTTTTCAATAACGATCACCCTTTTCTGTCATGCGCATAACATTACTGTAATTAACTCTTTCCCATAATGATCGCTCTTTTCTGTCATGTCCATAACATTACTGTAATTAGATAACTCTTTTCAATAATGATCATCCTTTTCTGTTATGCGCATAACATTACTGTAATTAACTCTTTCCCATAATGATCGCCCTTTTCTGTCATGTCCATAACATTACTGTAATTAGATAACTCTTTTCAATAATGATCATCCTTTTCTGTTATGCGCATAACATTACTGTAATTAACTCTTTCCCATAATGATCGCCCTTTTCTGTCATGTCCATAATATTACTGTAATTAGATAACTCTTTTCAATAATGATCATCCTTTTCTGATATGCGCATAACATTACTGTAATTAACTCTTTCCCATAATGATCGCCCTTTTCTATGTCCATAACATTACAGTAATTAGATAACTCTTTTCAATAATGATTACCCTCTTCTGCCATGTGCATAACATTACTGTAATTAACTCTTTCCCATAATGATCGCCCTTTTCTGTCATGGCCATAACATTATTGCAATTAGATAACTCTTTTCAATAATGATCATCCTTTTCTGTTATGCGCATAACATTACTGTAATTAACTCTTTCCCATAATGATCGCCCTTTTCTGTCATGTCCATAACATTACTGTAATTAGATAACTCTTTTCAATAATGATCATCCTTTTCTGTTATGCGCATAACATTACTGTAATTAACTCTTTCCCATAATGATCGCCCTTTTCTGTCATGTCCATAATATTACTGTAATTAGATAACTCTTTTCAATAATGATCATCCTTTTCTGATATGCGCATAACATTACTGTAATTAACTCTTTCCCATAATGATCGCCCTTTTCTATGTCCATAACATTACAGTAATTAGATAACTCTTTTCAATAATGATTACCCTCTTCTGCCATGTGCATAACATTACTGTAATTAACTCTTTCCCATAATGATCGCCCTTTTCTGTCATGGCCATAACATTATTGCAATTAGATAACTCTTTTCAATAATGATCATCCTTTTCTGTTATGCGCATAACATTACTGTAATTAACTCTTTCCCATAATGATCGCCCTTTTCTGTCATGTCCATAACATTACTGTAATTAGATAACTCTTTTCAATAATGATCATCCTTTTCTGTTATGCGCATAACATTACTGTAATTAACTCTTTCCCATAATGATCGCCCTTTTCTGTCATGTCCATAATATTACTGTAATTAGATAACTCTTTTCAATAATGATCATCCTTTTCTGATATGCGCATAACATTACTGTAATTAACTCTTTCCCATAATGATCGCCCTTTTCTATGTCCATAACATTACAGTAATTAGATAACTCTTTTCAATAATGATTACCCTCTTCTGCCATGTGCATAACATTACTGTAATTAACTCTTTCCCATAATGATCGCCCTTTTCTGTCATGGCCATAACATTATTGCAATTAGATAACTCTTTTCAATAATGATCATCCTTTTCTGTTATGCGCATAACATTACTGTAATTAACTCTTTCCCATAATGATCGCCCTTTTCTGTCATGTCCATAACATTACTGTAATTAGATAACTCTTTTCAATAATGATCATCCTTTTCTGTCATGCGCATAACATTACTGTAATTAACTCTTTCCCATAATGATCGCCCTTTTCTGTCATGTCAATAACATTACTGCAATTAGATAACTCTTTTCAATAATGATCATCCTTTTCTGTTATGCACGTAACCTTACTGTAATTAACTCTTTCTCATAATGAGCGCCCTTTTCTGTCATGTCAATAATATTACTGCAATTAACTCTTTCCTGTAATGATTACCATTTTCTTTCATGTTCATAACATCATAACATTACTATAATCAATTTCCTATAATGATTACCCTTTTCCTTCTTTTCTACTATAATTGACTCGTTCTGTCATGATTTACTCTTATTGCAAGTAACTACTCTATAATGATCATCGTCTTCTTTCATATATAGGCCTGTAACATTATTGTAATTAACTGTTTCCTATAATGATATTATGAATCATATCTAGAACATTACTGTAATTAATTATTTCCTAAAATAGTCTTATTCTTCATAATAAATATTTTAGAGACAGTCGAAGATATACAAGGAATCGGCTTTCTGAAATGTTACGTAAGAATCAGAATATTAATAAAAATATCCTTCAAACTTTCTGCACACACCATTCTCAATTTTATTTTTAAATCTTTTTCTATTGAATGAAGCAGAACTCAAGTTACAACCGGCATTCAGAGTTACGATTCATTGTAAACACGAAAGAATATTTCAAGACGTTTACAACTTCGGTATGCACATAGCAGAAAGGATTGTACACATACGTGAGAGAGTAAACATTTTATGAAATTCTGCACTTAAATCTTATGAATCATCGAATAAAGTACGGATGGAATATAAGAAAAACACACACAATGGAATAATGTTCTTTTATTTTCCACACTCCGAACTTTAAAGGCCCTCCTCTCTCTTTCTGAAATATAATTAAACAGAAAGGCAGACATGTAACTGTATAGGCTACATAGGAACATAACAGTAGGGCCTATATTAAGCTACGGATGAGGTTAGTGTTTTGTAATAGAACTGAGTCGACGCAGTCGAGTGTTCTCTACTTCTGAGATTCTGTTATGCACTTAATAAACATGTGGTGTATACTGTTTTTTGCACGACGATCGTAGTTTAAATTTAAATAAATGAATTTTATGCCATACTAGCATTATAAACAGGTTGTTACTACATCCAATATCGTTCGTAATCGGATTATAGCACGCATGCCAATAAAAGCAATGACCTATTAGCTATGACGTAATGCCGGAACGCTTGCTATCTCATGCGACGTAACAAGAAATGTAATGCAGGACAGAAGGTACGCATAATTTATTTCCAATCTTTAACAATTTTGTTTCACTTCTGTAATATCACATAAAACAGTTCTGTGGTTCAGAGAAACTATATTAACAAAATAAAGGAACATTTGTAACATAACCTCTTTATTCAGTGTCAATGCCAGGCGCAAAATCGATACGAACATATGAAGACTCTGTCAGCTATGGATCCCGAATTTCTTTTATAATTTATTTCCTACAATTTATAATGCTAAGATGCCATAAAGTGCTGTATCAAACTCGTGGATAATCTTATTATGAAACTATCGTTAGTGCGACAAACATTCACTCATGCCATAACCATCAAGATTATCCACTTGTTGCATAAGTAACTATTATGAAGATAGTTTTTAATTTCATATACTGCACGAAAATGTTAAGTATAATTCTGTGGCCGGGAGGAAAAAGGTCTTTAAGTCAATTTTTTGTGAAAATGAGATTTTTATATATTCTGAAAGCGGAAACAATTCTCTACAATCTGGCAAAACGGCTAAAGTCAAATAAGACTCCTGACTGGATTTATAGAGCGTTACCAAATGTCCTAAGTACTTTTGAATCGAGCACACACAGAATAAAGGACTTAAGTATATTTAATACAGTACTTTATTCCTTACAAACATCACATGTTTACTTTCCATGCTTCCCTATTAAAAAGGTCTAACTTGTATTTTAGCCATTTTATCACATACTGATGTCCTTTCCTTTTAAAACTTCAAGTACCAGGGTAAACAGTCCTATTATTGTTTAAGATCCATTTTGCATTCCTAATAATTTACATTTCTCATTTATTTTGACATGAAAACGTTTTTATGTTTAATAGTCCCTTCTACTCAGTTTGGCTTCTAGTCTTAAAAGGGCTTAAGTACGGCTATTTTTGGAAATAATCAAGAAAAATTGTTAAATGAACAACGTTATCTATTTTAGAAGAAATATAAACAAATAATATCCAGGAAAAACCTCTTAATTAAAACAACTCTATAATTGACACCAATTTCAATCTTTCTACTGCTTTCCTGAAAAGTATAAAATTTTTACTTAAGACTTTTTTCCTCCCGGCCACAGAATTTGAATATACTCAGAACTGGATTTGTGTAATCTTGTCGTAGACTTATTTCCTTATCGCACGTTGCTACACGGATGTGTACTGTTGCAGTAAATCATTAATGTAATCTGAATATTTTTCTTAAAAAATTTAACAATTCATTACATTAATAGCTTTGTGGTTGATATGATCATCAGTAGTAACGAATATGGTGAAGTACCGGAAATGAAAAAGAATCTGCGTGGAAATTTGGTTGCCATTCATTAATGCCTCATATAAAAAGTGACGTCGAATTTCTCTAATTGCGTGAAACGTTTGTGTTGTTCCTGACTGTTAGTGTATGGTTGGGATTGTAATGATATTTGGGACTTCAAAAAACATTTTGACATTTGTTTTCATTTTGTCTTTTTACGTCCCGCTTATACATTTAACAAGGCGGGACCGACTAGTTAATTACTTCATAATGAATTGCTTCCTCACTCCATGAGATAACACTGAAACGATTGACACATTAAGACGCCAAGTTGTTTGAAATTGTAATGAATAATAATATTATATCATTAGTCATTACAGAGAATTGGATCTGTATGAAAATTAATAGCAGAGTTAAGTGCTTTAGAATTATATTATTCTGATGATGAACTATTTCTGTCTTAACACCTCCCGAATTTATTAATTACTCTCAATTGTGTAGGAATATTAATGAATTAATTATGGTCACATTGGTTTCCCATTTATATTTTATTACGGCTGGTTGCATTCGAAACTCGTTTTAAACGTAAAATATTTGTAATTCAAGGTCTACTTTTCTCTGATTGAGTTTCTGGCTGATATGTGTCAGAGGAAGTAAGTTCAAATAATGGTTAATTTAGGAAAAAGGATTAGAAATTAATGGGAAACTATTAGTAGCCAAGTTTATGCAAAAGAAATATGACGCTCAAAGGTCCTGGAAGTTTCTGAACTGAGTAGTCAATGCTCAGAAATATGATAAATTTCAATGATGGTATTTAGAATTTAGCCTATGACATCCCTTGAGGGCTAAGGCCTCCTGCACATAGGCAGGGTAGCTCTGATTCACTCTTTAGGTGAGCTAGTCTACAGAGTTTTCGACCTTGTTCTCTTGTTCATTGTCTCTCGTGTTGGATATGAAGCACTTTCACTGGCTTACGGTCACTATTCACTGATTCTGCTGCGCACTCTGCATCATTTCACTATTCACATATTCATTCGCGTTGCTGCTGACACTTTAGAACACATTTCACTTTTCATCGATTGACGTTTCCTTCGACAGTTTTTTCTACGTTGATCTGCTTCTTGCACGCCTCGTCAATTGCTTCCCCGCTCTCTGTGTGAATATATCCGCCCATCTGGTTCTCTGTCTTCCTGCACTCCGCTACCCGATCCTGGGGTCCCACATGGTCACTCTGTATGTCCATCCTAGCTACGTGGCCTTCCCATTTCCATTTGAGTTCGTCTGCAACCTGTACGGCGTCTTTCTGCCCATGTTCTTCCTGAGGTCCACATTGAGGATTCGGTCTTTTAGAGTCACTTGCATTATTTTTCGTTCCATCTTTCTCTGGCAGACTTTTACCATCTGTCTCAGCTTCTCGTTCAAAGACCATGTTTGACAGACATAAAGTAGCACGGGAAGTACACATTTCTCGAACACCTCCACTTTCAGGCCTGCCCAATTTCATAAATTATTGGCGTAGGTCCATTTCAAGAAGAAAAGTGTTGGGCAGAAATCTAAAATAAGTAGGCCTATAGTTTTTACGAGGGAAGTTACAAAGACACTTAATTTAAGCTTCTGACGATACTCATCTTATAATTAAAGCAGCTATGATTGTAGGAATTGCTGGGGCTTATAGGCGGGATGAATATAGACGGCACTTAAGACAGGGAATCAACTGTGGTAGTGAATATACCAAATACAAAAATAAACTTTCATAGAAATTTTACAATTCTTGATAAACCTAATGAGGAAGTAGTTCTACATTTTCTTTAAATTTTTAGAAGGCATTTAGAGCTGACATTAAAAATAGCAAAAACCCTCAGATTCTTTTATAGACTTCGCAATGGTAAATATGTAGATCAAGGCATAAGTATTATAGGAAGATTGCCTGAAATCACTGTCATTTCTTTTTACCTAGGAGAACCTTCACTCTGAAGGACATACGCGACTTTAATGGCTGATACTGGAGCTTATATTCTAGATTTAAAACGACAATGTGGTTGGAAGTCATCTGCGGTACAAAACAAGGTAGAATTTGCCGAGAACATTCTGTATGACAACACAAATATCCAGAATATTCCTTTTACTTCCTCCAAAAATACAGTTCTTTCAATTTATGTTTTGTTTCAATAAGCTTACATAACTATAGCTACTAATTGTACATTTAGCTTTACTTTGAATAAGTAAGGTTAGGTTTTAATTTGCATGTGGTTGCTGTGGGTAAGTTGAGAACTGGCTGTGTGTGATGTTTTTGGAAGCCGAACTCGAAAGTAATTTGCAATTTCCTTGCTACGCGAACCAAGTCATTAAATGAGAACAGATAGATCAAGAACAGATATAACTGAATATATGTTGTCCCTAAAATCTTACCACTTGGCTAGATACTGCGTGCGGAAAGTAATCATAACAACATTGTTTTTCCCAGGGTTTCTGTAGTACCCAGTCACCATGTGGTACAATCAACTTACAAGGCATATCAATAACAATGGAAAGTACGAAATAACGCACCACTGTGCATAAAGTCCTATTTTAATTACTTCATTTACACGGTAACGGTCCAGCTTAAATAACAAGTACTAATCTTTGTCCTTAAATACTAATAAAACTACCTATATTCCATTTTCTTTAACAACGAAAGGTTTACCTCCACATATGAATTATTATCACTTAGTAATACATAATATTTCATGTAATGAATTAACAAATAATTATTGTAATTGCCCACATCTAACACCTTCCACACAAATCAAATATTTAGTAATTATTATAGATCAGCATTTACGTTGGGATAAATAAATTGATTTTATGTGTACAAGTATAAAAAATACAATTTATAAATTCATAATACTTCGAAATTTTATCACTAAGAAGACATTGAGAATAATATTTTTAGCTTTAATACAATCATTAATACAATATGGTATAATAAACTGGGGTGGAGTAGCATCATCTGTACCCTAGTTAATCCATTAATTTTATTACACAGAAGATTAATAAAATTTGTCTAACCAAAGATATGGATTACCCAACAAACTTAATTTGTATAGATCATATTCGAAGACAAAAGTCTACTTTCCCCATTATTTGAGCCTAACTGTCACACAAATGCAGCTCTTAAACATGGTGCTAGTTTCGGCCCAAAACTTTATAATAAAATTACAAACCATTTTCCAAATTCGAAATATTTTAAAATTGAAGCTTTTAAAAAAAGAAATTTATAAAATGATTCATAATAGTAATATTAACAAATGTGTGTATTTTTTACCCTTTATTTCTGTCGACTATATTCATGTTTTTTATTGAATATTACTGACTTCTGTCTGATTGTCAATTTATATTAAATGTGTTTTTCTATTTCTCTCTCTCTCTCTCTTTTTTTTTGCTATTGTGTGTTATTTATTGGTTTGAATTAAGTTACTTACTGTATTTAGTAAACTGTCGTAAATTGTATGTTATTTTAATGGCTAAGACCACACCGTACACGAGACTGGCTCTTACGGTAGTGGCTAGAAACATTTTTATTTTATAATTTTAATTTGTACTAGCTAGCTAGTTAAATAAATTAAATTAAATTAAATTAAAATTAAAACGTTTCATATCTCTCATGTGCTACATAACAGTCTGAAAATTTTAATTATGTAAATAATAACATGACACAAAAGCATTTCCACATACAAGAATTAACGATGATGAACTGATGAAATAAAATACATGAACTGTATCTTCTGCATCGAAACTTTATAAATTGGATGAAAGATACATATTACACATAACACATCCAACATATTAAAACGTGATATATATATATATATATATTATTTATGAAGTAGTAAGCGATTTTACAGATACTGAATTGTGTACGTAAAATCATATTTTGAAATAAATTAGTCTCAAGGCATTTGTAAAAGAAAATGCCCACTTCACCTCGTACTTGGATCTTTTAAAGCTTATTTTAAAAGTTGCTTCAAGGTAATGGCTATTGAAAAACGTATTTTAAATATTTTAGTAACTGATCTGACGTGAATTCAGTAACTTTGCTCTTTCCTACAACTGTTTGTGGATAGTATCTGAAGCGCGTATTGAAATCAGGGTCACGTGTTCTAAACATATCTCAATTATACGCTCTACAGACTCCAAAGAACTGCGTCGTACATATTTCCCTTTTACGAGAGTTCGATAAAAAGTAATGGCAACAGTAATATTATGAAATGGCTTTATTAGCGGAGGAAACACACCACTTACTTTCCTTCAATGTAATCGCCCCATTGTTTTTACACCTTCTGCCATACTTGAATCGTAATATCCATACATACATCTTTCAAGTGTACAGAAATTTCATACTTTCCTGATTAGTGTAATATGTATAGTAGCTAGTCGGCGGTATATGCAATGGAGGGGGAAAGGAACTGGCCACCCTACTCCATTATTTCCTGGCTTAGTTGCCTCATAAGTGGTGCCTTGCTGGTTTCACTTGTGAGGTTCAAACCTGTCTTTAGACAGGGCGCTTGTACTATTCTCCTGTCATCGTATTTGACTGAACATCGTACAACCGCTACCACTCGCTGCACTAACTCGTCTGATCCGTTCTCAGCTCCAAAACATCCTAAGGCTATCTGAATTACATAGCAGCTGTGTTGCCATTATTTTTACCGAACCGTCGTATAATTACCAACATACATTAAATTCCAAAACTGTAATACAAAGCTGTCAGTGGCGTTTTGAAAATCGAAGATAGAACTTACTATTTTTTTCCAGAAATACCACTGTTTTAACGAAGAAAATCAGAAAATGATCATTACACATTGCAAAAACTCAAGTCTATCGTTTAAAATGATATTAATGTAAATTCATATTTATATGGCATGATTTAATCAATGCCTCTTCATATCTTCATACATGTAATGCTTGTTTTTGCATGCACGGTTGAGAAGTGCAAGGAAGGTGGACAACCTCAAGCAATTGGATGACTGATATGGACACTTTGTGATACCCCCAAATTTCGACATGGACGAGAAATGGCAGACATAGGCTACAGTATTTCTTCCGGAGTACTACAGTATATCGAGGACAGGTCCTGTTACACATCGTAAATCTGAGACACGGGCTCCACAGCTACATTTCCTTCCCAGGGGGGAAGTCATGCTAAGGATTTTATGCACTTTGAAATCAATCGCTCCATTTTTTTTACTGGCCCAAATACGAGTATGACTCTACATTTTTTAATACTGGTAAGATTTTCGTCAATTTTCATTAAAATTGATGTTTTTAAACGCTGTGTTAAGACAAGTTTAATAATAGTTTTGCATTATTTAATTTTAATCTTAACTGTTACACATTGCGATCAGTTTTGCTTTCCGCCGGAGTGTTTTGCCTATGGGCGAGCACGCCGCTCGTTAGCCGGTTAGTCAGTTAGCTGGGTCTCGGTTATTACCGGGAGAGTAAAACAATACAACAATACACAAACAAATTTACGCCGCTCGTTAGGCAGTTAGCATTATTATTATTATTATTATTGTTATTATTATTATTATTATTATTATTATTATTATTATTATTAGTATTATATTAATTTATTATATTTCATTTTGTATTGCAAGTTAAATGATCGGTTAAAAATTCAACAATGTCGGAATTGATTTGACGGACAGGCCTATTTGAAACCCTGAAAAAAAAAATACAAGTTCCTTAACTTTAATGCCAGATTTGCAGACTTTAGGAATGTATTTCTCTGTCAAGTGCAATCCAATCATGGTGAAATGTTTAGCCATGGCATAGAAAAATATGCTCTCTTAAATGCGTATTAGTTAATTTCTTCAGAGCCTCACATAAACAAGTTGTAAAATTGTTAACAATTCAGCAATAATTATATCTTTAATGTATTAAGATAGACGTAGACCTACCTTAAAATTTGCATTTCTTGGATCTCCTTGCAGATTCCAGAAGTCTCTTCATTCCAAGGCTATTTTGTAGAATTCCTGACAGCTTATACCCAAGTTCATCTTAATACAAATTTCCGTTTTCACTAGTTCTGTTGACATTCTGTTCCTGTCATCTGTACACATACCATTCATGACACTAAACACCCTTTCTATATGCGCGTTATTTAATGGAATTTCTAGAACATATTGCATTATTATTAACATATTAGGGGCCTAGTTTTTTCGGGGGGGGGGGGGAGATACCCAAAGTTTACAACACTGATTTTTATCTTTGCCTTGCATCAGTATTGTTATCACTGCCCATTCGTTGTAGAGTTCATTTCCGTCAAACTCGAAAGTAATTTGCAATTTCTTTCCTACGCGAACTAAGTCATTAAATGAGAACAGACAGATCAAGAACAGATATAACTGAATACATGTTATTGTCACTAAAATCATACCATTTGGCTAGATACTGCAACAATCTGTCATACACAGTGGTGGGTGAATTTTATTACAGTTTGCTTTTCTACCTCTGTGAGATTTTCACGTGATATATTCACTTCAAAACCGAAAAATGAGTTCTTTTTTCGACTTTCTAGTTGAGTCTTTACTCCCGACATGATTTTGTGCACCTCGGTTGAAAGCGTATTTTCATATTCTAATATTTTAATCGCCTTACAGAAAATTGGAAGTGTACAATTAACAAAATACAGAAAACATTCTGTCACTGACAATGAATGTTCATTTACTTGATCTTCTTGGGAACATGCAAATTTCCAAGCACCTTTTGCCAAATAATACATTTTCAAAGCGTGCCACATTTTAACACGGTCTTCAACAGCTAATTGAAGGGACAACGATCGAACTGGAATATGATGCAAAATCTGAAAATAGTTCTGTTGAGCAAATTCACTCGCACAAAATCCCTCACTTCGCATACTGCACTGCAGTATAAAGCTGTAAGAACTGACTTGTGAAGATCAAGGAAGTGAATATTGAGTTTTAAATTTGAAATTGTTCCATTGTTAGACATTTCGGTATCGTTAAAATACTGCTACAAAACTTTATTAATGACAAAAGGTAATTAAAATGGTTGACTGAAGTCATATTTCTGAAATATATTATCATATCAAAATTATCTGTTTTAATTTTATATTTACGTCATCTTTCATTGTTGGTAATTGTTGGCGTAGTGTGAGAGACTAGTGTCTGACTGGCGAAAAGAGTAGCGCGCTAAAACTTCAACACTACCACAGATGCTCACTTTTAAAATTATTTGATGGACAGTGAATTTTTATTACAACATTGTTAATTATTAACATTTCAAACGCAATTCCCCTGGGCAAAGGTTTCTTGTCGGCCGAGATGGATTCATAAAACCAGGCACTCCGGGCGCCGCCGCCCGGAGATCTGGCAACCCTAATCATACAACAATACACAAACAAATTTACGCCGCTCGTTAGCCGGGTCTCGATGATTAGCGGGCGAGTAAAACAATAAAACAAACCAACCATACAACAACATACAAACAAATTTAAGAGACTCATTACTTATCAAATTATCAAACTAGTTATTGAAACTGCTCGCCTTCATTCTCCACACAGTTTTCGCATCTCTTTAGGAAATTATTCATCACTCGCTGTAGTTAATTTTCAGAAATTCGGACTATTTCCTGATGAATATTATCTATGAGTTCTTATATGGCGTGCGGGTTCGTCTTGTACGTGGCATTTTTTTAATTTAGCTACCCCAGAGATAATCGCAGGCTGTTTGATCGGGAGACTGAGGGGACCAGAAACCTATATAATAACCAGGGAAAGGATTTATATGTAAATACATATTTACTTATAAAGCTAATATAATTTATATTTTGCATTATCTTTATGTTTCACAATGTGTAGGGTTGAAAAATCCTACTTTTATTTTCCATATTTTTCCATATTTTAGAGTTTAGTACATATTTTCGTTAATTTCCATATATTTTCCATATTTCATATAAAACAGTCCATATTATATTAGGTTTAACAATAAAACAAAACAAAATTCCATTAACTTTTAAAAATACATTTCAACAATAGAGATTTAAACACATGTTCAGTAATCCCTTTAACATCAGAGTTATTTGAAAATTAGCAGTCCTATCAACAATGGGAAAGTAAGTTACAAAACTGTATTAATTTAATTTAAAATTTTTAACAGACTTCAGTTGTGCAGCTCAACAGTTAAATGCCAGTCAGAGTACACATAGGTTCAGTTTTGTAAATCATACTATAAAGACGGTAAATATGCCAAAAGTACGTCATTCAGTCAATTTAAAATCAAAACTAACAAGTTACATTTCAGAATTTAAAGAAGATGGTTTATCAACTGACAATAAAATATTATTTTGTAATTTGTGTCAGTGTGCAGTATCATCTACACAAAAGTTCCTGGTGCAACAACACATTACAACTAGTAAACATCAGGCCAACAAACAACTAAATTCCAAGCAGAGACAATTGTTTTTAACACAACCAACAACATCGAATGTAAGATCTGAGTTTAACATCGACCTGTGCCGTTCTCTCATCTCTGCTGATATTCCTCTCTACAAACTAAAGAATAAGGTCTTCAGGGAATTCCTTGAAAAATATACTCAACATACAATCCCGGATGAGTCAACACTTAGGAAGACGTATGCTCCATCCATCTACGATGAGACAATACAGAAGATAAGAGATGAAATTAAAGATAGTTCAATTTGGGTTTCCATTGATGAGACTCCCGACAAAGAAGGTAGACTTGTTGGTAATGTAGTTATCGGTTTGTTAAGTGAACAATATTCTGAACGAATTCTTTTACATTGTGATGTTCTAGAAAAGTGCAATAACAAAACTATAGTTAAACTGTTCAACGAAGCTATGGGTATCCTGTGGCCAAAGGGTATTATGTACGATAATGTGTTATTCTTTATTAGCGATGCTGCCCCTTATATGGTCAAAGCTGGACAAGCATTATCTGTTGTATATCCTAAATTGACTCATTTTACTTGTGTGGCGCATGCATTTCATCGTGTGGCAGAAGTGGTCAGAGACAATTTCCCTAAAGTAGATTTGTTGATTTCATCAGTGAAAAAAGTATTTCTCAAAGCTCCCAGTAGAGTTAACGTGTTGAAAGAAATGTACCCTGAAATTCCATTGCCACCAAAGCCAATTTTAACTAGATGGGGTACATGGCTAGAAGCAGTTGAATATTATGCCGAACATATAGACTCTATTAACAATGTTCTCCTTGCATTGGACTCTGAAGATGCAGTCTCAATTGATACTGCGAAAACAGTTACCTGTGACATAAGTGTGAAGAATAACTTAGCTCACATTCAGCATACATTTTCATGCATCATAAAAACGCTCAAAAGTCTCCAAAATAGGCACCTTTCACTATCTGAAAGTTTTGAAATTATAAATAGTACTGTGGAACAACTGAATCGTGGTAGAGGTAAAGTTGCAGATGCAGTAAGAGCTAAGGTGGACACTGTACTTTCAAAAAACCCTGGATATGAAGAACTACAAAAGGTTGTTGCTGTGATGAGTGGTGAATCAACAGTGAAGATTAACTTGGACTTATCCCCAGCAGACATTGTGAAATTGAATTATGTACCAGTTACTTCTTGTGACGTCGAACGCTCTTTTAGTCAGTATAAATCTATCCTCAGAGACAATAGAAGAAGATTCACTTTTCAGCACTTGAAAGAAATGTTTGTAACCTATTGTTATGGTAACAGACAATAAAAATTGTGTTTTGTTGAAACTACATTGGAAGATAAGGTACGTCCATTATATTTTTTGTTTAGTTTGATTAAAATGTACCAATATTTAACGTACATAGTCATTTTTTTATAATTTTAAGTCCATATTTAATTCCATATTTTGGTAAAAATCCATATTTAATTCCATATTTTGGTAAAAATAACTACATATATATTTACATATTTCATATATTTTTAGTCCATATAAATCCGTTCCCTGATAATAACTCTCTCTTGTGGAAATACATTGTGAATTTCTCTCATGGAAATATTCGCAGTGTGAGCAGTTGCATGATCACGTCCCCTGTCTGCTAATTCTCCGAAAAAAGGGGATAGTATGGTATTCACGTAACAGAATCAACTGTGTTTAAAAAAAAGGGTCCTATGATTCTTTCTCCACTGATTGAGCACCATATACCGGTTTTGTCATCATGGAGAGGCACTTCATGTACGAAGTCAGGTTTATCAGTACTCCAGTAACGACTGTTTTGAGTACACACATAACCATGGAGGTGGAACCAGGCTTCGTCCGAGAAGAATGTGGATCTATTTGTCCATTGTACATATTTTCCAGAATCCACTAAAAAATGTGCGCCTACGTATGGGGTCACCAGGCTGAAGAGCTTGTGCCACAGTTATTTTGTACGGCTTGAAGTACAATAATTTAGTAGCCTTTTGCACAGACCCATATGAAAGTCCCACTTGTTGTGCAAGACGACGAAGAGATTTTCTAGGAGAATTTTCGAAACCATTACGAATGTCATGTAATCTTTCTTCGATCACTGTCGCAGTCGTAGTGCAGCTGCTCCTGGATGTGTTGTGTTGTTCGTTTTTTAATTCGACAGCATACATAAAGTGTATTGTATTATGTCGTATCTTTATTTACGATTCATATATGTTAACCCATTCAGCTCGTGAAGTTCGAAGACGGTTTGAAGAAAAATTCCCGTATGTTGACGCTCCAGATCGTAAACAGTCTATAATCTTTATCATAAATTTCAGGAAACTGAAAGTATCTAGCCTAAGAAACCAAAAAAGCTGCGTAGGTTCTCACCGACAAGGTCAACAAGTAAACTAGTAGGCATGCTACTCCCTCCAATACGCGGCAAACGAGTGAGGGCTCGCTCATAGGAAAAACCCTGTGCCGCGGGGAATAGCATAACTGATCGCACTCTATAATAGATATGATCTTAGCTGTTTCTGGAGTTCGTAGTAACATTTTTTGCCTGTATGAATAATACATTATAAGATTCTTAATTTCTTCCGACCAGTAATTTATATTTACAAACAAACCAGGATAAGTAAAGCTAACAACTTTAAATTTACAATCACCTATCAAGACACAGTATGCTTATTTTGAGAAGGACTAGTGGATATGTAGGCCTACTGTTTTGTCTGGTTAACATATGGACGAAATTTAACGGCAAGTTCTAAATAATATAGTAAATGCATCTTGTAGAGCTGGGCCACTTCTTGTTATATTAACAACATAGACATAGGTTAAAATATAAATATCTTAAAATATATATAAAACATCGTTTTCCTTAGCTATAAAAGTTTTTGCCTGACTAAGAATTGAACAGGAATCTCCGGCATGGAAAGGCCACTCAGTTCCCATTGGACTAACGAGGCGCCGCTTAGAAACTGATATTGATAATATGAGCGCGTCCGACTGGTTTCACACGCAAAGACGATGTTCCAGAGACTGCACTCACAATGCTTCATCCAGTATTTATGGTGTTTAATGTCTCGTTATCCGGCAGAGATAAGGTATTGGATGGCGGGAGCGTACTGCACTTGCCCGGAGATGCGCTTTCAATCTCCGTTACAGATGACGTATATCCGACAAGGCTTGTTATCCACAAACCTACGCTGATTCAAGCCCTTCTCAATGATCGGTTCCATGTTCGAATTCCGAGCACATGATAAAATGATCTGTTGCCTACTTTGTTTCCTGTACAGTGTGATCCGCGAAGTAATACCGGCACTTGCAGATATTATTTCTGGCCAGAAGAGATCGTATTAACATGTGTTATTCAGAACAGTTTCCCTCTTTTATGCCTATCAGTAATTAATTCAGGGAGTGGTGAAAGGAAAATCCGTCTCCCAAAATTAATTTCTCCTGAAATATTTTTTTTATTGTCAAATCAAGTTGTTAAAATATTTACAGTCAATTATTAACTAAATCCGTACCCAGAGAATGTAGTATTGTTTACAAAACTAACAGTAGCTATACCGTTCATATAACAGATTAGATTAAATTATATTGGATAAATGTAAAAAAGACAGACTATGAATTGTAATTTATATTGTAAGAACACACTTTATGAATTTACCTCTGTTTTGAAATAATTCCTCGTATGCACGCACTTCAAAAAGTGTTAGTGAAGCATTTTCAATGGTGAGTTAATTGACAAGCGATTCACTGGTGTGGGACTAGGTGTATTAAAGTGGGAAGTGGAATTATTGAAAATTTATTGTAAATAAAATTATGCATAAGGAAAACGTACTATATTCAATACAAAAGCACCATTTGGAAGACGATGAATTTTCTTTATGTCCTTGAAAGTAATATAACAAAAGTTATTTTCCATTTTATTTTAGGACTAAAATATAAGAGAAAAATTATCTAATTTTATGTACAATATAGTATGCACATTTTTTCTGCTTTATTGTTAATACTTTATTTCTCTTAAAACAAACGTTATTTTAATTAAAAAGAATATGAATCATATTCACATGAACAATTTTATTCAAAATAATCTCAAGAATATGCTCCGTAGGTAGGCTATAATTCATAAATCACTGTGTCTATACAAGCATTCGACGTTGTATGTAACTTTGCATATGGGGCATGCATAATAATAATAATAATAATAATAATAATAATAATAATAATAATAATAATAATAATGGTTTTATTTAACCTGGCAGAGTTAAGATCATAAGAACTCCTCTAATAAAAGAAAGTAAAGTAAATGCCATGGATAAGACTGGGGAAGCAATTCTGTACCTGCGTAAGGAATCTCCACGTCTCAGTGAAGTCAAAATAAAAGAGGGGGTTTGTTTATATTGGTCCGCAGATACGCCAACTGTTCAAGGATGAACATTTCAATAATATTCTGACATGTGATGACATGTTAGCCTGGAATTCCTCTGTTTAAGTGTCCAACAACTTCTTTGAAAGTACAAAGGCAGAAAACTATAAGTATCTAGAGGAAAATCTTCTGCAGTGCTATGAGACTGGGGTGTAACATGTCCTTAAAGGTACACTTCTTACATTCTCACTTGGACTTCTTCCCCGACCACTGTAGTACTGTAAGCGTCGAACATGGGGAACGCCTCCACCAACAAATTTCGAAGGTGGAAGGAAGGTACCGGGGAGAATGTAGTGAATCGATTACTGCTGGACACTCATCAGAGATTCGCCAGCAACAGAATACAAACGGCAGACAAAGTGATTACGCCTTCAGTGACCATCCTCCGAAGGAGAAAAACAAGGGTACGTTTTAAGGGTAATTCTGAAAATCTGAAATACCAGAAAAAGAAAAAAAAAAAAAAGGAGATAGAGAGAGCTAAACTTGCATTTTAATGACCATTTTCGTGTTCAGAACCCTCGAAAACATAAAGATTAACTGTTTTCATTAAATATACAGAGAAAAAGTTCAATTTTGTTGGCTAATGTTATGAATATCTATTAAACAATCTGATACGTGACTATCCATAATCACCTACAGCAAAAACTATAATATAGCCTAAATAATATAAACAAGATAAAAGATAGAAAAATTGTAATTAAGGATGATGAAATAAACATGAATCATTTTAAAAGGCACAATTATTGAAAGTACAATGTTGGCAGACAAAGAAACAAATGCTAGGTAGGTGATACAAATTGTAGGATAAGCAGCCATGAATGGTTGAAACACGTCGTTCTGTACCGTTTTATTGCTCAAAAGTAGTATGACTTAGTAAAAGTGTAACAATCTGAATAATTTTAATCTCGCGTTTATCGAATCAAAATCTGAACCTAGTATGAAAACCTACAGAGGGACTCGAACTCAGATTTCCAAGCGATGTTGAAGTCGTATCTTTGCCGATGCGTACACCATAGTCGGAAGTTCGCTCACCTATATGACTAATATCAAAGAGAAGTGACTCATAAGCAAATTTCGCGACATGAAATATTGCCATAATGCCCACAGATTACTGACTACAGCGTAGAGTCCATAATGTAGTTCCAAGAGGCATCAAGTGATGAAGTTATCTAATGTTAACAAGAGAGACAAGTGTCCACTTGTGGCTCGCATCATGATTACGAGCGTAATTCGTTCTAATGAATCGAAGTGCCCAGACTAACATATAGAACATAATATAGAGTATATAGCCTTAGTACTTAAAATAATTAAAACATAATCATCGTGTATTGATTCATAATTAATAATGAGCTAATCGTCGATACAGGTACAGGTGTGTGGTGTGAAAACATAATTGCTTCGGTCAACAATATGTGCTGCCTGCTCTTCACTAAAATATAAGAGACATCCACCACCGAATTAACGTAGGGTAAAAACAAGCAGAATTGTAGGAACGTGTCAAAATTTAGACAGAGAAAACAACGGGAAAACTGCATATGAAATATTGCACGTAGCTCTCCGGGTGTGTAGAGAAATCTAGTTTTATACCAATCTTGTTAAATCGCTTTTCAATGTAAAGCTTTGGTTTTTCTGAACCAATGCACGAGATGTGCGAGGTACGAGGCCCGCGTCGAACAAATCCGGACTACAGGAGAGATAGTGAGTGGTTTCTATAACTGCGAGATGCGAGGTCTGCGCACTTCGCAACTATAGAAACCACTCACTATCTCTCGTGTAGTCCGGATTTGTGCCTCGTACCTCACATCTCGCATGCGTCGATTGAGAAAAACCAAGTCTTAACAAACCTATGGTAAACACGATTCTGAGACATGATGATCTGTTAGAACAGAAGCAAATTCAGAGAAAGACTTTCATGTGAGCTGAATGATCATAGAGAAAGAATGGAAGACAAAAGAATCACAAAACAAGTTCTGAAATAGAAACCAATTGGAAGATGAGGCAGCTTGCAAAAGTAACCATAACAAGTATAGAGGAGTAGAAGCGAAGTTGTAAAATCACTGTAAATATTTCATAATTTTATACAAGGATTTGTTGAGAAGTGATACTTTTCGACCGCAAAGTGTGCAGATCAGGTTAATACGACGCTAAGGACACTTCTCTTAATTTTGTCCATTCTTGTGCCTCAATGGTAGCGTTTGGCCATAAACCTTCCTATTCTTGACTTCGAGCAGAAAGTAAAGATTCAGCTTTCTTCAGTAGTAACTGGATTCACGTTCAATTGACATTCGTAAGTCCCGCGCTGTTTTTAGCTATGGTCCTTTTTTTAGAGGTTTATGCTAGTAATAGGTCTATGACCAGAGAGTCCTGTTAATCATAAACGTCTAACGTTGCTGAGGCATATGAACAAATAGGTTCTGCAGCAAAAATATGGTAAACACAATACTCACGAAATGTCTTCCTTTTATTATATTTCATATCTTATTAACATAAAATATGCCCATGATCCACTTGGTTTTCTCATAATATAAGAGCTCGTCTATTAAGGGTGTTTGAGAATAAGGTTCTTAGGAGAATATTTGGGGCTAAGAGGGATGAAGTTACAAGAGAATGAAGAAAGTTACACAACACAAAACTGCACGCATTGTATTCTTCACCTGACATAATTAGGAATATTAAATCCAGACGTTTAAGATGAGCAAGGCATGTAACACGTATGGGCGAATCTAGAAATGTATATAGAGAGCTAGTTGAGAGGCCGGAGGGAAAAAAGACTTTGGGGAGCCCGAGACGTAGATGGGAGAATAATATTAAAATGGATTGGAGGGAGGTGGGATATAATTGTAGAGACTGGATTAATCTTGCTCAGGAGAGGGACCGATCGCGGGCTTATGTGAGGGTGGCAATGAACCTCCGGATTCCTTAAAAGCCATAAGTAAGTATGTCTTCTTTTCGAAGATGTTAATTTGTGTATGCATGTAAATACACACGTCTCTTATTGGCAGCTATAGACTGAGCTCAGAAACAATTTTCTCGTCTTACAATATCAACATGACACCAGTAAATAAAACGTTTAAAATTACTCGTCAGTTGTTCAAAAACTGTCTAATAACATATTATATTGACAACAATAATAATATAAGCAATAGATATAATATATTAAATTCATTAACACAGCATTATCATACAGGTTCGCAAAATTTTAACTAACGTCTAGAAATATTAATACTAAAACAGCTCCTACATAAAATTTAGATCCAGTTATATTGGGTGAACAGGTTATAGTGAAACCGCAAAGTAAGCTATTCGGCGGCCGAACCTAGCGGGCTGCGATTACGCTGACAGTTTGCTATCGGTGATAGCAGCGCAATATCGGTAATTTAACACATCGGTACACCACAAACAATTTAAATTGCTAAATATCAACAACTAAAACTGTCTGCTCTTTTCTTTCAAATATTTGTCGTACTTGTTTAAGTGACGTATCACTCGCTGCAGTTTCCGTTGATAAATAGAGGCGATGTTTAGCCGGATGCTATTTTTCCATTTCTTCCAGGGTACAGTAAGTGGAGTATTTCTGTACACTTTGATGTTTAAAAGTTCTCCATGGATAAAAGTAACAAATTAATGTAATGATATCGGTATTTGTAATCAGGAATAATCTTTATCCTACAGCGAAGTCGTAACAATACCGTTTGACATTACAAGTATAAAGGTCTCGGACTCTTCCGATCTCGATGGAAATCTGTACTACAACACTTCAATTCCCTACGCACTCTCCACAAGTACGCCAATTCGAATAGGCCTATATTAACTAACACAGATCTTATTCAAGAGAGTGCAGATTGCCTGAGTAGACTCCACCTTCTACCGGACGACATCTTATTTAATCTTAAAGAGGGTTTCCTCGATGTACGGAAAGTTAGATCAAGATTAAGGGATCTCGAAATCAAGAAATGGTGTGAACCACCCCACAAAAGAAAGTGCATTGAACTCTTCGCGGAACATCCCTCTGCTAATCGCTGGATAACTCATCATCAGGCTTCGAGACTTCGGACCCGATAGGGCAGTTCAATGGGAAATCAGCATAACGGCGTACTGAGTATAGTGGTAGAACGTGCAGTGGGTGGGGGTACTGTAGAATGAATGCCAACAAATATGCAAAGGAAAACGCTCTGGATTTGAAGGTTCTGACGAATAATTTGGTTTTCATACAAACCTATTTTCAAACTGTGTCTGAAACTATTACACGTTTAGAAAAGTCAGAGCAAGAGATGCCGGAAGCCCTCAAATTAGTTGAGGAAATGACACAGAGGATTAATGAAACACCAAGTACACCGGTTACTGAATGTGTAAAACAGAAATGGAAATCAATTTTATGTAAAAATAACGGATTGAACATATGGAACGTTGAGTAATATAAACAGCAAATTAGTGGGCATAGAGTCACCCGAGAATAAAGGACTGTCTCTTAGAGACTGCAATGATGTTAGGTTTTTTCGTCATGCGACGTAGAGCGTAGCTTGTCACAGTACAAACTGTGTTTGGCTGATAACCGAAAAAGATTTACGTTTGAGACGCTGAAAATGTATCTTGTAGTACATTTCAATTCGGTACTGTAACTGCACTTCCTAAAGACGACCAATAGGATAAACGAAAAAATTAAAATTGCTACATGTTTATTTCCACCATTAACACTGTGTATAATTGAACACAAATCCTTATAAAAGACAGGAGAATAAATGCTTTTCACATTCTTTTGACATTGTCATTGTGTAATGTATATTTACTTTCAGAATATACATATATGTGTGTTTCCCCATACTACCGTACTCTACTCTAAATAGCAACGTTGTTACCTCAACACATCTCTACCTTTCACTACCTGCAGCGAGTCAACAACCTATAGTATATGCACAGTAAACTTATTGTATCGGGTCCCAAGTCTCGAAGCCTGCTGATCATAAAGGCCTAACATGCAGCGAATGGCGTGACGCTTTGAAGATGGCTGGTAACGTAGCAGCAATTCGTGCCATACCTGGAAGGACCATGAACAACAACAGCTGCCGTCATAGCGGCAGCGAGATAGAAACTCTCCCACACGTCCTCGGTTCTTGCCCGCATGGCGACGCTTTGCGCAATATCTGACACCCCAAAGTAAGAAGCGCCATTGCTCAAGCACTAGATAATACGGGGTTTACTGTTTTCGAAGAGGTTCATGATCTATCAACCTCCGGCAGCACTCGTAGGATAGATATGATGGCTTTCCAGGACCATCGTAGAGGTTTTATAATTGACTCTACAATTCGTTTCGAGACTTGCAAGAGCCAACCGCAAGATGTCCATAAGGAGAAACAATTCATCTATGAACAGCAATCCCGTATTATCAAGAGAAATATCAATTACAACAGATAGAAGTAATAGGCTTGATGGTCGGAGCAAGAGGATCCATCCCAAAGCAATTTGTTGACTTTTGCAAGGCTTTTCATTTGCCTTCACCCATAATTACCAATGTTTGTTTACTTGCGTTGAAAGGTTCGATTGCATTGTTAAGAAATCACCTGAGATAAGACATTGCACTGTAATTTACTGTTTTCTCTTTCTTGCACTGGTTTTATATTCCTAAAAAATTATCCGTGTAATATGTACTATTCAAAATTTTGTTTTGTAAATGGTATGTTTTGTCTTCTAGGCAATCCCTGTTTAGGGAAAGTGTTTTATTATATATATATATATATATATATATATATATATATATATATTACACTACAGGTCAAAAGTTTTCGATCACCTATCACAACTATGGGTTTGTGGTTAAAACAGGAACTTCGTTTTGAATATTCTATCATATCATAATTTTAGAGAGAGAGAAAATATTTATTTTGTTGGTCTATTTAGTTTTTTTTATGTGTTTGTACACTGAAATAAAGTATATTGTTGTTTTCATAGCTGATCGAAAACTTTTGAGATATATATATATATATATATATATATATTACCAAACTTAGCATCAGTGTGGCCTGCTTAACTTGACTAAGTATATTTAATAAAATGTAGGCCTCAGAATTTCAAATAATAGAACATGTACATAAAAATAAACAGAAGTACAGATATTTGAAATTATGTGCTGCTGTTATATAGAGCCTAAATGATACTTCAAAATCTAAACATTTGACTTAAGGGCCATAAATGCAATTTCTTTAAAGATTGTTCTTGTTGAATTAAACAGTCCACAAAAATTAAAAATATTTTATTCTAGTTCCTCGGCTTCCAAAAAATAGTTCCATAATTTCAATAATGTAGAACCTGAAAAAGGTCGCACTAATAGAAATAGATACAATGGAATTAAATACACAGACCAATCACTCGGACAGGAAAAAATAACAAACATTCACAGATTTCATCTTCTGGAAACATACTCAGGAGGACGCTGTAAACATGTACAATATTTAGAGATATTGTTTATCTGGAATTGTCTGCTAGAGAATAAAAAATAACAATAATAACAAACAATAAACTTCAAAACATCAAAGACTATATGCGTAAGCTCTGTATTCTCTCATGAAGGTATACTGTCACTGAAGAACTGAACATAAAATAATGTTATGAAATCTTTTTAGACACCTAGCGGTGCACAACACGACAGCATTTCAGCGACTGAAGCGAGACCAGTCTCATCTATGAAAGAGTAATTATTATCACTGTTACTTAACGTGCGTTGCTACACAGAGACTGCGACAACTTATTGAAAATTGCTCTCTAGACGTATTCAAAGTGATTTGGATTTGTCTGTCTCTGTTCGCTTTTAAACGATTCTTTGTGCGTCTGTTTTCAGACTACAAAGTAAATATAAGTCTAGACGTAATCAACCTAAATATTCTCCAAACGTAATGGATTATGATATACACCTACGGAAGTTGTGAATAAAACATTAAATTGTAGAAACGTTTCATTGGCTAACTGCGTGTTATGTACAGGGATTAATGTGAAGAAAAGCAGTTTAACAATAGCTCAGTCAGTTGAAGCCATCCCATTGGAAGGGGACTAGGGTTTGAACCTTGACAGATTCCTCGAGATAAATGGCGGAGAAACTAGGTGAAAATAATGTTTCCTCGAAACAATCCGGTTTCCTATATCATTCTCATTTTATCCATGATCTGTTACAGCCCTTTTCATCGTCTCTGAACAATCTCTAGCTGAAAAATAACATTAATGCAGACTTACCATTACCAAAATATCTATTGATGGTGATACATCAATTGGACGGTGATTAGCAATAGTGATCCAAGCGCCAAAAACCTGTTTCGAGATATTGGCCATTGAAATAAATGTTTTTATTATATAAAACATTTTATGCAAAAGTATTATAGCATACATACTATTACAAAAAATAGTACAAATAATACCAAAAAAAGGCTTATAAATACCAGCAAAATTCAGATATCGCATTCTTGATATTTCCGAGTTAAATTAGCCTGCCATCAACAGATTTGTGCAAATATTTTTTTTTTAAATTGTCGGTTGGCCTATTATTGCGTATCTACGTCCAATTATTGTTATGTCTAGGAGTAGCTCGATATTCAGTCAGCACGCCTCTTATGGAGAACCTAAGAAGCGGTGCTCTGTACTCTGCACATCTTCTAAAATTTGCGACGGGAAAGGTTTTCTCGAAGCACTTCTATTCCCTAGTCACTTTTTTATTTTACCACTTATTCATTATTGGGAAATTATCGATTCTAAATTAGTCTTTGTAGGCTACATCAAAATGGTGATTAAATATATCACTCATTTGTACTGTATGCATATTGATATGGAACAATTTCATACTCTGATGTTTCGCTTTCTTGTATTATAAGAGAGCAATACTTTGTACTTTAAGTACTTTGATTTTTATTGTACTTGTAATTGTAGTCTTAACACTGTAGTTGTAATTCCCTGGTAGAGGGGAAGAGAAGGCCTGATGGCCTTATCTCTACCAAGTTAAATATATATATATATATATATATATATATATATATATATATATATATATATATATACACACACACACACACACACACACACACACACAATTAAATCGGAGTAGAAGAAATATACATCAGAAAGAAAGTGGTGAAGAGTAAGACAACGATAAATGGAAATAACGAAGGATAAATCGGAGTGAGGGAAAGCTAAATGGTAGTAACGGGAAAGACAGCTCAGAATAAGGGAAAGATGAGAGTAAGGGAAAGATAAACCGATGTAAGCGAATTATAAATAAAAGGGAAAGATAAATCAAGGAAAAGCATACACCGGAGCAAGTGGATAAATCAGAGAACCGGAGAGATAAAACCATGTAAGAAAAGTGCACACACAGTAGTGGAAAGATAGACAGGAGTAAAAGAATGGTAGGGTTGGAATAAGGGAAGCATAGAATAGAGTGAAAGATCATAATTCATAATATAAAAATAAATCACGGGACGGATAAACAGGCAGAGAAAGATAAATCAGAGTACGGGAAGAATAAATTGAAATGATAAAATAATGAATGGGGTAAAAAAAGATTGAATCGGAGTAAGAGAAGGACGCATCGGAGTAAGAGAAGAATGATCTGTGTAAGATAAGGATGAATGGGTGTAAAAGAAGGATGAATCGCTGTAAGTGAAGAATGAATCCGAGTAAGAGACAGATGGATCCGAGTAAGAAAAGGATGAATCGGAATAAGTGGATGATTCAGAGAAACAGCAAGGTTAATCAGAAAAAGAGAAGGGTGACTCCTCTCTCGCTCTCTCTTTGTCTATGATTGATCTGGAGTCAATATACGGATGAACTGAAGCAAGAGAAGGCAAAAGGGAATTAAGAGAATTATATTGGAGGAAGGTAAGAGAAAATTTGAAGATAATAAAATAGTTTAAGGAAGAGTAGAAAAATATCGGGGAAGATAATTGAAGACCGAAGGAAGGGGAACGTGAATCGGAGTAAGAAAACATCTGAGTATGAAAATTATATATTCGTATTATGCTACGAGAAGAGAAGGATGAGTCTAAGAAAGGAAACGAAAAATTGGACCAAGAGAAGTATGAATCGGAGGAAGATAAGGAGAAAAGGAGTAAAAAGCGAAAGTGATGGGTGAGAAGCATATTTATCAGTATTACTTAACCTCCTTTGAAACATACTAAGTCATTCAAAGACCTAAAGTTTGTCCATAGCAGCCTTTTTTTCACCTCTCATGATCTTCAGAAGGTTATCAAGTAGTTTCTTTACAAATTTAGCTACATATAGTACGTGGATGCCGTCAGATTACCAATTTCTGAGTACTGAAGAAACCTACTCCAAACATAGTCCTTCATTACAAGAATTTTCACCTGGTCTTAAGAGAGGTTTCAATAGTCTGGGAACAAACCTTGTCAGAATTTCCTTGAACTGTAATAAAGTCTTGCGCAGCTGCTGCAAAGAACCGGTCATCCGGAAAGGAAACTTTCCTATAGAGATTATTATTATCATCGTTGTTTCAGTCGCGTAATAGATAACAGACATTCTCTGCGTATGGTTCGCTACCACAGAGTAACTTTCAGCAGTACAATAAAAGCGTAAAATCTGTCAAAGCTCGTATAATGCGGCATCTCTTTGTACCGTCATGCAGCAGAGATGTCGAAAATGTCAACTGTGATTCCATCCTATCACATTAAAAGTCTTGTTTACTGATGCTGCGTTAAACACGTCGGCCTTGCACGTCGACTGTACAGATATCAATGTTCTAACTGTGAAATTAACATGCAAATCCTGATCTATTTAAATGCACTCTGCTGTGGATCAGATGCTAGCTTCAAATCCAGCAACCGAGTTATAATCCTAGCAGGAAAGTGGATAGTAATCCATCTCTTCCACAGGGAATGTGTGTAGCCTATGTACCTTTTTTTCCGCGTTATAACCAGTGTCCTTATGTCAAATCCAATACAAACCAAAGAGTCTTTCTTTTTATTAAATACCCAGTGTTGGTTCGGAATTCAGCGGTTTTATGTTCATATGATTAATGGCGATGATCTGAGGTTAAAAAAAATATTTTATTTCCTTTTTAAAGCAGATGTTTACACAGATAGTAGGATATATTGTTCCATGGATAATTAAGAACAATATGTAGGTTTTCTGAGAGATACAAATGACTATTTGACATTTTTATTTCAGATCTTGCGTATTTATTTTTAGCTATTTCGAATTTTTTATTCGCATATATACATAGAGTCTCGTTAATCCGAACTAATTGAGACCAAGACCTATTCGGATTACAAGATTTTCGGATTACTCGAAATATTTCCTGTAATGTAATGCATGTTATTCACGAGCGCTGAGAGACGGTGGTGGTAGTACCCTGTTGCTATTTTTAGAACCACAACCAACAGGTTCACTTCATTACAACAACAGGAAATTACTGATTTTGTGAGCATGACAGATGTGTAAATTATGTACAGAAAACACTCGTTGTTGTAAGTAATGTGCTATTTTCGTAATTTTTTTAGTAAAAGAAATCGAGTGAATTTGTACTATTACAATAAATTTGGTTTTTTCTTAAAATAATTTTGATCGGATTAACCAGATTTTCGGATTAGCGTAGTTCGGATTAACGAGACTCTACTGTATGTGTTTTATATTAGTCTATACGAGTTGATAATACTACGAAGTTTACTGCTTTTATTGCTGTACAGCACTGGTTTTCAAATAACACAGAACTGAAAAGTTAGGGCCTACATAAATTAATATTCTCTCCATATGTTTTAAGACTACGAGTAAAATTTGGAATAGGTTGTGATTATTATTATTATTATTATTATTATTATTATTATTATTATTATTATTAAATCACTGTGACACATTTCTTAATGTTACATGGTCCAAAATTGTGCGGAAGAAAAGAACAAGATAGTATAAAGTTATGTTGAATATTAGCCTATACTCTGACGATACAGTGGTGCTTATTAGGCGAGACATGGATCATCCCTAAGCACTTCAGCATAATGAGGCTCTTTGTGCACCCGTGATGGAATGAGTTGCGTCCTATTCTGCTACCAGCTAAGCCGGCCCCACCATCCGCCAAAATGCGCATTCCTGTCCAACTTCAAATCCGTATATCTCTCTGGTGGTTATATAGCCTACAGTACCTCACAGATCTA
This sequence comes from Periplaneta americana, assembly GCF_040183065.1. Taxonomy (NCBI): domain Eukaryota; kingdom Metazoa; phylum Arthropoda; class Insecta; order Blattodea; family Blattidae; genus Periplaneta; species Periplaneta americana. Next base: position 136,514,288 of record NC_091117.1, on the reverse strand, counting down.
AATGTATACTATGTATGACTCGTCATATGCTCGTCGGGTAGAAAGAAGTACCTGGGGGGGGGGGGGGCTTCGATTCAGGAATCGTCTAAACTCAAAACAAGAAGATGCCCTATTTTTCGAGATGGAGATGCTAATGAAAGGGGAACTGTGGAGCGTCTTGGGTAAATCCCTCACAACCTTGGCTTTGTCCACTACAAATACTGGGTACGCGGTCGTGTCCGGGAATATAAAATATAAATAAATTATTATAGTATGTTCCAGAGCACTTTTGTGTTATTAATATCCTGCGTTTGGTTACCCAAAGCCTCCAAGAAACCCGCATGGAGTATAGATCCCCAGCATCCAACACTACTTAAGTTCAGTAAACATACCAAAACGAAACAAAACTAGGCGATTGGAAATGAGTGCTACAATAGAAAAATTTGGTAGCGAGCACGTCATTAGGAAAGATGAAAATGTATTTTATCGGAAAGAAGGAAAAATTGTCCATTTGAAACACTTAAAAATGTTTAAAGTCATTGACTGTAATTTGTAGAGATTCGTGAAGCACGCACTCATATGTTTTATTTTAAGTCTGCGATGAAATGTATAGGCTATTTTTTCATTTGTTAATTCCAAACTTTAATTAGATCTAAAGTACAGTGTGTCCGAAGAAACATTTCGGGGTTATAAACTGCTATAATTCGTCACTATGTGTTTTACGATATTCATACCGGTGTCATTAAAAAGAACAGCTCAAAGAATTTTAGGAAATGCATAATTCATCATTGTTGACCGAAACAACAGAAGGCAGCACAAGAAGAAAGAAGAAAACGCCGTTTTCGCTATTTCGGTCATCATTAAGGCATTGTTGAATATAAGCAAATTGTGTTAAATGATCTGAATGTTAAATTTTCAAGTCTGTGAATTTTGCAGCATTTAGAGGGTTATTTGGGTTATGGCGAATCCACGGGAACGTAGTTGGTGTGTATTGGAATACCATAGTACTCGGAGTGTAGTAAGAGTACACCGAGCTTTCAGACGAAATTTTCATCATGAGGCACCTACAGACAAAACGATTCTGAAGTGGTATAGAGATTTTGTAGAGCATTGATGCGTATGTCATAAAAGGAAAGGCTATTCAGGGAAACGGCCTGTCACCGGTGTGAGTTATCTTGATATGCTTACTGAGTGGCTGTTTCCACAATTGGAAGAATGCAACGAATTTCTTTCCAACATGATGCAGCACCTCCTCACTGACATCTTGATGTATGGAATGTTCTAAATCAACAACTTGCAGGAAGATGGATTGAGCGCGCTGGGGACCAATATAATTTCTTCTGCAGCTGACCTCCGAGGTCCCCTGAATTGACCGTCTGTGACTTCTTTTTATGGGGTCACGTAAAGAATCTTATCTATATATCTCCATTACTTCAAAATCTGCAAGAGCTCCAACTTCGTATCACTGCCGTCATCGAGTCCATCCCTATAGATATGTTGAAACGTGTGTGGCATGAGTGAGAATATCGCCTTGATGTCTGCAGCGTGACACGTGGAGCACACATCGAGTGTCTTTGAGGTGGGTACAACAATTTTTTAGTTTCTTTTTCTAATGATACCAGTTTCGTATAAATCCAGCAACTGACAGCGACGTGTATTGGCAACGTAGCGCTGTAGTTCCAATTATGGCCCCTTAACTGTCATATCCCAACTTTCGGGGAGGGGGGGGGAACACAGGTATAGTGGCCGGGCCGTACGGAGCCATGCGAAATAAAAGAGAAGTGGCGATTTTTTAATGCATTAAAAGAAAATGCACAGTTTGGAAATATATTATAATACGTTATCAGAGCGAAATGAAGGAGAAAATAATATGATGTAGTCCAAGGAATATCGTTGAAATCGACGGAGTCAAATTTGGAGGCAATCTGTACCAAAGTAGTAAATAATTATGGCCGCTTTGGCGTTGTATTTTGGTCCAGGGAAAATAACTGGTCTTTTACGAAAATACTCCCACTGACTAAGGGTCACATGTATGGTTCAGTCACGTTGGACGCATTGTGTATTTGGTCGTCATAGTAACGGCACGGTTCAGCGGCTCCACATCAATTCTACAGTTCAGTGCTAAATTCGAGAGACTTATACAACAACAGAGCAACCAGCAAAACCACTTTTTAGAGGTGTTGAGGTACGATATTTAGTTGAAATTAATTATAAACACATAGTACCAATTTTATTCAAATTCAAATTACTTTGAGCATGGAATAAAATTATTTCAATATCAAACAGGACAATTTTTACCATTATAATAAAATAATTTAAATTTTGTAATAAACAGTGGTAGTCTTTTGTTGCAGAATACAAAATGGAGAAAAAGCAAGTAAGCAGAATTAACACTCAATGTTGACATTGGAAAATAAGAAATCGTATTCGGGTATTTTTAAAGTACCTGCAAATGACACCAAAATCTCATTTTTACAAAATTGATACTTTGTCTGTTGTTGCATAGCTCCGTCCAATTATCATATCTATTAAGAGAAATACAATGTAAGTGGTATGAAAAAAAAAAGGATAACTTAAACGTAGGAGACATCAAATGTAGCTGCTGCAAGTATATACGAGTATAAAATATTAGAGCTTGAACGATGGCAGTGATGGATTGATTATTTGTGAATTTGCATGTCAAATATGTTGAGCAATTTACACTGGTTTATTGTTGTTTCTATTCATTGATGGGTCTTCCCTTGCTTTTTCAACAGAGTTAAAAAAAATCAGAATGACAGAAAGTTGGGAACATAGACTCGATGATATTTTACGGATGACATCATATCAGATTAACACGTTATACATTGAATATTATTCTGCTAGACTGGAGATGGCAAACACCCCTCTCACACTTGCGATACAATATTTCTGATGATTGAGTTGAATTTCGACACGGACGGAAAACAACCAACTAATACCGGTGAAAGCCTCTTACTACGAACTGATTTTTTTATATGCAATAAATGTGCGCTCTAGAATCCACGGCTTTTTATTTTATTTACGAGTAATGCTATGATAAGGTATTTTGTCACTCTTAAAACTTCATCCTCTATAGTAATATTTGATTCCACGAACCTCGTTTAATCACTCATCCATCGAGGTTGACCAGATCTGCAGAACTGTAGCTTCTCAGAGCGACTGCCTTCGTACCCCTTCTATCCCACCTATCTTTTCTACCAGTGTGGTCACAGCGTTCTAGTTGCGCTCGGCTGTATCAACATTCATTCTCGCGGCGGCAGCTACACAATACGCTATCAAGAATTACAAATGAACAGATAATAAAATCCTTGGGAACATACCTTTGGAAAGTAAGAGAAAAACGAATGAGGGAAATAAATAAGTTAAAAGACACGTAAAATAAATTTTAAAATGTATATGTACATATAACATAAGAAGGTCTACCTATGTATATACAACATATATATATACTGTGTATGTATATATATATATATATATATATATATATAAAAGCGAATGATAGCTAAGCGAGTGATAGCTATATGACCGGAGGTCAACGCTGCCATTTAACATTGTAACGTACTGCAGCCTAATAAATAAATAAATAAATAAATAAATAAATGAATAAATAGATAAATAAAAATAAATAAATAAATACTCAATACGCGTACTGCAGTTTGAAGAGAACTGGAACATGGCAAAATCTAAACCCGTGAAGAAATACTACTTCCAAAAGAAAATGGAAATATTATGATGTTGTTAAAGAATACGAAAGAACTGCTTATTTACTGTGTCCCATCCAACTTATTTCTACACGTCATTTCAATATTAAACCACATTTCAACAAAGCCCATATTAAGAATTATGGAATAGATGAACTTTCGTGTAAGTTCATTATTACGAACTGTATATTGAATATTTACGAGTATTTATATACCGTTAAATTAAGGATATCACTCATTGTGTTCATTTTGTATTGAAATGAATAGTGGCATTTATATTAAATTTCAAGGTTCATTACTTAAATGCTACAAATTTATGTTTTCGTAGGTGATGATGGGAGGAAAGTTTTGGAAAATCTAAAGCAGGCTATGTGCGAAATCTCAAAGAAACTACCGACAGAAAATCTAGCATAATCGTAAACCTTGAAACACCATAACGTATTATAAATACAATGACTTTATTACTATCCTTTTCAAAATTACAGTGCCTCCACTGATGGACCTTTCACACGCAAAGAATGTCAACAACTCTAAGCAGAAGTCAATCATCCCCAGTAGAAGTGAAGTGAGGCCTGGAGGTTGACAGTACGGCTGAATTTTTAGGGATCAAAATACCTAGGCCTACTCCGCGTCCAATCTCGACTTCAATGTAAGGGAAGAATTTAAGGGTTGAGTGTCCGTACGATAGGAATTTAATGCTTCCGATCGTAAAATGATAGCAACAGAATGATGACCAATATAGGAATCCTCTAGCTCTATACGAATTCCGAACCCCGAAAAGGATCTGATATTTTCATGTCAATAGGGTGTAAGATTTACTAGGGGATAAAGTAACTTTTTACAATACAGCTCCGGTCAAGAACAGAACTGATGCACTCGGAATTGGAAACTGTTGCCTTACGGAAAGGTCACCCACACTTTTTCTAAATGTGACGTAAGTATACAAAGTGAGTTACACAAGTCATTACACACTTGACGAAACACCAGGGTGCGGCTTTAGCGCGGACGGGGAGCAGTAATAAGTTACAACCAGTAGCTATGACATAATAAAATGCTGATTACCGACTGAACTGATGAATACTGCTTAGTATGTATGAAGAGATGCAGTACTGCACTTGGAAACAAATTTTTAGAGCGTATAATACTGTTTAAATCTCCTTGACAGACTAGAATCTGTATGGACTCGTACTTACTTACTCATCATGCAGTAGCCTCTGCAGACTTCCAGATCGCAGCCACAATTGCATATAAGGCAAGAAATTAAACGCTGACACTGATGACTCAACAATTTTTAGAGACAAAAGCCTTAAGAACTCTATACTGGAAGAGTATTCCTTTTCTTAGTGCAGATATAGTTCATTACAGTAATGCTCATTCATATTCTTCAGTTCAAATCGAAATAGAATCTTTCGCATGTAACTAGACTCAAAATTCATGAATGCACGAAAAATAATATTTCCCTCCTCTAGCAAACTGCTAGCATTACGTCTGAGCGAGTTTTAAAATTAGTGAAGCAGTGCAGCAGAATTCTTAAGACGCCACATAATAAAATTAGCGTTATGCGAAGGCATCTACGCAAGTTTTGAAATTAGCGAATCAGTGTAGCAGATTTCTTGAGGCGCCATGCCATGAAGTTAGTGTTAATTACTTATAGAAATAAGACGGCAGTATGCAAGCTTGAAATTAACAAATCACAGACTATGGTTTTCGATAAAACAACAAATGGATAAGCGTTTAAGCACAGGATATGATATGCCAGCCGCTGTTTTTAACCATATATCAAAGCAAAATATTTTTTCGAATAGCTAGCATTCTCCATTTAAAAGTCTATTAAAGGCTATTTAAACATAATTAATATATTTTCGAGTCTATATTTTTTTCCAGTACGGTAACAGCGAGTTTTTATTTTAGACGGTACGGCGTACCGGCCCAACTACAGCACTGAAGAGATGAGAGTGTAGCAAGACGAAATTTATTGACAATAGCTTATGGGTCGAGACTCGCATTCCTTCCATAGGTAGTGAAATTTTAATCGACAAAGCGTATACTTGCACTTTACATGCTTGTATAGGGACATCATTTTATTTTTACTTCAATTTTTATTGTACCTGAGTTTTTCAATGTACTTCACTCCCACTCCTTCTACTAATGAAGTTCAACCGTCCTCCACACAGAACCAAGGCAGCATATACAGTCATAGTAGCCTTACGGTCATAGTAAACAGTACGTTCCAGAAATATCTTCGCGTTTTCCAGTCATTTTCGCACAGGTAATGTCGTCCATTTGCCTACGTCGCATCCCGGTTTCCACCACCAGCTTCTATTCGCCCCTCTGTAAAAGCTAGTGGCTGGGCTGTCTTAGCTCTTTTCTGAGAACAGTAATTTCTGTTAGGAATTGGACGTCTACGTAATATTATACAACTTTTTAAACAACTTAAATAAAAGGGCCTCGTTAAGTAATTAACTGTCACGTGATTTCCACCCTTTCTACGACCCTGCGCCATAACCACTTGGACGGAGAGTAGATAGCATGTCTGAGTAATTTTATCTTTTCGGAACGGGCAGAAGTGAAGATTGAAGTTACAGTACGTAAGGTACTCTGTTATAGAGTAGGTACAGAATTATTACTAGTACGAATGAGTTACTAGTACGAAGGACGAAACTGGTAATTGGAATTAGGTACAATAGTCTATAGTGCGATAATATGCACAAAAGAACTGAAGCCTGTATCAAAATGAACGACCACCATTTTAAAAAATGTGTTTAAATATCCATATTATGATTATTTTTCAATTTAACTTCATTCTCTATAATGTACGCTAATGTGCTGTAGACAGTATAATATACACTGCATAATGAATATGTCCGCATGGACAGCTCAGTTCGTGAGTAAAAACACTCATTGTTAATACTGTACTGTATTTTGATTAAACAAAAACTTTATGAAAATTACCAAACTCAAAAGCGTGATATTTCCTAATTTACGTAAATGGATGAACTACTTTTCTTCCCTCCTGTACCTAGCAAAGTGATTTTTTTTCTGTATATTATGCCAGTATCATCGAACTCCAGTCGTGGAAGGGGGATAGCAAACTGTGTTTCCGGTTCTTAACCGTTGATCCAAAGGTATAGCCAGGTTAATATTAGAAATGTTAGTAAAAATAAAATGATGTCCCTGTAGTTGGAGCGCGATGTACGGTAAGAGAAATAGTCGCACATAGTGCACGAGTAACTTGTGTGCATTGTTGCCAGGTTAAGGGGTTACTTCCTTGGAGTAGGGATATTTTGCCCCGAAAGGGATTTACGGGTTTTTCATCTAACTTAAAAAAAATGTAGGGATATCTCAAAATATGAAAATAATAAGAAAGTCAATAAACCTACATACGGTTCCTCGATATTTGTCCAAAGTCATAGAATGGGTAGTGATATGACTAATGAAGAGTAACTATTATATGGCGATTTCACAATATTGTTTCCACAGTCTCGCAAGGAGTATGGGTACCGTAAACTGGGGTTACTTTGCACACAAGTCTGACAGTTTTCTCTGTGAAAATCAGCTTTGCATCATTATTTTATTAATGTAGGCATGCCCATCATTGCTTAAGGATGTAACAAAACCCATTTTTCTTCTCAGCAATATTTGTTCTTTCAGAAATTCCTAAGTATTTTTCCCCGATTTTTTTTAGAAAATGTGCAAAGTTACCCAGGTATGAAGTTATTTTGCACAGCATCGATAAAAGTCAGAAAACCTTACGATATGTAGGGAAAAGATCAAAGTAACCCATTATTTGGTTATTTTATAATTCCATATCAATTCTAAGCCTAGGATCATTAACAAAGTATCATTTTAGTACAATATTTCGTGTAGTGAACAATTTAACATAATCTTATGATAAACATGATTTAGTAATCTTATTAAAGCAAAACAGTTTGAGATGGGCAGGGCATGTAGCACGTATGGGCGAATCCAGAAATGCATATAGAGTGTTAGTTGGGAGACCGGAGGGAAAAAGACCTTTAGGGAGCCGAGACGTAGATGGGAGGATAATATTAAAATGGATTTGAGGGAGGTGGGGTACGATGATAGAGACTGGATTAATCTTGCACAGGATAGGGACGGCTAGCGGCCTTATGTGAGAGAGGCAATGAACCGTCGGGTTCCTTAAAACCCATTTGTATGCATGTATGTATGTATGTATGTATGTATGTATGTATGTATGTATGTATGTATGTATGTATTAAAGCAAAACAATTAAACAAAGAAATAAGTTTCTAAGTAGGTATGTGATTAACTCTTAGTAAAAAATATGAATGAAACATTTTTTCAATTGGAAAATTGAAATTAATTAAAAACAGTTTAGCAGCCCCATTGAAACTCTAATTCAGGCACTCTGTACAGTTCTCTAGTTTTGGTGAATTTTTGGGGTTCCTTGATGTGAAACAGAATAGGCTTATCATTCCATTCATAGAATAAAATTTATCTTCACGTATTTCGGGCCACTTCCATGGTTTTCAAGTTTTTCACCAATGATTTTACAATTGCACAATTTTCCTGGACTATTGTAATTTGTCATCGGGAAAGTTCTTCTTTGTAGTTGAAGACTACAAATTTATTTTCTTCTCTTCTTATGATGTCCAATTATTTGAGCAAGATTTCTCACTCTCTTTCTTTTGGCTGCCTAGTGCAAAGTAGGCCCCTTTCTGCCTAGAAAATGTCTCTTATTTACAAAGTTGTTCATCTTGAAAATTCTAGACCGACTATGGATTTAACACTTTGTATACTTCAAACCGATAGTGTAATAAACACTTAAAAAATTCATTCACCTTTTAATTCCACTTTGATCTGCTGCACAGGTAGAAGTTCCAAGAACTAATGTGTCTTGTATTTCTCTTGATGTGAACAAACCGACTGGTGATGTGACAAAGCGGGGTTACAACACTGTTTTATTGCATACTTGTATTGACGCTAATGCCACCTATCGGTATTTGAAGTAATTTGTAGTTGAAGTTCGCCGATTTCACGTTTAAAAGGGCAGAACATGTTTGACGTTCTCTTGTGCAAAGTAACCCCAGTTTACGGTAGGTGATTCCCCTTACTAACGCAAGCTCACTGTAGACAATTAATGAGAGATTTTGTGTGTTGATATAGCTATTTCATTACAGAGTGAAATTAAGTGATTCCGAAGGATCCACTAAACCGAAAAAAAAAAACAAGGGAATTAGCTAATGAAGAAAAATCATGGCGAAGACAAATTTTTGTCGATCTTTGGAAGGACGACCCAAGTTAAGGTTGGCTAGGTAAATCCAATGATCCTATGATGCTATAAAGCTAGGTGTCTATGCTGAAAACAGTTAGTGCAGTTCGCAAAAAAGTGAACTATTGAAATACAGAAAAACATCCTCACACGAAACAAAAAACATTATAGATCAAATGTTAATAAATTAGGAGTGTGTTTCTAAGCCAGTGATGATAAAATTATAATGTTAAAGCCGCAGAACTTAAAATAGTATTCCATATGATAGAACATGAGAGGAGGTTTAATTCTGTAAGTTATATCACAGAGTTACAACCAAGTGTTTTGCCAGATTCCATCATAGTAAGTAATATGACATTTAAAAGAATATTTAGGCGTCTTATTAGTACCATAAAAACAAGGATTTTCTTTACATTTGAGGGATTTTTACGGCCTACGGAGGGATTTCCTTTCCTGAGAACCCGACTACACTGCTTGTGGGTCAGGGCGCAGTGAGGGCAAATACAACCATAAATATTAGCAATCTCGATGAATCCGATAGTATAGTTTTACACTTGCTTGTGGGTCTGAACACAAAATTAATTCTTGTGGACTGAAGTAACGGTAGTGCATAAAATGTATTAAAACTGCATTTACCCGCATTTCTGATATCGATAATAAAACTTTTATCGACATGTAGCAGTTGCTTATAAGTTAAAACACGGAGTGTGCTGTATGCCAAGTAAACTGATATTAACTTGTGTGTTACAGTTTGGGAAATCACAAAGAAAACATAAACTGGAATTTTATTTCGTCGGTAATCATATCTTATTCCCTCTGTAGGTCTACTCAGCTCCATTCTTATCCAAAGTAAACATGTATTATTCATACCGAACACTGGACCATTAGTCTAATGGATATTCAGTGGAGCAAGCGTTTACTTTCTGCATTTCCATATGAATGTGCTATCTCTACTATAATAAAAGCTTTTGTTTGTCTTATACCTAAAGATTTGAAGTAAATATTCAAGAACCATTTTGTAACTCATCATTTGTTACTGTTAGTAAAATTCAATTGAAGAACTCGATGCAACATAATAGTAAGCCACATAGTAGTGCAGTTTAAAAAATTTCAAACACTTCCAAAAAAACGTTTCTCCTTTTTTAATGTTTAAGACATCTCTAAAAATGAATAGTTGACCGAAAAACATTACAAGCGCCAAATTAAAAATTTTACAGGAAGAGGAAAAAAAACTTCATGCTTAGAGTTATAACGTTTTCCGACAACCTCCTAAGAAGATTCTACCACTGTCTAGTATATACAGTCACGAAGCTTATATGGCTCAAGCGGTAGGGGCACGGCATGTCTCTATCGCTTGGTCCGAAGGGTTGTGGGTTCGAGTCCCGCCTCGGGCATGGGTGTTGTGTTTGTATTAGTGTAAGTAAAACAAAGGAAACAAGTGAAAACGAAAACATAAAACAAAGATAACTTTGATAAACGGCCTCTGGTCGGTCTAAAAAAAAAAAAAAAAAAAAAAAACTTAACACGTAGTAAATATGCATCCATAGATAGTTGCTAACCACTAGGATAGCTACTATCGCCTCATCACAGACAATGCGAAATAATACCTGCTCAGTCTGTTGTTCCTAGTATACCCTCACAACTCAAGTTTCGTGACTGTACAGTATATACTAGATTGTGATTCTACTGCCTATATTGAAGGTTGTACTTCCATTTTTAACCAATAGAGTTCCCTACAGAATGAAACAGAATAAGTGAAACGTGTTTCCATTAAAACAATGCATTATAAATAATAATAATAAAAAAAAATCGCTTGCAACGTTTTTCACTCAGGTTAATGTTGTTGTATTGCAGGCCTACTTCTAGCAAAGGTAGACTTTTAAACTTAATGTGTGTATTACATTTATGAAATAGCAATGTGTGTGTGTGCGTGTGTTTGTGTACTCTAAGTGTTAAAAAAATGCAACAAGATTTTCAAACCAGTGTTAAAGGCAATTTGAATTCATAACAAAAGATAGACAAGGTCACTGCAGAATTGGTTGGAAGTATTTTCAAATCTGAGATCAACTGTTACTAGCCACACAATAGTTGAAATTCAGTAAATGCATACTTTGCTTATTAGATATGATCTATTCAAATATACCGTGTTTCAAAATGAATATCGGGGTTTTAAGGCTTTGTAGTTTTTATTACATTTAACGTACAATTATAAATAACACATGAAATGAAAGAGCAACTCAAACAGTTTTATACGCGTATGCACTGTTTCCTCTGTCTGCCGTTAGAAAGCGTGTTGAACGAGTGAGAGAGTCTTTCACGCGTAGCCCCAAGAAATCAGTTCGGAAGGCTAGTCGTGAATTAGCAATTCCAGCGACGTCTGTGTGGAGAATTTTAAGGAGACGCATATGGAAGTAGGCGATTGGTTAAACGAAGTTGTACCCGACCGCTGGATTGGCCGAACGGGACCGAATGACAGAGCTTGTTTCGCATGGTCTCCACGTTCACCAGATCTTATGCCATGCGATTTTTACCTTTGGGGATTTATAAAGGATACCAGCTGACCTACCAGACTTAAGACAGAGGATTGAAGCAGTTGTTGCAACAATTACTCCAGACACACTGATCAAGGTTTGGGAAGAACTCGCTTATCGAGTCGATGTGTGCCGTGTGACGAATGGTGCTCACATTGAGCACTTGTAGCAAAATTGTTTGAGTTGATCTTTCATTTGGTGTATTATTTATAATTATACGTTAGATGTAATAAATACTACAAAGCCTTAAAACCCCGATATTCGATTTGAAACACCCGGTATAATGTTGCATCCAAACTAGTTTGCAGTATTTATGGAAAACAGTTCACAATTTCTCGTTTTTGTTCAAACCTGAAATACATTACAGAGTGGACCACACAGAGCTGCGTAGTCGTTTGGGATTTTGCATTTAGCCCGGACTGTGTGTTTAATAAATTATTCGTGTTACTGTGTTAAACATAACTGCATGCAACCAGTAGCTATTGAAATTGATGTAAACATTAACAGAGAAGTTGATGTGCTTTTAATGGATGCTTGTTTGGAACTTGTTGCTTGGTTACGAGTCGTGGTAAGTGCTGTAGCACAGTCAGGGTTATTGAGTCATCTTCAAACGACGCGACGATATAATCGCTCCGGAAGAACATTTTAACTGGAGTTTTCTTAGACATTCGAGTTTGTTTTCAGCTTCAGCTGTTTTATCAGATCACTCTTCACTACTAATAACTTCATTCTACCCGAGTGTTCATGGTCGTTATATTTCAAAAATAGCCTTGCATGACACAAAAGATAGTTTAAATAAATTGGAGATGACCAGATTAAATTAGAGGTTTATAAGCTAAGCATATAAGTAAAATTACAATATAAAATTATGTATTTTTTTAAGTAAAAGGATCTAATTTAGCGGTGACCAAAGCGGGTGTCGTGATTACATCGTGTAATCACAGACATTCAAACGGGTACGAGGAGTTTCATGTACATTGCTGTGTGTTTCATTCACGTACTGAAGCCAAGCAGTGGCGATATCATGTCGCTCTACAAACTCTGTATCTACAAAGCAGTAAGAGATGATTTCGTAAAGAATGAAAAGGAGAACTTTTTTGTCGTTCTGTCGGACAAAATGTAACTTATTTACTTTGCTCAACGATTCAATTAGGAGTATATAGAAACATTAATTGCCATGCTGAATAATGTATTATTATTATTATTATTATTATTATTATTATTACTGACCACTAAGTATGTGTTTCTATAAATCTTCTGTACGTGCACGAATATTGATAATTTTAGCTCATCTCCCTTGAACAGTAGTGTCAGAGTTGTAAGCTCCAATACCAGTTGTGGAGCTAGATCGGAGCTTGAACTTGCTTATGTCTGTGGAAACACCGGAGCACGCAACCAGTCTAGTGGAGCGCTCCGCTCCGCTCCGTTTAGTCCCTGTCTGATATCGCTGCCCTAGAAGGATAACATTATTCGGTTTTATCTCAATTTTAATCTTCTTAATCTTTAGATGAGGGTAACTGTTTATTAGTTATTCATTTAATAATAATATTGTAGAAAAACTTATTCAATATTATGCGCCAACGAACTGTTAAACGCCAGGAATTGACATAAGTCTTAAATCATAGCCAGGAAGAGAAAGAAGACATAAATAAATGTAAGGAAGTCAGCTACCTAATGGGGTTTGAAATATTTCGTGCTGTAAAGCCTTTTAATAGAACAGAATTTCTCAAAAGAGTAATGATTAAAATAGATTAAATAACTTGTCCATAAGTTTTTAATTTTGAAAAGCTACGAATTTCTCGCCCAAGTATCGAGAGAAGAAGTTAGAAAATTCCTGATTATATTCAAGATGAAGGTTAAAAAAGGAAGCGAAAATATAGTATATTATTCACTGGCTCTTAATGACAGCAGTGACATTACTGATACAGCAAAGCTTGAGATTTTTATCCGCGAGATTGATCAAGATATTAGTATAGGAACCACCACTGCTTGTAGTTTTCATGCCATATACCTCTCCCCAGCCTTCTTATTTCATAGGCTGTCTGGCGCATGTAATCACTGCAGTTCGAGTTTTGGTCACCGCTGATCTAATTAAAGTAAAGTGAAATAGATATCGAATGTAATATTTTAGAACAAATTAACAAATTAAACTACATACTCCTTACAAAGTTACATTTTACAAATGGAAATCTTTAGGAAAATGAGATGCCCCTCCAATAGCTCTATGGTACAGAACGGACTCGAGTTCGATTCCCGGGATTGAAGTGATGCTTGTGATGGACGAAATTTGAAAATAAACGTTTCCCCGGCGTTCTTCCGTTCTCCCAAATTTACAAATTTTATTTCACGAACACACCCCTCTTCACCTCCTCATTTCTTCTCATCAAGAACATGACATAGGCGGTGCAAGAGCCTCTGTCAGTGGCGGCTCCCGCATATTTCTTAAGAGGAGGAAAGAAGTTAACTGCACAAAATGACACCGTCTTGAATGAAACATGCTACAAATTAACCTACATGCATACATGTAAGACCAGATGGTGTTCGGGTTAGCTTCCCTTTTGTGTAGCAATAATCTTTTCCTAAATAATTGTCCAAAATTTAATATGTTTTCACTTCCATTCATTGTTGAATAATTGCACAAATGAACAATTACAAGGAAATTCACAACCTCGCAGCATTTTCGACACTACAGCATTACACGTGTTGGAAGAGACCAGCTACTAACACGTAACCAGAACCGTTTTACGGAAGTGGGAATGGAAAATAATCTGTTAGGAAAGCGAGAACACTGCACCCACCCACGTGGTCTGTGTTGCCACATGTACATTTTACATGTTCAGTATCACATGCTTTTGAAGAATGTCAGTTCTTGTAAAGTCATACTACCATTATTTTTCAAAGCTGCCCTTTGCAGATTAATTTTTTTACGTTAAAAATAATGTAGTTTGGAATACTTTCAATTTCAAATACATTTGTACAAAACTGACAACTTGGATGTTGTCCTGTCTAGTAGACAATGAATGGAAGTGAATTTCAGTGGCCAAAATGGTCTAAGATACTAACGTAGAACTATTTCCTCTTTGTTTTATACAAACCCGACTTTAACTCTCAAATACCCTCGAAAGTTTCAAATCATGAATAGTAGTCTACCCTATACATATAAAGTGCAATGAATAATATATTTTCATTTATAATTTTAAAAAAGTTTATATGGTGTCTTATAACTTTGCGTTAAAACTGTTTTTATTGTGCCTCTCCCAAGATATGTTAGTCTGATTGAATGCAACATCGTTAGATGGCAGCGGTAGCGAGCTTGCTGCACGACCAGCCGGTTTCTATTTCCCGCCCATGGCTGATTCAGAGGAGGATCTCCTCCCTCTCCGTTCATTTACTTGCTTTAAAACTCTGCTTCTTTCTCTGGCCGCCAGTGCGCTGTTGCCTGTGTGTGCTAACTGCAGTAAAGGAGGAAAGGATTGGCTTTCCTCCACACAAACAATCTCGCATCCTCACAGTTTTCTACAGCACATGAGCGCGCGTCGTTTAAAACTCGATCAACCAAGGTTTACTTATAGCTGTGAACTTAAAAATTATCGAATCTCACTCGAATTTTAAGGCACATATTTTATTTGGTATTTACTTTCAGAAGAAGAAAAATGTGAGGAGGACGTTCCTCCCTTCCCTCCCCCGAGGAACCGCCACTGGCCTCTGTGATATTACATTGGCAAGCCAGATACATCTATTTCTCTGTAATTCTCACGATCACGGAGAAGGTAAACAACGTTGGTAATGCCTAGAACAAAACTCGTTCTCCAGGCAGGGTTGTTCTTTCGATCTGGTGACATCTTGAGAACTGTACGGACTAGCTTTATGGTATCGCCGGGGCTGCCAATATACTCAATAAAGTTCACTCATCCTTTTCTTCCCCTCAAACGAAATCAGCAGGCCCAAGTAAAATATAATTTACGGGCGCAGTGCAGTGCTTCAGTATGTTCCTCTTCGAGAACAAATAAAATGAGTTCAAATTACTTATGCAGAGCAACTAACTTTCTGTTAATTGATCACTGCACACATATTTTGGTAAAGTTTTGAATTTTGGACAATGAATTCTTAAGAAAATGTTGCGGGGCATAGGTTACACCAAGATAAAAGGACAAATAATTATGGTATCAGATTAGAATTGCATTTAAACAAGTGAACATACAGAGCAATACCAAAAAAAAATTGAACATGCAGTTAAATAGTGAGGAAATAATCACATAACAAAAATAAGTGTTAAAACATACTCGTACGTATAAACAAACACATACGTAAAAGAATGTTGGAATGAACAACAATCTCGTTCACTAAATTAAGAAAGTGGTGGTGGTGGTGGTGGTGGTGGTGGTGGTGGTGGTGGTGGTGGTGGTGGTGGTGGTGGTGGTGGTGGTGGTGGCGGCGGCGGCGGCGGCGGCGAAAAATGTAAATGGCCTACGTATCTATTACGGTGCATTTTTCTAGTTTCTTGGAAATTATGATCGTTGTGTCAAATCTTCAATGAGACATAGGTATTTTTTCTTTGTTAATTTTATGTCCTGGCCTCTTTCAGGTGGAGGATTGTCGATGGATCTTCAGAACTAATGTGAGACATGTTTATACACATGAATTGAAGCACGTATTACATTTGGTGGAATGGGAATATCTCCACAAACATTAAGCCAGGCATATATGTGGAGGTCACTGTGATTCCTGTTTTTACTGAGGATTGATAACTACTACAAAGAATACAAATTAAACTAGCTTTGGCAGAGCGCCGGAATGTCTACAATTGATAGGGTCCGGAACATATGTAGATTTCAGGAGCAGAATAAGCTTCGGTGTTGAAGAAATAATACACTGTCAAGCAAACATTCTCATGGGGGCAGATGAAAAAATAACTTTTTTTTTCCTTCCACCGTGTTAAAAACGTTTTCGACAATATGCACAAAAGAACTGAACCCTGTATCTAAATGAACGGCCACTATTTTCAACAATTTGTTTAAATATCAAGATTTTGGTTATTTTTTTCAATCTAAATGCACTCTTCATATTTTATGCTAATATGCTATACAGTGCATAATGAATGTGTCCACCTGGATAGTTCAGTTACTAAGGAAAAAAAAAACTTATTGTTAATACTGTACTGTATTTTGATTAAATAAAAACCTGATGAATATTATCAAACTCAAAATCGTAATATTTCCTAGTTTACGTAAATGGTTGCACTACTTTTCTTCCCTCCTACATCTAGTGAAGAGATTTGTTTGTATTTTACTCTATTATCATCAAACTCCGATAGTGGAAGGGTGTAACAAATAGTGTTTCCGGTTCTCAACAGTTCATTCAAAGGTATAGCCAGGTTAATATTAGAAATGTTAGTAAAAACAAAATGATGTTCCGGTTATATTATCAGGCAGTACATCTCACTTGACGATGGCAGAGGAAGAACAAATTATTGCTGCTGTTGCATACATTCTCAAGTCTGATTAGTGAAATATATAGGCTACTGTCTGTTACTAGTCAGCGATGTAGGAGAGGGAAAGAAACTGACCACCGTATCCCATTATCTTCTGGCTTAGTTGTCTCATGAGTGATGCCTTATTGATGTCACTTAGGCCTATGAGATTCCAACTTGTCTTCAGACAGTCTACTAAAAAAATACTTAAATTATTATTATTATTATTATTATTATTATTATTATTATTATAACTTATATGGTGATTAATTTTCTTACTTCTTTAAAATGTCTTACCACTTTACCTTCAGATTTTGGATTCATTTATTAGGTACATCTGATATGGATAATTTATATATGAAGATTCTAGGATTAAAATGAATAAATATATTTATTCTTTTGTTTATGAAATAATATGCATAATTTTTCTCATTTCTGCTTTCCTAAAGGTCATATTTCTTAGAAAAGCTGTATTTTATTTTGAGGTAATGAAAGATGGCAGACAAAATCATAGTAAGCAAATCAAGCTTTCAGGTATAACTCCCAACGTTGGTACGTTTAACCAAAGGTCCCGGGTTCGATGCCCGGCCCCGGAACAATTTTTCCTCGAAATTATTCAAAATCATAGTAACTTAGAGGTAATTCGTTATCTCGTAAAACAAAATGCACGCGTGCGTCGTAGCTCATAGTAAGAACCTTATGGCGGGGGCAAGTGAGCTAGCTAGTTACAAGTGGAAGTGTAGCGAGGGAGGAAAGCTTTCCAATCAAGTTTTTCTTCCCCTCACGCGTAAGTAAGTTTCACGAGGTAACGAGTGGCCAATAAGTAGCCTACAGCAATTTTCGATTTTAATACATTTGACAGTTCTACATTCTTTCTTTTTTTCCCCTCCCTAGTTTCTACAATGTATGGCTACCGATAACCTATCAGAGGCAGGAAGAATATTTTCATTGTACCTATAAAATGTTCCTTAGGGGTGAATATAGAAGTTTCATAGAAGATAAAACTTAATAGATTTCCTTACACAAAGCAATAGCAAAGTAAATCCATTGTCATGATGTCTGTACTACTATAATTACATTAATTGGAGTGAATATTTCAGTAAATCTATCTGCATATTTCTATACATAATTGTATATTTGTTTTCGCATACATATGCGGAATCTATATTTTAAATAACTAAAAAGCGAGTATACTGTCTAACAGTTCTATCACGATGATCAATACGCTCTGTATGAATTACAAGAATTTATCATCTCAGAAGCTTTACAGCTACTGGAGAAGTAGGCCTATGCAGTGTGTAAGATTCACTCTCAGTGAAAAATCTCAAAATGTTAATTCGGATTTATGGCTGGGTGAACTCCTCAAGTGGAAGTGAGCAAGGAACATGTGTGCAATAGCTCGCTTTAGAAACTGAATCACTAAAGTTTCCACAAAAGGTGTATTCTCCAGAGACAATTAGGTCTATCAGTCTAATGTTCTTAGATGCAAGAGACTTCACTACGTCGTGTGTTTGCACTTGCTTGGCTCAGTTTCTATGGAAATTGCACGCTTTCCTTCTATTCAAAGCTACTCGATACCAACACTTCGTAAGATTACAGAAACAGGTTCTTGCATCGATTTTTCGCACAAAATGATGGTGCAAGATAATTATTTAACATTTCTTTAAACTACAAATTATCTATAAAATGGAATTATAATACGACAATGGAACTATAGTTGAATAACAGAAAAAAGGATACTGAGGAAAAAAATAAAAACCTGTTCTCGTGAATTGTCCACAAGTCGCACGTGGCTTGTGAGGGATTATGTATTATCGCCGCGCTCTCATGCTTAAAATTCGGCAGGTCTTTGAGCGGCCTCATGAGTAACATTCGACAGGTCTTTGAAATTTAATTGTATTATTGTTTTCAATTTCTTGTGTCGCCGCTCCAATCACTCGCCTTAATTTCAATGTTGCAACCAATAAGCTGCTTCCATTATAAAATGACACCTACTTGTCTAATCCACGTGGACTAAAACCGAGGTTGCAATGTCTTGTGCTGACGAACATTAAGGTGTGTGATTAAAAATTATTATTAAAGTTATTATTAAGAGTTAAGAATGTCAACGTACTCGTATATGAAATAATAATAATAATAATAATAATAATAATAGCCATTTAACAATATAACAAACTAGTGCTTATTCTTATCGAGGAAGTAGACGTGACAACGTGACGCTTAAAGTGAAACCTAGAGAGCAACAATCGGTCCGCAAAATTATGTTTTAAAAGCACACCACACGTTACTGTATGATACCGGCATGTTACTATCGCCGCGCTCTCATGGTTAACATTCGGAAGGTCTTTTGAAATTTAATTGTATTATTGTTTCCAATTTCTTGTGTCGCCGCTCCAATCACTCGCCTCAATTTCAATATTGCAACCAATAAGCTGCTTCCATTATTAAATGATATCTACTTGTCTAATCCACGTGGACTAAAACCGAGGTTGCAATGTCTTGTGCTGAGGACGAACATTAAGGTATGTGATTAAAAATTATTATTAAAGAATTATTGTTAAGAGTTAAGATTGTCAACATACTCGTATATGAAATAATAATAATAATAATAATAATAATAATAATAATAATAATAATAATAATAATAATAATAAGCCATTTAACGTTCTGATTGGATACAATAATTCAACGAATTAATAGGGATGTCTACGTAATTTTTTAATGTCCGTCGTTTCGGTAGGTGTCTACATAACTATACGAGGACTGAGGGATGTCATGGCAACTTTTTTTTGAGAACGAGGACGCGGTTCGAAATTTTGAAACATACAAATAAAATGACAGGGTATAACAGGGTGTAAGGTGTCGTCCTTTTCACAGTCGTCGGGGACGATCTACAGAATCAAAAATGTCCATACAACACAGGGTCAAAACTTGACAGTTTTCCCAAGGAAAAAATATTTATTTTCTTATTTTATTTGCGTTATACTGCTTTCTGTATATCGTTAGTAAAATTACGAAAACAATTACATCAGAAAGTATATCTAGCAAAGAGTTAATATTAGTTTAAATAAATATTTGTGTTCTATTATGTTTTCGTGAAATGAAATAAAAATGCATGCTTAAATTTGTTAATATTCTGGCATGAGAGACGTGGCAACGTGTTGAGCAAGCAGTACTCTGCACAGACTAAGTACGAGTCAGTTGAGTTCAAGCTCCCCTGTCCATAGGTGTACTGCCGAACGGATGACAGTTCAGTATAGGGTATTCAATAAACAACTTACAACGTCATTCACAGTTTAGGAATATCATATGCTATTAATTTATGGAGAAAGTCGCGTAATTCAAGTAAGACAACAGGGATGTATTGTGAACGTTTTCTTTAAATAAGGTTACCTAACACTACTCGACAAGAAATTGTTTATGTTAATTTTTTCATCGTTCCTGAATGAAATTTGCCTGCTGAACACGAATATGGCATTGGTTTTCCTGAAATGATAATATTTTGGAAAATATTTTGTAATTTATGTTTTCGAAAAAAAACAACATAACCAAACACATTCTCTATTTAGTTTTATTACGAGCCACTAGGTGCGAACTAATTGCAGACCTCTCCTTTTTTTCAGGATTGGCAGACATCATTGAATAGAATTTACTCCCAGTTATCAATATTTTAAGGCAAATAAGTCTGTTTCTTCATTATATGTGAACTGTAGTGTGCAGTTTCTAACTTTTGCCTCTTATTGTAAAAAATATCGTCTACAAGAAGCTGTAAGCTTCCAACAGACTCTTTTTGTTACCGGTATGTTTGTGGTTTCTATATAAGCCCTAAACAAGTACAACATGCCATTTTACCTGGAACAACGTTCTGCACAGCGTACAAACATTACTTCGGAGTGCCGGTTGGAGATTTTGATAAAATATGGGCTCCCCACGTCTCCTGTGGTAGTTGTCGTTCAAACTTAGAAGGATGGCTGCGTGGGTCTAGAAAAAGTATGCCTTTTGCCATACCTCGGATCTGGAAAGAACCTTCAAACCACCACAATGACTGTTACTTTTGTATTGTAGACATATCGAAATACAAAAGTGTCAAGAACAGAAGAAACTTAGATTACCCTAGTATACCTTCTTCCATTGCCCCAGTTCCACACAGTAATGACCTGCCAGTTCCTAAACCACCTGATCAGTACTCAACCGATGAAGAAAGTGCGATAAAAAGTGATTCAGATGAAACGTTTCTTAGTGAGGATGAAGAAAAAGGACCCCACCTTCTTAGTCAATCAGAGCTTGATGATTTTATCAGAGAATTAGAGCTACCAAAATGTAAAGCTGAGCTAGTTGCTTCACGCTTCAAAGAATGGAGGTTTCTCCTTCCTTCGTGTAAAATAACATCATACAGAACTCGGAATAAGGAGTTCTCATCCTTTTTCCAAACAGTAGAAAAACTGTGCTATTGGTTTAAGATCAATGAGTTGTTTGAAGCTATTGGAGTCCCCCATATTGCAGAAGATTGGCGTCTGTTCATAGATAGTTCAACGAGAAGCCTTAAGGCTGTCCTACTTCACAATGGAAATATGTATCCTTCAATTCCTGTTGGTTACTCCACTCATTTGAAGGAGGACTATGAAAATGTAAGGTTCCTGCTAGAGAAGATAAATTACACTAGTTACAAGTGGGATATCTGTGGAGACTTCAAGATGTTGGGATTTATATTATGTTTACAAGGTGGTTTCACAAAATATTCGTGTTTTCTCTGCCTTTGGGACAGTAGAGCCACTGATCAGCACTATACTCAGAAAACATGGCCACAAAGGGAACACCTAATTCCAGGTAAACACAATGTTATCCACGAGGCTCTAGTTCCAAGAGAGAAGATCTTACTCCCACCTCTTCACATAAAACTTGGACTAGTCAAGCAATTTGTGAAGGCATTAGAACCCAACTCTGTTGCTTACCTTCATATAAGGAAAATGTTCCCTCATTTATCAGATGCAAAAGTGAAAGATGGCATATTCACTGGCCCACAGATTCGTTTGATGCTTTCATCCCAAGAACTTGAGCAGAAAATGACTGATATTGAGAGGAATGCATGGAAGGCCTTTAGAGCAGTGGTGACAGGCTTCCTAGGCAACAAGAAAAGTGACAACTATGAAGAAATAGTTGCATCTTTACTGGAACACTACCGATCACTGGGATGCAGAATGTCAATAAAATTGCATTACTTGCATTCCCACCTAGAATTTTTTCGGCCTAATTTGAGAGACGTTAGTGAAGAACATGGTGAACGCTTCCATCAGGATATCGAAACAATGGAAAAAAGATACCAGGGTCGATGTGATGCTCCTATTATGGGAGACTACATTTGGGGCCTAGTTCGCAGCACTTCAGATCCTCATAAACGGAAATGCACAAGTTCTGTTCATTTTTGAACGACTGTTAACGAAATACTAAGGATAAATATATCCTGTGTCATGTATAGGCATGTATTTCCTTATTATTTTGTGTTATTTTTTGTTTAATATCTGTTTTATGAATACTGATACTAGTATATTGCAGAAATGCTAAAATGTATGATTTTTATTTTTCTTGCAAAATATCGACATTTCAGGAAAATGAATATTATATTCGTGATCAGCACTATCAAATTGATAATATAACATTGAAAAAGTCAGATAAACAAAAAGTCAGTCAAATTTTGTAGAGCAGTGATAATCGGCGAGCAGTTTGTCAACGATTTTTAGAAACTAGGAGTCTCTTACCGCGTTTCGAAAATCGCACAACTAGAAATTTGTTTAAAAATGATACTGCTTTACGGAAGCGGGAGAGATTAAAATTTAGAATTAGAAAAAAGTTCGTGTGATTTTGTGCAGAAAACCATTATTGTTTACTTTTTAGACATACAATAAAAACGGAGCAATATTTTTACATAAAATGTAAATTTATCATAATGTTCTATTAAGGAGATTGAAAGTTTGTATTTGATGCTCGTTTTATGTAAACAACAGTATTATCATGGTCCCTCACAGAGGATCTGTACCGATATATCTGTACCCGCTTGAGCTGTTCTGTGTACTTACAAACCCGCTCCTCCCTATCCAGCAACGTTCCAAAACGTCTAATATTGTAAACTTCAATAATTAGTTAAATATTGCAATTAGAAAAAAAAGTAAGAGAACGATAGGGATCAAACATCCATAAACAACACAGCATCGTGCTACTTGAAAGGGCAGTATGTGTACTAATGAGGTGAGGTAGGGTAGGATAGGTTAGGGCAGGATAGAGAAGCGATCAAACATCATGGTAGATGGAATAGCATTACAGCACACATGATGAGGTAAGGAGTTCCATAAGCGAGAAACTGACACGGTGAAAGAGGATGAATAGGAGGAGGTACAATGACGAGGCAATGGATAGTAAAGCCTGTTGATTCCGGAACTTTGTAAGGTATTCAAAGCGAGTTATCAGACATTTTGAGTAGAAGTGAGTAATATTCTAAATAGAACAGACAAAGAATGTGCTATTCTTCGCTTCTTTAGGCGGACTCAGGAAAGAGTTTCAAAAAATGGCGTTATATAGGCTGTTTCAGAATTCAATCGAAGAAATTAAAGAAGTTGTAGAGGGGTCCTAGGTAAGTATTTTGACATTGGGAACTAGGAGTCTGCGGGTTCAAACTTACACGTAATGGTGTAAAATATTTTTGGGGGCCAATACACCACTATTGAACCAACACGTGATATAGCGGTACATTTGGAAATGTGTCGAATGCAATATTGCTGTATTTCTGTGGCACAATCGGTAAATTCATTGAGCGCGACCGCTCCTTCACAGCGGGAGAGCCGTCTAACAGCTCGCTGGAAAGGTACGTCGGAATTACGTAGGCCAGCTATAGGTAGAGGATAGTCCACGCACTATCTGGTGTAGTGTGTAGTATCAGTAGGTAGCTATTTCACTTTGCTTATCTACGGCTACATAATGGAGGAATCTAAAAGACGGAAAAGTGATCATCAGGCAAATTCTTTCAATATTGCATGAGAAAATGGTTATTTTTTTCACAGTAGCTGGAGTCAATACTTATCTGCCACAAGAGTTTGAAAGAAAGAGGAAAACATAATTATAAGGCGTCATTACTAGTCCACACATAGAGATACGATGGTTTTGTTAGTGAAGATCGCAGTAAAAAGGTTCAGGAATTGAAAGTTTTATTATTACTAGACATCGGATTTTTAGGCACTAAAAATTGCAGTTTTAGGCGCCTAAAATAAGCTCAAAATTTGTAAAATTAGGCTCTATTTTAATGAAAATAGGCATTTTAGGCACATCAAGGTATCATACTTATTTCTTTCACTGAAATTTTTAGTTATACACTAAAATACGCACAAAAAAGTATGTTTCAACATTAAACATGAATATTATATTATATTTATAAACAGAGCTGCACAAATTTAATATATTGAAACTAATGAAATAATTATTATTGATATCAAGATTACTCATTTTAAGTTATTGAAATTCAGTTCCATGCTCAGACTTTATTATAATTATCTGCACAGTACACCACCAGAATTTTTTCTAAATTCTTCACAGTTAACCTTTGCCTTTTGTCACTGAGAATCATTTTGAAAGCAGAAAAACTTCTTTCAACCGAAACTGATGTGAGAGGCGCAAATTTTAAATTAGGTACAATAGAAACATCAATACTTACTGGAACATTTACACTTTCCCCCGATATCACTCTTGATACTTTTTCCAACAATGAAAATCCTACATTCTTATTTAATACGTTGTCCCACTTATTTTTAACTTTTTTCCCAGTTTCGCCCAAAGCAGAATGTATGTTCACTTGAGCTTCCTTTACTATTGCTATTTGGCTACAAAGAGATTGTTTTTCACGTTCTAATTGTTCAATGCTTGCAGGTATGAAAGAGAAGTTTGATGTTATGTAGGCAATATCGTTTTTCACTCGTGAGTCATTCAGACAATCTTTCACTGCTTTCACACACGCTGCACTATCAGTTTCAGGTAATTTATCAATAACTGTGACCACTTTTTTAAAATACTTAGAATAATACACCACTGACTGAATCCAGGTTCCCCATCGTGTAACAACCGGCTGAGGTGGGAGTGGGATATCTGGAAAGTTCTCTCTGAATATTGAAATCCTGGATGGGGCTTCACAAAAACATTTTTTTGTTAGAAATAAACGAATTGACAAGAGGAAATTCATTCCGGATTGTTTCAGAAACCCTGTGAAGGCCATGTGCTAGACAGGTTACATGCGTGAGGTTAGGATAAAATGTTTTAAGAAGTGGAGCTACAGCAACCATGTATGAGGCAGCATCAGTACAAAACAACAGAACTTTAGAATCGTCTATATAATAATAATAATAATAATAATAATAATAATAATAATAATAATAATAATAATAATGATTTATTTTAGCTGGCAGAGTTAAGGCCGTAAGGCCTTCTCTTCCACTCAACCAGCAAAAAGTGTATATACATATGCATGAACTTACAAAGAATCCAACAATTTGATTTAGATGAGAGTTACATGTATACAAAAGTTATTTACAAATTAAACAACAAAATACTATGAACTATTAATTAAACACTGAAATAAACTGTGTAGCAGAATTAAACTAAAATACATAGAATGTTAATATATTTCAAATAATATTAGATAATAGAAAGAGATTATTACGAGACAATTAAAATACAGCACAATCAGGATGATGTCTAAAGAAAAAAGTAACAATGTAGTCAGTGATAGTTTAAATCAGTATGATTGGAGTGAAATGCTAATAAGGTTATCTTTTAAGCTGTTCTTAAAGGTGTTTATTGTCTTGCAGCCCCTAATACTTTGTGACAAGGAATTCCATTGACGCACAAGGAATTCCATTGACGCGCAAGGAATTCCATCTGAGTATAAAGACTGTAGGCCTTTATTTACAAAATAAGCAATGGCTTGGCTATTCACTTTCGAAAGTTCCTTAACACATACGAGGTGTGGAATCGAAGGTCCATCAGAACTAAGTTTTCCTACTACCATATTTGCTATATACCTATTCATAGGATCTGATGTTTCATCCACAGAGACCCATATGTAAGAATCACCTATATCCTCCCGAATGGAAGCTAAAGTTTCATTGTATATTCTGTCTAAGTAATTTTTTCTTAGGGTCGACTCAGATGGGATATTTTGTTTGCAGTATTTTTGTAAAAACTGTCTTAAAACCGGATTTTCAATTGCATTCCAGGGAATGTTAGCAGCAACAAACGTTCTGGTTAAATCAGCATAGAAATTGCTGCTGAGATTGGATGAAGTAGGCTGTGTTAGTAAAGTTTGTTGCAGTTGATTTTTCTGCTGAGCTTTAGCCTTATGAGCCGCTCCTTGCACATGCTGCTTTAGGTGGCACTTCTTTTCTTGCGAAATCTAAAAATGTAAAGTAAACTGAATTAAAATAAAATCCTAATTGTTGTATTGCCATATTTCTATCACAAAGTTAGTGGGTTCGAACAATCAAAATTTTAATGACCTGCAAATACTTTAACTATCGGAATTTAAAAAGTTAAAGTGTAGTGGTCTTAAAAAGAATTATACCTCAGGATAGCTCAGCCAATGTATAAATATTATAGGCCTACTCATTAAAATTAATAGAATTTATATATTTCAACAATTGTTACATAGGCCTACCTGTTTGCTACAAATCTTGTAGAATATTATTTTTCCATCATAAGTGAATTCTGAATATTCTGTTAGCCATTGCCGGATCAATGTAGATTTTGCACTTATATTTTTCGGCATTATCGCGTTAAACTTCAAAGGAAAACGTCCTACCGCTCAAAACTTCTCAACACCAATAAGGTGAGGGAAAGAGCAACTGTTAACGAGCATTCAAATGAACCGTTGTTATTGAGATTCAATTGGACAAAAATACAAAGTTCCACTTATTGTTGCATTTCCTGGTAGTGTTAACACTAGGAGGGCCATTCTTTTAAATATTTTGTAACGGTTTACCCTACTAATTCGCATTTTTACGACTTTTCATAAATATTTCAAAAACACTCTTTCTCCAAAAATTGTGATTTTATGACACTCTGAAGGGCAGTACAGCTAATCGGTTTCAGACCGAAAACAGTCATTTTTATAGTATAGTATATCTCTGAATCGGTAGCAGCACATGTTGTGATTGTTGCCTGCTTCAAAACTAAGGTTGGTTCTTTGTCGGCATTTATGCCTCCAAACATGTTAAATTCGGTGAAATCTATTGCGAGTGTCGTGAGATTCAAAACATTTTGTTTCCTTTATCAATGGTTTCATGGCCGGTGTGAAGCAAACTTTCCACTTTTTAAATGCCTTAAATTTCGCAGTGAATGCATGTATAAATTATAAAAAGTAAAAGTAAAATGCGAAACTTTACAGTGAGTTAGGCATTTTTAGGCGAATATTAACAAATTAGGCTCTAATAACCGTTTTAGGGCATTTTAGGGCACTATAAAACTCTTTGAATACCTTTCAATTTCCATGAAACACAAATATTAATAATTATTTTTTACTTTTCTCCTAAAGAAACAAAATAGGCATTTGCCCTAGAATCCGATGTCTGATTATTACATGAGGTAACGTACGTTAAAATTTATTAATCTTCAACAATTTAAATATCTCTCTTCAGGGAAAAGGCCAGCTCATTGTTGATATGTTGAATAAATTACGGGATTTCAGTCGTAAACTTACACTTTTCGTAAGTCAGTTTCGGGAAGGTAATATGGCTCACTTTCCAACGATATATATATATTTTTAATTGTTTATTTTTAACTGGCTATATCAATAAAATACATGCAGCATATAAACAGGTACGTCAATTATTTAAATGGACTTAGACATAACAGACAATGTGCAATATGTCGAAATAAATAAAACAAATGCATTTCATATCGGTTATAAATTATTCACTCTTGCACTCAGTTTATCATTGTAGGTTCTTGATAAACAGTTAAACTATGAATGAATACCGACACTTCGTGTTATATTTCACAGAATGTAAGTATAGAAATAGTGTTCTTTCGTAACATAATATTAATCTTTCACTGAAAATTGAAGTTACACACAACAAATATTAAAGAATCATAATTCGTAAAGTAAAATTAATTTCCAAGCTTATATGTTAATCACCATAACTTAAGAGAACAATTTTTACATTCTTTTAGCCTCAAATTTTAGAGAATTCAATTTAAAATCTACCAAATCTTGGAATGGTCAGTCGACTCATTACGTATTTGTGTTGCTTTAAACGAGCTGTGGTGAATACTAAAAATAACATGATGAAACATATCTCATTTTGTTTATTTTCGTCTTCTGTCACGACTAAATAAAATTGGGTTCACTTATCACTTTGTAGCTGTATACCTTCCTCTGTGTACTTTTTTTTATATAGGCCTAGTTTTTTTTTTTTTGTTACACATATCCTAATTATTTATTCACACCATACATTCACAAAGCACACTGAAGAAACGAATGCAAAATAAAAAAACACACACACACACACACACACACACACACACACACACACACTTGAAACCAGCCATAACCTTGTACCTTGAATGTACTTGTTTTAAAGGTTTAAAGGTGCAACGATTTTAGTTGCTGTAAATTCTGATTGTTCATGGCGTTGCTCAAATTTGTGACGTTCTGTTGCGAGCATTTTCAAGAACTCCTCCACTGTGTGTACTGATGCCGTCAGTTGATAGTGTAGAAATCCTGCAGCAAGCCAAACCTTGACGAAAACTGCATTTTCAGTTGGAGGGTCTACTAACAAAAGAGTTTGATGCTTATCATTTAATTGTGACGTAGGCCATATCTGCTGCAATAGATGTTTTGCTCCGTCCCAAGTTGTTTTTGCAGTTCCGCAATTTGTTATTCTGTGTTTCAGCGTGTCTAAGTAACCACATGTTTTACATGCAGGCGAGTCCGTCAAGTGGTGTCGGTGTTTTCTTTCCTCCGTCGGTATTATGTGATTGATGTAACAATAAACTGTTGTCTGCCATGCAGTGGGGATATTGGCCAGATGTATGTTGTGCCAAATTTTGTGCCAGCGTTGATTGGGAAATTGTTCTGTAATACGTGGGGACTGAAAGTTGTTCTCCATGATGTGTTTATAAATTAATTTGGTTTGTTGTTTTGTGTCCGATGTGATTAGTTCTGGAGGATATGACTCTATTAATTGCCATAAAATTTGTATAGACTTCGGTAGCGGGGATTTTCTGCTGCGCAATGGTGGAATTTGTCGCTCCCAGAAGTCGTTGTCCATTGGATCGCTTTCTCCTCGCTGTCCTCTTAGAATGTTCCGAGTTATGAGTGCTTGGCATTTTTCCTTCACTGCTATCAATTGCAGCCCTCCTTTCCCTTTTGGCAAACACAACTGTGTTTTCTTTAGTTTGTACAGGTACCCTTTCCAAATATAGAAACTGACTGCACGTTCAAGGACCGTAGCGTACTTATCTGGAAGTGGGAAAATTTGTGCTAGGTACCACAATTTGGACAAACAGAACACATTAACATGCCATACTCTTTCAAAAAGATTTAGAGTTCTGTGTATCTGTTGGAACAGTGCAGCTCTTGTGAGAGCAGTTGTCTTTGTCCAGTTGACTTCAATCATTTCATCGAAGGAACCACATACTGCCATTCCTAGAATTTTCGCTTGGCGTACCGTAATGATATCATTAAATGTGTGTCTGTCAGGCCAGCTACCAAGGGGTAATAAGAAGGACTTCCGTGCGTTTATTTGTGCACCGGAGGCTGCACTGTATATTTCTAAAATACGTGACAGTGTCGCACATTCTTCTACGTCACGAAGGAGAAAGACCATATCATCTGCGTACACTCTGCTAGTGAATAGCGGGGATATTGTTCGTGCATCCGAATTTAAGTTCCGATGTGCCATTCGAATAAGAGGTTCCACACTGAGTGCAAACAGGAACATAGACAACGGACATCCTTGGCGTACAGACGATTTTATGGGGATTCGTTTCGTAAAAAAAAACATTAATTTGGACTCGGGAATGTGCAGTACTATACATGTTTTTGATAATGTTAATTATTTTATCTGGTATGCAAAAACGTTTCATGACTTGTTGTAGGTACTGGTGATTAACCCGATCAAAAGCCTTGTTAAAGTCCACTGAGAGCAATGCTCCTTTATCGTCATGTGTTCTTCAAAATGCAGAACCGTGTCGCGAATTGTGGAAAGGTTATGTATAATGGATTTTTCTTGCACACTGCATGTCTGACCAATTTCAAAAATATCCCGAAAGGCCGGTTTCAATCTATTAGCTAGTACCTTCATGAACAGCTTGTAATCAGTGTTGAGCAAAGTAATGGGGCGGTACTCTGACATTGTAGTTGGGTTAGTCGTTTTCGGAATTAAAGTCACTAGACCGTCACTGAAACCATCGATTATTGAACCATTTTCTAAAATATAATTCATCAGCTCTAATAGATATTCCTTAATTAAGCGCCAATTGGTCTTGTACAATTGATAAGATAATCCATCAGGACCGGGAGCAGTATCCTTGGGCGCGCTTTCTAATGCTGACCGAATTTCTTCTTCCGTTATTGGTGACTGGAGATTCTGTTGTTATTGTAGACTTAGATGTCTGCTCACACTTGTCAATATGTTTGCTGTTTCCTTCTGTGATGTTGGAGATGCAGCATAAAGTGAAGTAAAAAAATCTTCAGCTTCTTTGATACAATCTTTCGAAGTGTTTACAATATTTCCTTCGGCAGTGCGGAGCTGGCCTATATATTTGATTCTACTCTTTCGTTTTTCCTTTACTAGATGGTAAAACGCACAGCGTTCTTCTTCGTGTATCGTCGGTACACGACCCTGACCATCACACCATTCATGAGTTTTTTGTGCATCTCACAGATTTTCAACTTAGTTGCAACGATGTCTGCCCATTTATTTCCCTCTGTTTTTTGTGCCTCATGAAGTTCAGCTAACATCTGGTAATAAAAATGCAATGTTGCTCTGATTTCTTGTGCTCGTTGAATCCCTACAGACTGATAAAAGGATTTGACACCAGGCTTCACTATTTTCATCCATTTTTCCATTATATTGAATTTTGAATTTCTGACTCTTATGTTTAGAGTTTTGAAATGTTGAACAAATTGGTCTCTGTAGTCAGGTATAAATAATAAAGAGTCATTAAGTTTCCAGTAGCTTTTCCCATAGAGGGGGAGTTGTGTATCTGTCTGCAGTGAAATGCAGACACAATCATGATCCGAAAAAGGTGTCGGTATGACTTGTATTCTGTATACATCTGTTGAATGCGGACGCGTGATGTAAAATCGATCTAATCTGGACGATACATTCTGTCGACGGAAAGTATACTCTACATCATTACCATGAAGAAGTTCCCAGGTATCTATTAACTGTAGTTCTCTTGTTAAATTTTCTAATGCTGGCGATGGATTATATTTGCCTGTCTGGTTTTTTGCGTGTAATACACAATTCCAATCTCTACCTATAAGTAGCCGATTGTATCGGTGACGCAGATAGAATGGGATTTCTTTACTAATAAAATTCTCTCTCTCCTGACGATAGTTGGTTCCCGAAGGCAGGTACACGTTTATAACTTGTGTGTTATTAAGATTCATGGATATGACTCTGCCACTAGGATGTGTTTCCACTTGATCGATATCCATCCCCGCACGATAAATAATTGCAGTACCACGATTATTCTCACCGGTGTTCACAACATATTCATATTGGGGACCCAAAAATTCGAAATTATCATTGTTTACTTCTTGCAATAAAAGCACATCGATGTCATTTTGCCTAATGAATGCGTTAAGTAACTGTTGTTTGTGTTTCCCTTGTATACAATTGACATTTAAAGTAGCATATTTGCGTAATATTACCATCGAATAGAAAATCGAGAGGGCTGTGAGAATAAACAGACAAGATCGCTGACGTACATCCATCCTACACATTTAACGTGTCCAAGTCTGTAATAACCTCAAGATTGGTGGTAGAGTTTATATGTCCTTTCCGAGTCGATTTTGCTTCAACACAGTCTTTCTTATTGCTGTCTTTGAGTAACTGTTGTTTGTGCTCCTCTTGTATACTAGTTATATTTAAAGTAGTGTTTTTGTATACTATTGCCATTGATAGAAATCTAGAAGGCTATAAACATAAACAAACAATACCGCGGTCGTGCATATGTCCTACACAACTTATATGTCCAAGTCAGTGATACCTTCGATAGTGTTGGCAATGTTTATATGTCCTATATGAGTCGATTTGACTTCCACCCCTCTTTCTTGTTGCTCTCTTTGACTGACTGTTGTGTTTCCCTTTCATATAATTGAATTTTA
Source organism: Periplaneta americana (assembly GCF_040183065.1). Lineage (NCBI taxonomy): Eukaryota > Metazoa > Arthropoda > Insecta > Blattodea > Blattidae > Periplaneta > Periplaneta americana. The sequence goes on along the minus strand of NC_091117.1, from coordinate 136,481,959 downwards.
GAGTACATATTTGCGTAATATTGTTATCGAATGGAGAATCCAGAGGCTGTAAACATAAACAAACAGGACCGCGGACGTACATACATCCTACACATCTAACATGTCCAAGTCAGTAATACCCTCGACAGTGGTGGTATTGTTTATATTCCCCTTCTGAAACGATTTCCCTTCAGCACCCTCTTTCTTGCTGCTCTCTTTGGTACGTCCATATATAGCATATGGATGTGGTCTTGTAGGACTATTCTTCGTTTTACTACTAGGATTTACATGTGGCGAGTTTTTAACTGTGGCTGCATTACTGGGACCCGCGTCTCGACTTCGCAAACGTGGGTCCCTTGAATTTTCCTGTTGTGTTGTGGGTTTTAGTTTTTTTTTGATGGAGTTTCCGTTGGTTCTTCTAATTGTAAAGTACAGCTTACCTCGAGTGGAGCATTTCCAAATTGCGAGGGTGACTTCGATTCTGGCAGGATTACTGTTGTTTCCATTAACTCCGGAGCTGCATTTCGTCCGTCTGTGTTGACCTCCTCTGCTGTTGTAACCTCTGTCCGGTCTGTTGTCTCCAACGTAGGCTGCTCCGTCCTGTCGGTCACTACGTTTGTGATCTCTGCTGTCTCGGAAGATGTATCTGTGTCGTCTTCCACCGGTGCGTCTCGCTCCACGGGCCGTGTCATCGTTCGCTCTTCTTTTGATGTCGATGGTCCTTGTGAAGATCTCCCCATAACTATGTCACTCAATAACATTTTCCGTGACTGAACACTAACTGGTAAGATTGTTTTCCTTCGTGGGCAGTCTTCTTTTTTGTGATCAGGCTCATGGCACACAAAACATATAATCGGTTGACCAATGTATGTGACATGTGCATTATAGCCCGCTATCGGTACTGAGCCTGGAATATTTTGTTTCACTTCCATCTTTAAAGCACGGATACCGTTATTAACAGGAAACGGGAATGCTGTGCTCCATTGTTCGTTTCTCACTGAATGGATAACACCATATCTTGTCAAAGCTGTCGTTACCATTGAGTTCGGCACCTCGGGAGGAAGATTAAATACTCTAACTGTTATAGCAGGAGAATCAGCTTTACTAATTTTAATTTGCGTTTGTTCACCGTTGCCGTATTTAAACTTTGTTTCGCCTTCATGTTTTTGCACTATTTTCTCATACACAGTTGGCGATATCACTTTTATATACAACGATTTTTCTTGCATATTCAGCTGCAACATATCTACTTGATCCGTGTTTATGTTCAGAGTTTGTTGTATCCACACGTGTAACTCCATCGCCGTAGGGCGCGGGGCACTTGCTTCAAATTGAACTTTTATTGTGTTAACACGACGTATAGTAGCCATGTTCTGTTCAAATTGTTCGTTGCACTGTCTTTATAACACTCGAAAAAAAAAATACAAAATAATAATATATATAAAAGCAAAAACACTATATATGTAAGAAGTTATACACTGGATGTGCACTGTTGTTTATTACGCGACCAAACGACTCGGCACTGTACTCCGTCAGCAACGCTCGCGTACACAATACAACTGTACTCTACAGTGGTCGACGCCACACTGGCGATAGAAACTGCTCGTGATGAAGCCATGTTAAACGATTAGGTGCAAAATATTAATTGAAATTCAAAATAGATTTCTAGGTTCTAAGATCTTGTCTTAATTGGAAAGAAGTTTAAATTTATCATGACAAATTCTTTCAACACCAGTTGAAAGTGTCATACGATTTACAGCTTGAACTTATTGATCTTCAATATGGCCTAAAGGCTAAAGACCGTTTGAATAATACTACTAGTCTGGTTGAGTTTTACAAGACTAAACCTCAGCAATAATATCCACGACTACACAAACTGGCTGTGAAAATGATTGCTATGTTTGATTCAACATTTATATTTGTGAACAACTGTTTTCTATTATCAATTTTAATAAACGCAGACATCGAACATCTGCAACTGATGTTTCATTACGATCAGCAGGCCACCGTTCCTTTCAGCTGCCAACAGCATAAAACTCCGTTTTGATGTACTGATAAATAAAAATATAAAAAAAAATGATATTGTATATTTAAGTAACTATAGAGTTTCTATTATTTCTGTAAAATAACTATTTTTTATTAATTGATAATAGTTCAAGATAGTTTTGTAAACACTGAATTGGAATTCATTTCATGAACACTCGTACTAGTAAGTACTTTTGTGTACATTTTGTACGAGATCACTTCTTCTTCCAGTCCACCCTGTTATAGAGCGCAGCCAATATCTGCATTCCGCTCTCGAGCTGTGAGCCGACTCGGAGAGCGCAAACCTTGTGCAGGCCTGCTATAGATGGTTTTGGTCAGAGAATGTGGCCGAAGTTTCCAACTTCAGACGGTACTTTTCTACTTAGGTATATGTAACTTTAAATTTGCGTTGTAACTTTAAAAAGCTACCTCTAGTTATTTTGTAATGTAAGTAATAATGACAATAATTGTTGAGAAGGATGAAGCAATATAGTCGCCGTGGGTGGCATAGGCGGTATAGTCCTGGCTTTTGTGCCCGAGGTTGCGGGTTCGATCCTGGCCCAGTGTGCTTAAATGCGATAGGCTCGTGTCACTAGATTTAGTGGCATGTAAAAGAAGTCCTGCGGAACCAAATTCCGGCACACCGGCGACGCTGATATAACCTCGGCAGTTGCGAGCGTCTTAAATAAAACATAATTTAATTTTGAAGACATATAGGCCTATATCCATTACTCTGGACAAGTTACGAATTTCATACAACTTAAAACATTAAAATGGGACAAAAATGCATGGAAATAATAAAACAGAATACAAAATGGTCATGACTTGTAACCTTTACAATCAAAGGTCAGGGCGTTTCTAACAAATTCCTGAGCTCCATAGGAGTCCAATTCGACTGACAATCTCAAGTGAACCGTACTGAACAAATGACGAATTGTACAGTATTAAAGCACTATATTCCTCGAGCAGATCAATCCGCCATGTTGATTCCCAAGCGAGTGACGTGACGTCTGTGTGGCGGAAACAACAATACGGAAAGTAAAATATCTGACATGCGGATGCATTTTAGTTTTAAAGATTACACTATATTATTAATTTTACGCAATGACTGGTTGTGCGGCTCAAAATTGTACTAATAATTGTAGGCATGGAGTCTACACATGGTACCATTTTCCTGCTGACACAAAAAGAAGAAGAAATAAGTTGCTCATAAATTAGAGACGCAAGAATTGGACGCCAACAGTATATAATTACCTTTGTAATATAAATATAATTCAGCATATTTTATAGTGAAATATCCCAAAAAATGAAATGTGATCTCAATATTTGCATTCAGTAGTCATCAGGGGATTCTAAATGCATTCATTGAAACATTTAAGCAGGCTACACTACTTCATATAGAGAGTTTGATTCATTGTCACTGATAGCCTAGTGGTCAAAATGCTACTCTTTAAGTTGAAAATTCGAGGGTTCGAGTTTCCACGTGAAGATCATTTTTTAGTAATTGCGTTCTACCTTTAAATTAATTGATTAATTTTCATTGAAACATTAATTGACATGGTATTTATTTTACTTAATAGCCTATTTTGTAATACATTAATTTTCACAGAAACATTAATCCACATAGGGACTACTTTACTTTATATTTTTTTAATTAGTTAATGCATTAATTAATTTTATCTAAATATTAACGCACATAGGGTCTATTTTACTTTATATTTTTAAATTACGATAATTACTTCATTACTTTTTGTTAAATTAATGCACATCGAATTTACTTTACTTTATATTTTTTAATATTCTTTCAAACTTTAATTCTAACACATGGATTTACTTTACCATTGTATTTGTTTATTTCACATACAACTATAGTGAAAGCTTGTTGTCTCCCAACCTCAAACATGCATTCGCAATCTTGTCAGGGCGCGAATTAAGATTTCTGATGCGGGGGGAGAGGGAGGGATAGAATCCTAGATAGAGAATACCATACGTAACATTATTATCCTCATTCAATACGGCTCAACGCTTGGTCGCACTAAGTTGCTTGTCTTGCATCTTGATCATAATAATAATTATATCCACGAGCAGCTTAAAATAAGATATGTAATTCCCAAGTTATTGATTGTTGTAAGCTTGCCGGTTATGATAATACATTAATATTATTTTCGTTGCTTACTTTATACTTTATAAAGTATATTCATATTAAAACAATTATATTTTGTGAGGGGGGATAGCAGTTATCCCTGGCAGGGATGTTAATATGAATTTATGAGAGGGGGATAACTTTCCAACAGGGGAGAAACTCCCCCATTCCCCCCTCCGTTAATTCGCACCCTGAATCTTGTCTTTGTACACAATCCCATGTTAAAATTATTATGTAGCCTTGACTATGGGATTATAAATGGCGGGTTATTTTGCTTGTATAATAAAGTGCTCTATACAGTACACTATTGCCAAAAGCATAATATATAAATATTACTATTGTGACACTATATATATTTTGGTGGAGATGGATTACATTTATATTTATTATTGGATTATTATTTGAAATTTTATTATGAAATTGGATTTAATTGTAATTGGTTTATTAAATTAGCCTATATTATAGATTTTTTGTTTCCCGATTTTGAAGGATCTAATTAATTATTTTAGTTGCTGTTTTATAATTATTAATAATTATTATTTAATATATATATATATACAGTTTTGTGTTTAATATCAGTGTTTTATTGTTTCATAGTTATCCGAAATATCAGTTATACGAACACTCCCTCCCGTTCGAAATTGTTTCGAATAATCGATGCTATTATTATTATTATTATTATTATTATTATTATTATTATTATTATTGGGAGACCGGAGGGAAAAAGACCTTTGGGGAGGCCGAGACGTAAATGGGAGAATAATATTAAAATGGATTTGAGGGAGGTGGGATATGATGATAGAGACTGGATTAATCTTGCACAGGATAGAGCCCGATGGCGGGCTTATGTGAGCGCGCGGCAATAAACTTGCGAGTTCACTAAAGGCCATTTGTAAGTTATTATTATTATTATTATTATTATTATTATTATTATCATCATATTTTAAAATCTATTTGTTTATAAATGCTTGCTTTGCATAACTCCTGACCATCACCGTACAATCAGTTTACTAAATTTACTGAATTAAGTTAATGAACTGGAACAAAACCTGCGTCTTTGTCGCCTGCATCAATTGTAATGAATGTGTAACAGTGAATATGTGAAGCTCAGAGTACAGTTTGATTTATTTCCTTGTTTCTGTTTAGTTCACTGCAACTGTTGACAAATACAGACTTTGTTTCGCGTCTTAGTGGTTTTGTTTTGTTGGTGTTAATTTCTCTTGGAGGCAAGTTCCCAGACTTTGAAAAGAGAGCTTGAATGTAGTGCTAACTGGAATTGCCCGAAAGCAATTTGCAGACACAAGCACGTCTGAATGAGAAATGAGCAGCTTTACACTTGGGTCTATATGACCCGTGGGAATTACATTACCATTAATACAAATGTACGACGTGAAAACTGAGTATAAACACTTACAGAATATACTACTTTAAGCATGCATGAGATGCACATTTAATTTATCTAATTACCACGTAATTTAATTAACACAAAGCTTCACAATGTTAAAGGCATGCTTCTTTTTTTTTCAGGAGGGAGATAAGGAAAACAGAAATGTGTCGTAAACAAGCAGAAGTTTACACCTTTCACCTGGAAATATGCTATATTTCTCCTCCGGCAACTCAGTTCTAGAGCGCTCGTTTATTAATTTGGGCACCGGGTTCGATGCCCGTAGTTGACAAGAGTAATACGCCTATTCGTGATGGACAAGATCGCAGAGTAAGGGTTTCTTTCATTTGCGTCCGCTTCATAATTTCATTCAACCAACACACTTATTGCCTTTGATTTCATGGCATTTCTCTTCATAAAAATATCACACGGGGTAACTCATGATCAGGCAGCGCATTTTCGTTCCCAAACAAGTTAGAGAAATTATCAGTTAGTACATCCTGGCCGTTCAGAGTTCAATCTCTGACGATAAATGCTTATGTCAGGACGCTACGAAAGGTATAGTTCAGTGAATAATAATAATAATAATAATAATAATGAATCATGACAACTGTAAGTGGGATTGCTACTAAATTCATATGGTCTGTCCAGCTACTTTCCAACCACATAAACGCACTAAAACTTCGAAACTAGCGCTCTACAAAATATTAGTGCTACATATGACAGAAAATATAATTAGATAAAACTGAACTAGTATATAGAATATATATTATACAACGGGCGCGCTTCCGTACAGAGGCAGCGGCATTTCTCTAAGGTTAGAGCCCAGTTTAGGTGTGTGTGTATTAATAAAAAATTAGGGGCTAGGGAATATTGAGAATAGGACGCATGTTTATAACATTTTTTTCGATTAATAAACACACACCTGAACTGGGCTCTAACCTTAGAAATGCCGCTGCCCCTGTGCGGAAGCGCGCCAAAATCAGTGCAGTTACGGTGGGGGGGGGGGAAGGTCAATGTACAGTATCCACCGGCCACTGAACGAATATTGGTTAAACGAGCGTTGAGCGACTTCCGCCGATTTTGGAATAGACACCGACGCACTTAGGTTAGGTTAGTTTAGGCTTTTATTATCCCGTCAAGATGTTTAGGATTAGTGTAAAACTGGCCTATGTCTCCTATAGTGGGCGGGACATAAGTAACATTCACAAAAGAAAAAAAAAAAAACGTATATTCTGAGATTATGAAATTCATATCTTTGTCCATAATTGTCAGTAAAAAATGTGTTTAAGCTAAGAAAATGTTATTCCTACCTTACATGACGGTACGGGGACACAATTATAATAACAAAAATCAATATACAAATTAAAAATATTTATATTTTACACATTATATATATATATATATATATATATATATATATATATATAATTCATTTATCAAAACCTATACGCGTTGCAGTGAACGAAAACATACATTCTGAGGTTATGAAATGTAAATCTTTCACGAACGTCACATAAAATTTGTTTAAACTGAGAGAATATTCTTCCTACGTCACATGACATTACAGGAGTATATTTATAATACATTACATCACTGCACAGATCATCATTTCACATAAATCACAGTATGTTTCCATTTTCCTATGCTGAAATAGCTAGTCCTTCCGAAATTCGAATATAACCAACTGTAACGTAGATCTTGCTGGAGGTATTTTGAAAGAAAAAAAATAAAGGAGAAATAATGATTGTATATTTTACAAATTAAGTTAAATTAATTTAGGCTCCAGCGAGATTGAAATGGGGCAAACCTCTGTTCAGAAACGAACCCATTTAGAAAATTATTTAAAAAATACAGATCAAAATTAAGCACAATACAACATTGATTGATAAATTAAAATAATATTAACACAAAAGTCTGAATGAAAATTCAACTTACTCAGTATTAGAATTAGATCACAATGTAGTCGTAACTTGGCGTCTTTCATAAACATCACTGACGATGAAGCGTCTATATTGTACTATGATTCATAATCTATGCGTACCTGTTTGAAATTTTACCCTGCTTGTGAACCCACGTGACGTAATAGATGTACCAGAAGAAACTACTCGATTCCCTGTACTTTTGGGAACACAAATGCGCTGCCTGCTCATGATATAAGATCGATATGGTCAACCATACTACAACTTTCTGTGTTACTACCTTACAAGCACATACCGGTGCTAGTCGGGGGCACGCCACTGGCAAGATCTGTTGATATACGATATTTTACAGCGTATCTGGAGAACATTAGGATAATGTGTGAGCCTCTCTCCGTGATATTTTCTGGCTGCAGATTCATCCGTAGAAATTTCTCACCTCATTTTACCCATCAGTACGCGTAACAGATCAATCACTGGCCGCGATGTACAAAGGACTTGCGTCCGCCACCATTTCCATTGATCAAAACAAAGAAGAATTTATACAGATCGATAAACAGCATTCGGACGGTCAGATTCCGTTCCGTGTCTGCGCTATTCCTAACGTCGCAGTCAGAATAGGGAATCAACAACGTCGCCGCTAACAATAACGTGCAATGTAACCATTTTGTTACTGAAACCATAAATTATTTATATTTAAAACTGGTACTAATGGTTACTAAGCAGTGTAAAAGGAATTGCTGAAAATGATGTACTCACCAGCGACACATTCTCGATGTCCGAGTAGAAAATTTCCGTCAATACATGTAAGTCAATCAGGTATGTTCGAAGTAATTTCTCGGATTGACATTTCCTTTTAGTTCTCTAATGGGTGAGAGTTAATCTTATAGGTTTTGTCTCTTACGTTTCTCAAGAAATAAAATCACGCGGAGTGAGGTAGGAGCTACGAGGGGGTTCACGACATAGTGCTGACAACTCTACCCTAAAAATATCTGTATAATACATAAATCCCACAAGGGTAGCTGCCCTTCAGTAAGGGTTGCCAAAAGACACAACATACTAAACAAATAAAAATAAAAAAATTAACATTTGTGTTATCAGTATTTATGGTTATTATTTTCAAATGGAAGCTAACCTTGGGGAAGTAGCTACTTTTATTCAATAATTATTAGTAATCAGATAGAATATAAAGAAATTTAGGTGTACATGTGATTACGTAAAATCTGAACAGAATATTTCATTACGTCTATTAGCAATAATTTTCAAAATTTTTAAAGGAATTCCAAAAGACTTAAAACATTCAACTGCGAATTTTGGAATTGTTCCCCTTGCTCCGAACAATAGTTCAAATACTTCAATCTGTCCTTGTATATGATAATAATCCCTAAAGTATTGAATTGTAGGGTCATATGTGGTCTAAGTTCTTCATATACTGCTACAGGTTGTTCAACTGCAGTTTCAAAGCGCACGATGGGATCGATGATAATTCCTCTGTCATTTCCTCTATCAATGGCAATGATGTCAACTCGCCGAGGACTTCCATCTTTTGCAAGGCAGTGGATTAATGATTCGAAAGCAGTGTGTGAGTGTGTGCAGAAGCAGGATCTTAATAAACCAATGATTGCTGGCATTCAATGTCTGTTAATTATTCGAAAGAATAAAAAAAAACAACATTTCTGTTTGATTTTTTGCAACATAGATGTTTTTGTACAGGAAAAAGAAGTTCCTATTGTTCTGTGTGCATTCAAACCACACCAAACGCCAGTATTTTCATCATGTAGAGAATCCTCACGTACAAGCAGGGGATTTTCTGCTTTCCAGTGCCGACAGTTTTGTGAAATGACGGGACTATGTAATTCGAATCATGCTTCATCCGCGTTCAAGGCTTCACTTGCAAACAGTATTAAATTTACACTTCACTCTTGATGACTGGAGATAAATAAGTACTTAAATAAGAAACAATGTCTATCTTAGATATATAAATAATGGTTTATTTAACGACGCTCGCAACTACCGAGGTTATATCAGCGTCGCCAGTGTGCCGGAATTTTGTCCCGCAGGAGTTCTTTCACATGCCAGTAAATCTACTGACATGAGCCTGTCACATTTAAGCACACTTAAATGCCATCGACTTGGTCTGGGGTCGAACCCGTAACCTCGAGCATAAAAGGCCAGCGCTATACCGACTACGCTACCCAGGCCGACAGTCTATCTTAAATGAAATTCTTACGGCTAATTATATATTTGTAGTTCGATTTCTCATTTTTCCTCAGGATTTGTTTCAATGATGAACCAATAATCCACGTGTTAACAGAAGGTGCACGGCTTGTTACGAGAAGATCTGGTGATACGTAGTCTGAAGGATCATGTAAAACATCCTCAGTCAGTGATAATGTGGGGTGAAATAAATGGTGATGACTTCGGAAGTTAGTATTTTGTCGAAGAAATTATACAGTACGTCAAGCACAACACATTCATGTTTCCACTCTTCACTGTTCACTGCTTCCAGAGATAGCAAAATGGTTTTTAACAGGCAGTTACTCGTTCATGCAATAACGGGCACACACTGTCACAGTGTTACATCTGTATCCAAATACCTGGCAGACGACATGGTTGCACTTCTGGCTTCGTTCCGTAATTTGCCGGACATGAACAGTATTAAAATGTGTGAGACGCCCTAAGAAAGTAATAGAAAAGTAAGAGGCGACTAAAGTGGAATGACATTATAAAAGCAATGATACATCGAAAAGGCATTGCAGAACAATGTACTGAATCAATACCATGTAGAATACATAAGCCAAAGATGAAATTCATAAAATATTAATCATCATTCCATTTTATCATTAATCCTAGTGGTCTGTTACGGTTTCTTTCCATCGTTCTTTTATATATTATTTTAATGTACCGAAGTACATATGATATTTCCATGCAGATATTCTGCGTCATCATACGATGAAAGAGTAATGGAACGGAGAAAAATTCTCTCCGGCGCCGGGATTTGAACCCGGGTTTTCAGCTCTACGTGCTGATGCTTTATCCACTAAGCCACACCGGATACAACTCCGACGCCGGTTAGAATCGTCTCAGATTAAGCTCCAACTCTTGGGTTCCCTCTAGTGGCCGCCCTCTGCACTACGTCATAGATATCAATGAACACAGGACCGAAGTCCACACATGTGCCGAGGTGCACTCGATATGAGTGACTAGTTGGCCGGGATCCGACGGAATGAGCGCCGTCTTAAATCACGAAGTGATTTACGCATATCATATATATTATTTTAATGTACCGAAGTACATATGATATTTCCATGCAGATATTCTGCGTCATCATCGTTCTTTTATATGTTAAAAAAACACTCATCAGTGAGACTGAAAATATTAATACTTAACGTATCAAGACTATCTCTGTGTAAATGTACAAAGACATTTATCCACGCTGGGAATCCATGCTACAACATATTAACGGCTTAAGGGTATTTCACAAAACTAATGATCCTTACATTACTTCCACTAGGGATCTTATTGAGGAGAGTAAAACATGTTTAAATAGCCTTAAATTAATTCCTGGTAAATCTTTTTTAAATAATCGAGAAAATTGTGTGGACTCCCGAGAAGTCAAAGACGCTTTAAGAGAAAAGGAATTTGAAAATTGGTGTACATTGCAACAGAAAGGTAAAGGATATAACAAACAGTTCGGCCCAGGAAACAAATCCGTAGCTATTATTTTTCTCGCGGATATGACATTCAAATCATTCTAACATATCTGATGATAGCCTACCATTATAACTTTCTTAACTGCAAATGAGCATGCACGCTACTTAGGTGTAAATTTTTCTGACGTTTTGTATATTCGATTCCGTAACCGTTCTAAATGTAAATCATTTTATCTTTCAGATGTGTTTTCAAATTATATGTAATACGCTTTGTCAAATCTGGCAACCTTCTCATAGGGAAGCTAAATTTATTATTATTAAATAAAATTACAAATAACATTTAATTTTTAGTGATGATCTTGTTGATTTGGCAAGGGACTGTACTCTGTTAATTCGATCGTCTGGCGTTAGCTAAACATGTTCCTTCCATACTTCTTAACACGTAATGTATTTATTACAGCTACAATTCTGTGTGTAATCGTCCAAGAATAAGTTAATTTCATTTCCAATTATATTATAATATAAACATTCACTAATGACTAATGTTCTTAAAATACCTAATTTATGCAGCTTAAGTTTCATTTTTAAAGTTATTTCACGTAACACTAAAATCTGTTTTTAAATTACATTACGAAATCTATGTTGAATGTTTCTACTCATATTTACAAAACGCTGCGTATTATTATGTCGTTTAATTAATTATACTCTTTTAGATCCTCTAGTAAAATATGGTAACATACAATACAAGAATAGAAGGTAAAATGAATGTATAAAACGTTCTTATCTATACTGCACAAGTCTTAATCTGGCAATGAAAATAAATATGAAATCCAGTTTCTGTGCTCTGTAAACAGAGTATGGTACTGTATAAACACAACACTTCCAAGTGTGTAAGAAACTCTTTTGAATACATTCCTGCAATCCTTCCCGAGGCGTCACACAACTGTTCACAAATGCTGTTGTGCAGCAGGGGGGGGGGGGAAACCATACATAAATGAGCAAATGTTGCAGCACTGTGTTTTTATACTTTCTGTGGGTTTAAAATATATTTAATTACTAGTGATATAAACATATGACTTTCACACTTATTTGAGGAACAAACAAACTGCTACCAAAAAATTTATCTTACTGTAATGAAACCGTGAAGGTATATTCTTTTCAAAAGTTATACTGTAAACGTAATTTAAGCTCCTAAATTTGACAGAAACACCTGCAAACTTTAAACAGAACTAGTGCTGTATTTTAAATTCGCATTTTCTAAACACCATCGTCAGATGAAAGTTTTCCAAGTCACAATTTAACAAGAAGATTCGAGAAATACAACCAATAATTTTATAAAGCAGTTCTTAATTAACCACGAAATAAACTCAAAATAATTTCAACAACACCTCAAAAGCCTTGGAAAGCTTACACACAGACGTTCGTAATTCAAAGAGAATGCTCAACTGTTATAACCAGGACTCTTAAGTAAAAAATTTCGTGTTTTCATATTATGCGCTATAATCTACATACTGATGAAGTTGTAAATGAATGGTAGAAGGATTCTAAAAGCACATAATTTCATTAAAATATTTGGAATATGTATTAGGCCTATATGACTTTCTTGTGTTAAAATCTATCGTACCTGGTTTACATGTTTCGACCTATTATTGGTCTTCTTCAGAACTGGTCGTTGCTGTTCTTGGCGCCTCTTGTTTTGTTTCCTGTGAGGGTGTGTTTGTGTAGTGTAATGTGGAGTCAAAGAGTGTGTGTGTTCTGCCTTCCTCTTTGTCTCCTCATATGATCCATATACCTTAATATCGTCTATCATCTGATATCTTCTTCTGCTCCGAACTCTTCTCCCGTTCACCATTCCTTCCAGTGCATCTTTCAGTAGGCAGTTTCTTCTCAGTCTATATATCTTAATGTCGTCTATTAATATTGGTAAAAACTCTCGAGTTGTACTTGATCAGGAGATGGAAGACAAAAAGCGAAGAGCGTGGTATGAAACAAGCTTCAAAAGAAAGATCATACGGCGAAAAGTCGCTTTTCCCAAACTCTTCCTTACATTTAATTACATTCAATTTATATTTGATTTACAGATATTGTTCAAAATGGAGATCCTGTTTCTCGATACATAATTCACAACGTTTATGCACTGATTTACAGATGGTAGAACATAATTCACGACTTTAACTGATTTTCACGAATGACTCCTCGATCATCTCCTGCAACTGATGCAGATCCTGCGGTTTTTAAGTAAAAACATCATTTTTCAGGATACCTCACAGCGAAAAATCACATAGCGTCAGGTCGTATGATCTGGATGGCCATTCTGTTGTGCCACGACGGCTAATCCATCCCTGGAATTGCTGGTTCAAGAAGTCCCTCACTCCTACACTAAAACGACGCGGTGCCACATCCTGTTGATATATCAACTGCATATATCGGCACAATAAACACAAGCCAAACAATAACAATAAATTACATCGGAAAAACAGATGACGTACGAACATGGTTGCCAACCCACCACTTGTTACAACAGGTATTCGTTTGTTCAAGTTATGACATCTGTATATTATGTGTACAAATATGAAACCTAAGAACGAATATTGGGGAAAGCAACTTTTAACCCACCTTGTACTTCATGCTGAAAACCATGGAAGCAGGAAGACTGCAAGAGAATTCAGTGTAGCAGAGAGCAACATTCGCATGTAGCGTGTACACTGAACGGCGATATTTGCTTCTGAAGCGACGAGGAAGAAGTTCTGCGGCATATGAAAAAGAAGGCATCCTGAGGTAAACGTTTTGAAATTCATAGAAGAAAGGAGGAAAAATGGGCTCCTTGTGACTAGCGACACAATTAGAAGTCCCGGTAAAGCTAATGAGGTGGCTACAGCCCGTGGGGTAGGCCTTTATCAAGACAAGTGTACATAGGTAGATAGGTAGAGTAAAATTAAATTTCGCACCAGTTTTACAGCTGCGCATTACATTCGCCAATATTTTTTTTATTATAAGCCTTTAAAAATTGAGACGCGCATTAGATTCGAGTAAGCACGCTATATCAGATAAGACGACAAAATTAATGGGTTAAGAAAAATAATCTATAAGATGTAAAAATACTTTTTCTCACTTATCAAATGAAGGAATTAGTTCCTTTAAATATTTAAAGTGCAATATCTATTCGTACTTTAAAAAATTTAAGGATTTTAGTATTAGACCTTGCATGTTTCGAATTGTCTATTATATTAAGAACATTAGACCTACACCACGAAAGGAAAAATGATACAATTTTGAATTGTACAAGGTGAATAAAACGAAACAAGACCGTAAACAGAGAAGTGGAAAAAATATTACTTTTTACATGAAATTGCTACTGTACTGAACGGGTCAGAGATTTTAAATATTGCAGATAATACAAAGGAATTGGACCTACAAAGGAAATTCCAATATTTTACCCAAGTGGGACTGTACAAAGAATAAATTATTTTAAACAAAACTCTGAAAGAATCTGTCTTAAAATGTTACAACGTTTTAGCTGTCCCGCTCTTCTGTATGGGCCAGAGTGTTGGCATTAACAAAGAGTAAATGAAAGTATTTAATAAAAAATTCAGAAGATAATTAACAACTACTTTTACATGAACTCATGGAAGGGGTCTATAGGTCTCGTTTAATACCTTCTCGGGAATGTGGTAGTCTGGCATTCGCAGAACATGCTTATAATATTTGTTCTGGTATTTTTCTATCTTATCGCATGGAATGTTCATATTCAACGATAAGACAGAAAAATACCAGGACAAATATTATAATTATATCCTGCGAATGCCAGACTACCGCATCCATAAGGTGTTAAACTAGTTCTATAGATCACAAAAAAGAGACAGGAAGACCAACGAAGGGATGGTCAAGTCCGTTTCTATGAGAGGCCGGAACAGGTCGTAACGACTAAATCATGTTTCTGCTGCTGATGATGTACTGTATCAGAAATAACGTCACAGAGGTAGCATTAGATTTTTTTTAGCATATTAAACAAGCTTCATAAATACCGATCGCAATGGCATGACAAAATGTATTTAAATTGCCTCACTTTAGGACGCTTTATCAACTGCGATGGTTATCTAGCGTCCGAGTGAAGTAAAAGTAATACTGCCAGGAAAATGAGTCCAGTGTCCAGCACTCAAAGTTACCCAGCATTTGTTCTTAGACCTAATGAGTTGCAGGAAAACCCGGGATATCAGATAACTTGTCCTAACCAAGATTTTAACCCGGAACCGCTCGTTTCATGGTCAAACATGCTAATCGTTACTTCACAGAGGTGGACTGAAATGTTACCAAAATAGACCAAACTGTGATTCCTCCGGCAGGGAACCATACTATGTTATTCATTTCATTTAGTGTTATGCCCAAGGGCAGGTCTTTCACTTTAAACCCAGCTTTCTCCAATCTTTCCTATTTTCTGCCTTCCTCTTCATTTCCTCATATGATCCATATATCTTAATGCCGTCTATGATCTGGTATATTTTTCTACCCTAAACTCTTCTCCAGTTCACCATTCCCTCCAGTGCATCCTTCAGTAGGCAGTTTCCTCTCAGCCAGTGACCCAACCAATTCCTTTTCCTCTCCCTGATCAGTTTCAGCATAATTCTTTCTTCACCCACTCTTTCCAGCACAACTTCATTTCTTATTCTGTCTGTTCAATTCACACGTTCCATTCTTCTCCACATCCACATTTCAAATGCTTCTATTAGCTTCTCTTCATTTCGTCGTAATGTCCATGTTTCTGCCCCATACAATGCTACACTCATACAAAGCACTTCACTAATCTCTTCCTCAGTTATTTTTCCAGAGGTTCGCAGAAAATGCTTCTTTTTCTATTAAAAGCTTCCGTACCCATTGCTATCCTCCTTTTGACTTCCTGGCAGCAGTTCATGTCATTGCTTACAGTACACCCGAAGTATTTGAAGCTGTCCACTTGCTCTAGTACCTCATTTAGAATTCGCAAGTTTATCTTCTGTATTTTTCTTCCTATGACCATGCCATTCGTCTTATTTGCATCTATCTTCATCCCATACTGCTCACAGCTGTCATTTAGCTCCAGTAGCATATCCCTTAGTACCATTTCCTGTTCTGCTAACAACGCCATATTCTCAGCAAATCTTATGCACTTTATTCTTCTCCCTCCTACTATCACTCCTCCGATGTTCTGAAAACAGTTCTTTACTATATCCTTCAAATAAATGTTGAGCAGAATAGGTGATAAAGATAAAGGACATCCTTGACGCATTCCTCTCAATTTCACTTCTTTCTGACATTTCTTCTCCTATCCTGACTTTGACTCGTTTCATATGAAGATTATTGAACAGTCTTCTCTCTTTCCAGTCCACACCAATTTTCTTTAGGATTCCCATCAGTTTATTCCGATCCACTCTGTCAAAAGCCTTTTCTATGTCCACAAATATTACATACACTTCTTTATCCTTCTCAAGGTATCTTACTGTCGTACATCTATAACATTTTACAAAATTGGGTCGTAACTAAAGAAGGTTCAAATTCATTGACCGCAACACAATTTCAAAAGTGGTTTTATAAAGAACTCCTACACTTTTCACATTTTCTACACGCAATCCTGAAGTGAAACAGTTCAAGTTGCTAACATTTCAACATAAATTCAAGAAACTTCGTAATAATCATAATTATAAAGAACTTCTATATTTTATGTTTACATATGACAAAAGAATTAAAGGCAATTTTGTAGAGAACACATACAAATCTATACGTTATACACTATGTTTCATAAACATTTGAGAGGTTACAAAACTTTATTGCAAGTACACTAATGAACTTATGTTCATGGAACCAGTTCAGAACGAACGAAGAATTCAGTTTTTTTTTGACACCTACAAATGCTCAGTGTTTGTATCATAGCTGACATGGCACACATCCACATGATAGTCTAGTTCTTGCCACATTGAACATGAACTTGCCGAAACAGTCAACCGCTGCGATGATACGCCCCCTTAGGTTTGCGACATTACGCGACATCGATAGGACGAATAGTCAGTCTTTGATATGACCCCACAAAAAGAAGTCACACAGTGTGAGGTCCGGTCATCTTGGTGGCCATAGAATTTTCAGATGCATGTCCTATCCAACGTCTTGGTAACACTGTGTCCAGGTTAATTAGGAACCAGGTGATTTTCCTTTGCACAGAAAACCTGTTTCTTTAAATTTGCACCCCCAGTAGAAAAGTGTCGTAAGCAAAAAAATGAGTTACGTACGTCATTGGATGTGGTTTTTTTTATACCCTTTCGTCCTAGAATACTGTCAAAATTTTTAAAATCAATTTTACAATTCCATAAGCGATGTTTCAGTTTTCTATTTTATATTTAATATCAAGTAGAACACTGTGGTATCAAAGTTACAACAGTTTTCGACAGCGATTCACTTATTATTGGCAACTTTGCAGATGCAGCAATTTTTCTTCTGACTTTGTGTTGATATCTTCAAGTGTCAATGGTGCCATAGTGGAAGAAATTGACTTGTTTGTACCACGCACGAATTGAATTTTCACTATGTGAGCCCTTTTTGAGTTTTCTAAGAAATGCAAGTTGGACAGTAATGACTAACCTAGCAGTATGACATTCTAAAACGCAGAACGATTTCTTCACACGCGTAGCAGCCATTGCACAACAATAAGGAATACAAGCTTCAGCTGCAGCTCAACAAAACAATGTGACAGCCGAGCAGTACGGGCAGCTGAACAAAACAAAACGGTCTAGCGGCACGAATGTGAACTCTCGGCTTAACAAAACATACACGCACAAACTGTTTGGGTTCCTCTCGTTCTGACGGGTTTCATTAACGTAAGTTCAATACTTTATTTGCAATACAGTTTTGTAACTCCTCAAATCTTTATCAAACACGATGCACTTTTCAACAGAATCTGATTCGTATCTTACAAGGGAACCTTCTTTCATGGTGAATTGTAAAGGCGGTAATGCCGTATATTTTTGGAAAAGGAGGCAAAACTAAGTCAGCAGGTGAAATTTTTCCGCCTGAGCTCCATAGGGATAAAAGTTATGGGACTGTAAATCTAACATGGCAGTCTGTGGAAAGTGACTCAATGTGCACACT
The DNA here is from genome assembly GCF_040183065.1 of Periplaneta americana. NCBI lineage: Eukaryota > Metazoa > Arthropoda > Insecta > Blattodea > Blattidae > Periplaneta > Periplaneta americana. Next base: position 136,463,743 of record NC_091117.1, on the reverse strand, counting down.
TAAAGGCTAAAATTATGTTGTTTTTAAAATCACTGCATTGCAAACGAGATATTACAGCTGTTGTACATTTGAATTGCAAACATTATGGACATCGATCACAGAATGATGTAAACAGTAACATTAAATGCAATGTGCACACCGTACGAAAGCACAAGATGTACAAGCGCTGCACTCATCATCAGGACCTAACGGGTGAAAACAGTATTAACATGGCGTTTGAAAAGGCTCTGGATCGTCGTGCAAGTAGTCAGCTATATATACCAGGCGTACCGAAGAAAGTTCTTAAACAAAGGGGCGGTGGAACTGATATAGAGCAAAGGACTGCAATCGAATGAAGTTGTCTCTGTGCCAGATGTTGAAATCAGTCGTAGTTATAATGACATCCGGGATATACTTGACAAACACTTGGTATGGGCAGAAGAAATAAACATCAAAATGTTGGATGAAGCCAGTGCAGCCAGAGGGGATCAAATGTCATTCAAACGTCCTAATCGAGTCAGGAATTGACGACTCGATGAGTGCCTCGTCCTTATTTGCTGACCATGAATCTAGCAACAGGAGGACACCAGCTTCATGCAATGACGAAATGCTGGGCGAAAATATATCCTTCATATCTGCCTTCCGCATATTCGCTGAAACAAAAGGATATGATATGATGTTATATGGGTCAGCAGGTTTATTTTAGGGAACTTTTTCTGTGATTCGACTGACAGAAGATACATTGGGGAGAAGATTTGTGCGTCGTGGCAACCTCTGATCTACTGTGGCATAAATTCTTTGAAACGCAGTGTTCGCCCGGAGTGAATCTTTTTTCCATATCGATTTGGATCAATGTTGAGGATCTGGCGAGGAGTGAATCCACGATCGATGAACAACTGCTTCATCTTCGACATCAAATTGAGTTCTGCTTCACCTCTGCCTCCAATGAGGCGAAGTTCCTGCTCACTTTATGCGTCACAGAACGAGAAAGATACCATTCCGCTGCTTGAATCCCCATACCCACAAGTCAGAAGCTCTGAAGTTAAGATGGTTATCAGGGTCAATTTGAGCCTTCACCTGTAGGCCCCAAAGCCTGATAGTTCTGTCATGAATGACAGCGTCCGTACTTAATATTTCAGGTTTCTTCTTCTTCGCTTTTGCATCGTAATCGTAAAACATCCCCTATGTGATTAGAGGGAATCGATTTTTACAGGAGTGAAGAATCGTCTCTTTCTGCTGACTGTATCGTTAATATAGTCGAGCGCTTTCTGCTTGTACAAAAATTAAATATAAGAGTGGCTATCAGCAGAATTAGCTCGAGCAAGACTTATCTTTCTGTAAGATGAAAGTAAGTGACCGCCTCCTAGCTATAATACCCGGTATTTAAAACGTAAAACAGCTGTAATATCTCGTTTGCAATGCAATGATTTTAGAAACAAGATCATTTTAACCTTTAAGTGAGCACATTGAGTCACTTCCCACAGACTGCCATGTTAAATTTACAGTCCCGTAACTTTTATCTCTATGGAGCTCAGGCGGAAAAATTTCACCTGCTGACTTAGTTTTGCCTCCTCTTTCCAAAAATGTACGGAATTACCGCCTTTTCAATTTACCATGAAAGAAGGTTCCCTTGTTAGATTCCTACACTGAGAAATCCTTACACATGTATCATGATTGGAAAAAACATTTTACAGTGTTTAAAAAATATGCATTGAAGAATCAAGACTGAGTACTTGTCCTCAACAGGTCATAGTGCAACAAGTGGTCCACTAGCATAGGGACGGTTGCCAAGCAACGGTCTGATATCTGGCAATGACTTTGAGGTAATATCGTACAACAGCATCAATGTGTCTTCATAATAGAATGTTACTAATGGGAAAGTGGTGTTTTAATGAAATTGTAGGGTTTGAAGAACAGAATCAAATAAATAGAGGTTAAAGGCGGAAGTGGCCAGCAATGAAAAGCATTTTTTTTTTAGAAACGATCTTGTTACGATTTGTTCACTTCGTTTGAGCAACCTGTGTAGCAGTTGTTATCTTTGTAATTCCATTTTTGTATAACTTTATTATCTTATATTGTCCATAATTATTTATGTTCCTATTATAGGCCTACCGACTGCTGCTACTCTTGGACCAGTTGTATGAAAACTTATCAGAGATCAAGCAATGATACTAACCTTCAGTGAAACTTAACTTGTGTTTTTAGTTGAATAAACATTAATCGGATATCATTTCATCTTCAGCTTAGATCAACTGTAGAACAGAGTCTGTGGCTGAAGTGCTAGCATGCTGGTTCTCCATCCAGGCAGACTGGATTCAATCCCCAACTAGGTCGCGAAGGAATTTGTGGGCAAAGCAGACATTGCAAAGGTTTTTCTTTTTCGGTGTATTCCCGTTTTACTCTATCATTTCAGCAACATTCTCTACCTCCCCCTCATTTCATCCATCATCTGCAACTGTAAAAATAGACTGGGGTGAACTCTTCGAGAATAGCACGGGTTTCCGATGCTGATATACGAAGGACTTAGGGCTCCAAGTTCCTGGGGTTTATTTAGGCTATTCGTCTGCGGGTAGAACCTGGCTTTATCAGAGGCTGAGGCAGAATGGCCCATCTGTCAACGTCGGTTTCACGAATGCAACCCAGACTACTGCCAGACTTGGACAATCGTCGCATAGCCCTATACAGTAGCTATAGAGCGCGCAATGGCAGCTCTTCGTGCTTGCTTGATGGAAATCCTGCCTCCTCGTGGCTGCTTTGTTAGCTATCATGCTGGATTTCCAGATTAGGTATTTTTCGTGTTGGCATGCAGGCTGAAACTAAAGATGATGATATAGTGTCATCGCTGAAACCATGTCGCCATGTTTTCCAACTAAATCTGTTTTTTTTTTTTTTCTGTATTCTTTAGTTTCTAAGAAATAGCAATTAAATACAGGACTTTAGCTGTTTTACACTTATAGTTTAAGTATTTTATTATAACATTTACTATTGTTAATGTAGAACTTCATGTGTTTTCCACTCACGGTTTAGTTTCTTTTTCATCATGAGTGTTGGCAACAGATCAAACAGCATATGACTTTCCAATTTGAACTGAGAAAAGAGCCAATTGCGTACGAACAGTAACCAACATAGTAGCAAACACAGAAGCCAGCAGCGTATCCAGCAGAGTACAAAGCTTGCTGGCCAGCAAGGAAGCAACCATCGTGGGAACTGGGCTTAAGTGTAAAGACCCGTACCGATGTCCCGGGTCCAGCCTTAAAAAAATCAAGCCAAGATTAGCTCTATTTGCTCAGTGCAAGCGGTTGAACGTAGTTCAGCAAGGATAAAGAATAAAGAAGAGTAAATATTATTTCTTCAAGTTAAATGCATCCGGAGAAATTGTGTATTAATAGTTCACTTATATTTATGCGCTTAATATTATAATATATTATTGAAAAGGAACATCATTTTATTTTTACTAACATTTCTAATATTAACTTGCCTATACCTCTGGATCAACGCCGTTTGCTACCCCCTTCCACGACTGGAGTTCGGTGATACTGACGTAATATACAAACAAATCACTCTACTAGGTATAGGAAGGAAGAAAAGTAGTTTATCCATTTACGTAAACTAGGAAATATTGGGCTTTTGAGTTTGATCATTTTCATTAGGTTTTTGTTTAATCAAAATACAATACTGTATTAACAATGAGTGTTTTTACTCACGAAGTGAGCTGTCCATTTGGACGTATTCATTATGCAGTGTATATTATACTGTCTACAGCACATTAGCGTACAATATAGAGAATGAAGTTAAATTAAAAAATAATCATAATATGGATATTTAAACACATTTTTTAAAATGGTGGCCGTTCATTTCGATACAGGCTTCAGTTCTAATGTGCATATTATCGCACTATAGACTATTGTACCTAATCCCAATTACCAGTTTCGTTCTTCGTACTAGTAACTCATGTTGAAATAATTCTGTACCTACTCTATAACAGAGTACCTTACGTACTGTAAATTCAATCTTCACTTCTGCCCGATCCGAAAATATAAAATTACTCAGACATACTATTTACTGTCCGTCCAAGTGGTTATGTCGTAGGGTCGTAGAAAGGGAGGAAATCACGTGACAGTTAATTACTTAACAAGGCCCTTTTACTTAAGTTATTTTAAACAGTTGTATAGTATTACGTAGACGTCCAATTCCTAACAGAAATTAATGTTCTCAGAAAAGAACTAAGACAGCCCAGCCACTAGCTGGCGAATAAAAGCTGGTGGGGGAAACCGGGATACGACGTAGGCAAATGGACGACAGTACTTGTGCGAAAATGATTTAATATTGAAAGCTCTTTCGTCACTGGAAAACGCGAACATATTTCTGGAACGTACTATACTCACTAACTCAGTACTGCTTACTATACGCGTCCTTGGTTCTGTGTGGAGTACAGTTGGAAGGGGTGGGAGTGAAGTACATTAAAAAACTCAGGTACAATAAAAATTGAAGTAAAAATAAAATGATGTCCCTGTATATGTTTTTTTAGGTTATTTTACGACGCTTTATCAACATCTAGGTTATTCAGCGTCTGAATGAGATGAAGGTGATAATGCCGGTGAAATGAGTCCGGGGTCCAACACCAAAAGTTACCCAGCATTTGCTCATATTGGGTTGAGGAAAAACCCCGGAAAAAACGTCAACCAGGTAACTTGCTCCAACCGAGAATCGAACCCGGGCCACCTGATTTCGCGGCCAGACGCGCTAGCCGTTACTCCACAGGTGTAGACTTTGTATATGTTGGATTACAAGTTACGTTATTTCAAGATTTCACATTTCTTTGTGTTTTCATAACACAACTTCAGACTTTTTCAATCTCTTGGAATTACATTCGTGGAATTATAGTCTCTAGCAATTTGTTTCCAATCCTCCTCTTTTTGTTTGGTGGTAACAGAATCTGTTTGTTTTTTATTCTCTATAACTAAATTCATGTTTGAGAACAATTTCAATTAGCATCTCTCTCTGTCTTAGCTTTCGAAAACTGCTGTGTGCAGTCTACTTCTCGTATTCCCAGATGATTATCTGTTTTTGGTTACGTGTGTTACCAAGGAGACAAATCATATAGGCTACTCCTAAGTAGAATATATTGCAAATAAACATGATTTTTCCCTTCATATTTCTCGCTATTGTCACATATATTTCTGTAATCTTACATGAGTATTAAAAGAAGTTTACATAATCTAAGATATAATATAAACATAATTAGAACTCAATTCATTTCCTGATCTTCGATCGAAAGTGAATTCCAGTTAGCGATGTATACGGAACCGAGTCTTACTGGATTTAATATGCTTTAATGTATTATTTATGTGTTGATTTCAGTCATTAATATATTGAACCTTATTAACTTATCGGGTTCATAACAATGTCAATAAATATATTAACATGTTTGAACATATTTCCCGCACCTACCAAACACTGAGTTTCGACATGTGTCATTTTAATCTGTTATTTAAAGACGATATATCAAATGTAAGGTTACTTGGAATCGATGATAACAGCGAGATAATTCGTCATGGGATGACCTGACATTCACCTTACAGTTGGAGAAAATGACAGAAGAAAGCAAGTGAGGTGACGAGCCAAAGCGGGATTTTAAATTTTAATCCAGACCCAAACGGATCAATATAATGACAATGTAACACATTACTAAATACTACATAATGATAAAGTGGAAGCATAGATTTAAACCGGGAACTTCACGAATACTAATCTACTTCGTTATTCATTCGCCTATGCACACTCCTGAAAAACTAGCTACAACTGGTGGGTATTTTAAAATATAGCTGACCATTATATTACATATATAACCTAGGTGTGTTTAAGTATACACTTCAAAACATACAATCTGTTATGAGTTTCATTAAAACATCGCGTTTCCCGTTCCTAATCTCGTATTGTGAATAGAAAGTCGTCAGATAACAACAAAACTTGTATTACACTAGTTAAACGCGTCGCTTGCACGCATACTCCACAATACGCCACTGTGATTATGGCTTGCTTTAAAGAAAATTAAAAAATTAAATTCGATACATCGCACACGGAAACGCCTTCAATAGAATTGAAAATGTAGCATGATTTATAAAATGGTAGAATGTGTTATAGAAAGTCTCATGGTACTTCAACTTCGCTTCCAATTCAAAAACTTAAGTAAAATGCCATAATATGGAGATATTACGACTGCAATTCATAGTACCATGGTCTCAGTAACCGATTCAAATTGATATCATCATCATCATCATCATCATCATCATCATCATCATCATCATCATCATCAGTAGCAGCAGCCGCTTAAACGTTTGTTCCAGTTAATAATGGTCGAGCTTTATTTCTTCTGCTTGTGGGGATGAATGCAAGAGATTTGTTTTCAAATTCTACCATATGCTATTCCATCTTACAAATATGCTCGAACTAGTTTGTTCTGTATTATTTTATCTCGCCTATTAAACATAATTCCTGTCTTAATTACATCTCTTGTCGAAAAACGTAGGGTAAAGATTGGTAATATTGTGATATTTCTTTTTGAGAATTGATTACAATTTTACTAAACGAGAAGAAGATTGGTTTTTTGCGTCAACGTATTAAGGGCATTTTCGTGGACAAGTTTCTGCACAAAACCGGTCCTTCTCTCGCTCAGTAAAATTGCAATAAACTCTCAAAGAGAATTATCATAAAATTACTCGTATCACAATATTACCAACCTTTACCCTATATCTCGGTAGGCTTTCCTCGAAACTCATTTCTGTTGCAATTATTTATTAGTATACTTCTGCTATATTGGCTTATGCAGTATTCCGTATCGAATAGAAGTGAGAACTACCATGCCAGTAACTTATCCAAGGAAAATTCCATTAAAAGTTATATTAAAGGAAAGCGAACGTATAGAACCATACACTTATTGGTAGGAGTGATGGTTCTCGTTTTAATAATAATAATAATAATAATAATAATAATAATAATAATAATAATAATAATTTGATGATGTGCCGGAGAAAGGACAATTATTGTTCGTATAGTCTACATCTGAAATATGATTAGTGTAGCGTATGTTATCTAATCAGCGAGGTATGCGATGGAGAGGAAAAAGAACTGGTCACCTAATACCATTATCTACTGATTTAGTTGCCTCACGTGTTATTTATTCGGTTCAAACCTGTCTTCGAACACTTGATCAAACAACAAAAACAACAATAAATAATAATAATAATAATAATAATAATAATAATAATAATAATAATAATATCAGGAACCTACAGTATTGTTCAGTTCAACTGCCTCATGCAGTAGCAGTAGTAGTAGTAGTAGTAGTAGTAGTAATAGGAGTAGTAGAACAGCAGCAATAGCAGGAGTAGTAGTACAGACCGATTATTTAGTCCTGACAGTTCAGCGACGCGAAAGAGGGGAAGTAATGGGAGTAGTGGGGAGAGCTCCGGAGTAGAGATAAGGGCGAGCGGTCGGTAAAGGAGTGCAGTACAGCTTAATTTTATTGTACTAGAAACATACCGCTCTACCGCACGCATGACATCCGATCGCTCCGACGGCAAGCGTGAGACTAACCCAAACACCCGTTGGCGAAACTAAATGGACTCGCCTGACCCATGTGCACATTGCCGGGGACTGTCAGGGCTAAATAATCGTACTGTACAGTAAAACCTCCCTAAAATGAAACGCGATCGTTCCAGATTTTTTTTCCCCCCGTTTTCACAGGTTTTCGTTTTACAAAGGATTGAGTTCTGGCAAAACTAAGAATAGACTACTGCAATATGCTCACTGCAGGAAGAACACAATTAAGAAATAATTTGAAATAAGTTATTACAGTACATACATGCATAGTGAATTTTATTTTCAAAATTATTAACTTACGCAATTGCAGCCTCTCTCTCTCGCTCTCTCTGCGCTCTAGTTTCTTGGCCCCCACATTTATTTTAAAGTGCATTGCCGCGATTTTTTTCAAGGGAACGTTGTAGGATTTCCTTCGCGTCCTCCATCAATTCAGAGTGTCATTTGCGCCCTGATCCATCGGCTATGTAACTGAAGTTGTGTTTGATGTAAAATAGATTAACCTCACTTTAGACAAATCAGTCCTTTGGTGGCAGGTAGCATTGTTTAAAAAAATATGACCTTACGACCTTGACGTTTCATTGCTCCATTAAAATTATGAAGCCACTCTTCCATGATAGAACTGATCATCTAGGTTTTTTTTTATTAAATCGCACAGTTTTCTTAATTCGCACTGTTATTTAACACTGTATTGGCATATTAACACAAAGTTCAGAATAAACAAATGGAAATGTGAAACAACATTGATACTACACTACAATTGTTCACAGTTTTATTCTACTCGCATTGTCCTTTATCACTATATTGGCTCATTAGCACAAAACTGAGAATAAATGAAAGAAACTGCAAGATGGTTGGAAGGAGTAACGGTACAGAAGATCAGTAACCTTTCCGGGTTCTTGACAATAAGCCCAGAATAGTGACATGGTTAGAGAAACTTCACCCCCAACGCCTGGCAAAGAATAGCGAAGGTCTTCCAGATCACTGCATGTACAATCGCACAAAAAATTATGTCATGCTTCATACAGTATTAACGCAAAATTAAAAATGGTTTGAAAGAATTTAGCAACAGTTACGCTTAAAATTATCCGTTTGAGTCAGGTTTTTTTACCTAAATGGTGACTAGAAATAATTTCGTTTTCGCGTTAGGCAGTTTTCCGTTTTAAAGTATTATTTTAAATAGGAAATCATTCCGTTCCCAAATTTATTTTTCGTTTGTGCAGGTTTCCTTTTTGTAGGGGGTACGTTTTAGCAAGGTATTACTGTAGCTATAAATACATCTTAACCCTTCTCTCTTTGCCTTCTCATAACTCGTCTTGATCTTGTGCCGTAGGATAGAAAACTTCAGTGTATGTCCAGTATTGTTCTACGAAAGCGCAGTGATGAGGGAAAGGAGGAAGATCAGGAGAAATGACGATACAAGGGAGAGAATTAAAAGTAGATGCAAGAAGAAATGGAAAGAAAAAGATAAGAAGAGAAAAATACAAAGAATAATAGGGAAGAGAACAAGAAAAGAAGGAATGACTTAAGTTTAAATCTAAATTACAAGTAGGCTATAGTTGGTCTCCTTTTGGGTGTCTTACCCGCTACTGCCTTAGATCCACTGCTTCCCAGAACTGGCCAGTAGCGGTCTCTGCGGTCTCACCAGTGTTGTCAACTCAGTTTTTAAAAACCCGCTAAGAAATATTGCAGAAACCGCCAAATTGCTATATTTTCTATGTATAATGAGATTATTTTCTCGCTGTAAGTGCTAAAAATACCCGCTAAATCCCTATATCAGCAATACAAATTTCATACTTTTCCCCGCTAAACTAACACTGAAAAACGCCAGATCTAGCGGGAAACCGCTGAATTGGCAACATTGGGTCTCACGATACATCTGCGGCCTCAATCTAGATGCAGGGCCAACAATCAGCAAAGCAAGGAGACTTCGCGGAGCGAGGCACAGCTAGCCGGTAATTTTGCATGAGTCGGAGTTATTTTAAGTGTTATTATAAATCTAGAAAAAAGGACTACTAGTTTTACACCATTTCTTAAGAATAAGTTATACAAAGGATATTTATCAGTCCACCACTGCAGAGTAACGATTTGCACGTCCGACCATGAAATGAGCGGGCCTGGGTTCAAATTAATGTTGGGACAAGTTACCTGCAAATATCCTACAAGGAAAACTCAGCTCGGACTCCTCGCGGCGCGCATGCTATACCCCTCTTACAGCCCTGTAGTAGGCGTGAGAGCATCCTGGGAACGGGAGCATATGTTATCTGCGCGAGACAGTCACGCCAGCTGGTTTCTGCGCACTGAGTTTTCCTTGTCGGATGCCTATAGTAGGGGTTTTCCGAGGTTTTCCTCCTGAACCAATTGAAGCAAATTGCTGGCTAACTTTCAGAATTGGGCCGGGCCTCGAACTCATTTCGCCTTAATTAATTTCTTACTTTTACTTACTTTTGTGGGCTTCTCCACTCTTCAGCGGTTGCCCTGAATTCCCTTCCGCCATCCTTCTCGATTCCGCCAATCCTTCTCCTGCATGTGTCGGTCCTTCATAATTTGCATGACACCAGCTTTCCATGTTTTTCTTGGTCTCGCACGCTTCCTCCTTCCCCGAGGTGACCATTTCAGAATAATCTTTGGCCATCTTTCTTCTTTCATCCTTTTTATGTGGCCATACCATTGAAGGGTTCGTTTCTCGATTCTTTCAATTACCGACTCTTCCATCTCCATCACTTGTCTCACATCCTCATTCCTTCTCCTTTCCAATCTGGATACTCTAGCAGCTCTTCTTATTCCCTCCATCTCCGTCGCTTGTATCTTACATTTCTAACGTTCAACAAGTGCCCATCCCTCTGCCCCGTATGTTAGTATAGATTCAACTATAGTTTGTAGAATTCTTTTCTTCATTTGCTTGGAAATGGATCTACTCCACAGTATCCCATTCAGCATCTTTACTGCCCTTCTTGCCTGTTGCACCCTGTGATCTACATCTGCTTCACAGCTCCCATACTCTTGGATAATAGATCCCAAATACTTAAAATTTCTCACAGATTTAATTATTCCTTGCGGTAGGATAATATCTCTTCCACTATTGCCCACAACGAGGTATTCAGTTTTATTCATATTAATGCAAAGACCTCCTATATCAAAGGCTTCCATCAACCTCCTCAACATGAACTTAGCATCTTCACGACACTGAGCAATTAATACCTGGTCGTCTGCAAATAGTAGAGAATGTATTGTTTCATGTCCAACTGGAACTCCCATTTATCATCTTTCAACAGTTTCATGTCGACCGAAGATGCAGCTGATGTAGCCTACAGTGATGTGCATACAGATGACATCGGGGACGGAGATAGTTTCATAGCGGAGTCCGTTGGTCTTGTGTGCTATGTAACTAAATGGGCAGATGACATCATAGTGAATCACGATAGTTACAGCAATGCGATCGTTAGGTCAATATAGGATGCAGCAGAATGTAGTAACATGATTTGCGAAGAGATGGCATGAATCTGAGAAGGCTGCAGTATTCCCAGGGGGACGGAGAGGAGTCCTTGGTTGTTCCGTGCGGACTTCATCGAACCAGTTGTTGTAGCTGAATCGATAAATGGCACCAAAGAGTGAACCACGATACTTACAAGGAATGCGGTCCTGAGGACCTTAATAATCATCCCCATAATAAGGAGGTCGGTACAATAAGCCTCAAGCTGCAGTACAAGCCTTCCCTCCTCATTATGGGAAAAAAAAACTCTCCTTAAGAATCCATCGCCGACGGTCGCGTATGAGGCTTTGACGTTGGTTTCAATGACGAGCATGGTAACCTTTGTACCACTGAGGATGGTAGTTTTTGCAACCTACGGAGGACAAAGTATTTGCCACGGTTACCATGACAGCGAAGTCGAGAAGGATGATTGGTGAACAGAATAAGAAGGAACAGGAATATAAAAATCCTTACGTGATGAATGAAAACAACAGGACTGATGACAGTCCGAGTATTACAGGTTATATATAGGTTATTTTAAGACGCTTTATCAACATCTTAGGTTATTTTGCGTTTGAATAAGATGGTGATAATGCCGGTGAAATGAGTCCGGGATCCAGTACCGAAAGTTACTCAGCATTTGATCATATTGGGTTGAGGGAAAACCCCGGAAAAAACCTCAACTAAGTAACTTCCCCCGCCCGGAAATCGAACCCGGGCCACCTTGTTTCGTAAAGGTTATAGTCCATATGGCAGACAGGTAAGTGAAGAAATCAGAAAAAAATATGAATTAGAGTATGTGATGAAATGGGTTTGAGAAAGAAGGAAGGGATAGAAAAACCCCATACTTTTAAGGATGTCCGATGTTCGTCTTTCGATAATTGCTATGACAGAATACCCAGGCCCTTAGGGCGACTATTTAAACGGTGGGAAAAAAGTTTATCACCTTCTCCTCAATGAAAATTAGCACTAATTGGGAAAAGACAGAATTTATTTCTAACATACCAAGTACAAGAAGAAGGAGAAGAGGAAAAATGAGGAAACAGAAACAGAAGACTGAGAGATATGAAAAGGAAGACTAGGAAGCAAAAGAAAGGCGAAAAAGAGAAAATATGGGTTAGTACAGAAGACAGGAAAAGAGAAGGGCGGAAAAGAAAGAAAATAAGAAGAGACCAAAATTTCTTAGTTCTATACTAGTATGTCAAATGAATTTCAGAGAGTTATGCAAGTAATGAAAAACATTCCAGTCGTGACGAACTAATAATACCTGAACTCACAATTTATCGTCGTTCTCGACAAAGATGTTGCTATGCTCCGAACTGTGCTGCCAGAAATTAAAGTGAATTTCAAGATTTCCGTGGCTGTCAACGCAGTTAAATTATCCCTGCAGAGCCACTAACAACCCGGCATCAATTTACACAAATGTATGCGGACGGAGATTAATTCACAACACAAAAATATAATTTCCTGTAGAAAACATTCAAATTTATTCTCACGCTACAGCTAAATACGGTCTGAAAGCTAGCAGAGGACAAACTTTATTTCCATACCATATACGCAGTATTTTGCATAAATAGGCAACTGTGCTTAACAAGGTATTTAATCAGTTTCGCGGTTGAATACGTACTTTGCCAACATTTATAATGAGACTATTGAGAGATTCACCCTACCCCATAAAGCAGCTGTTAAACGTCCAATAAAATGACCCCATTATGCAAAAGAAGTATCAATGCAGACGATGCAGAGAATTGAAGCTAAATATTTCAGCTTGCGTCCATCTACATCTATTCACATGTTCGTTCCTCATATTAAAGCGTGGAATATGTTAGGGTTATGCTAATGTATGCGCGGTGAAATTCCATAAAGCGTCAGGGATGCGATGTTCTGAAAGCTTGTGTGGCGCTCAAAACACAGAGACAGAAAATTATAAGCCTTTGTACTCAAAGGCCCGGTGATACAACACCCACTGTGAAGTTTCATGATTTTTGTAGTGTCTTCAGAATGCCGGCGTATCGTTTGGAAGTACAGGTGTTTATAAATTATTTATGATTTTAACATGGAACGCATCACAGGATTTTTCCATGCCTAATGAAGTGCAATATGAGATCCATACGTCGTCCTGCACACTTCAAATCGATATTTAACTCATCAAACATTCTATTGGATGTGTTGCGCGATTTATTTAGTTATCCGGACATTTCCTTAAATTACCCAGTGATGAGCAGGGAAAGGAAGTTCATGACCTAAAAACGTGAAGAATATGTATGCATTTATGCCATAAAAATAGATAAATATGCTACAAAATATGCATTATCAGTCTGAGATTATTTTAACAGAATAATAAGGTACAAGTAACTTACGATTAGTCTATGGATTTTGAAGTGCTTGCCTCATTGCTGAATGCTCCATTTATGCTGTTACAGTTCACAACTAAGCAGTGACGTATGTTTTCTGTTGTCATTCTTCGCCTGTTGTCTCTCACTATAGCTTTGTAGCGCGAAAAACTTCGTTCTACGTCACAAGAAGTAAGAGGGGCTTGCACAAAAGCTGTGAGCTGTTCTATAGAAAATTTTGTTGGTTTTTGGGGTGTTTTTCCTTCGAGAATATCTTACATTTCTTTAAGTTGATAATAGCCAGGGTTTTTTGAAATAATATTTGCTCTTTTCTCGTTCACTTTATCTCCTACATTTTCCAGAACGGATGTTAAACTGGATATTATTCTATCGAAATCTGCTAAAGACTGCAGTAAAGGGATACCAATTGCTAACTTGAGAGGCTCCCTATGAGGGCGTCATCGTTACATTCAAAATTCATAAACATAAATTAGTCGTGATTACGAAGTTACGGTATACACTTTTAAAAATGACGGAAAGACAAATAAACATACATAATATGCAGTTTCCCTGCATAAATGTTAAAATATGATGCTTATGTAAATAAAGGCAAAATATGCACTTTTAATGCACAATAAAAGTAATATCATTATATTCAAAAAAATTTTTGATTCATGTAGTCAATCTTTCAGCATATTCACACGATAGAGAACAAATATGCAAATGTATGAACTTCTTTTCCCTAGTGATGAGATATAAATCGTTATTCACATACCGACATAACCCCTCGAGGAGAAATTTAGTGTCGTTAGCAAATGAAACTTCTCCAGTCTATTCAGTACCGGTACATCGAGTCTTGGCCGTCCAACAACTATTACTTATTTACTATTCTGTAATTACTTACGACATCATTCTTGTTGAAAAACACGTCTTTATTATATAATACATTTATAATTCTGAGACATAACAGGAGATGAGTCTTGTAAAATAATCTTTAAGGGCCACATTCATAGACATTCTCAGCGATGGCTTCCGGTGGATGATCAGCAAACTAACGTTTTTCGTATTCATAAACCAGTGTTAGCGATATGTTATGATATGAATCCTGTACAAGTAATCAGTCGATATCCGGGTCTAGTTTAGCACGATCGTAGCGCGGGATAGCGAAATGTCTATGAATACCATCCTTTGAGATCAAAACAACGAAGGTATAGGCTATTCAAAGAATAACAATAATGAACTGAGAAATCTACAAAGTATTACAAAAACTTACAAAGGCATTAAATCATAGAAATCGGCAAATGAAAAATAATTTGCTACCATCAATCATAATATATTTTGACATTTACTGTATCCGACGTTTAGCAGCTACTTATTGGTTCCATCACCAGGGTAAGAGTTTCGAAAAGTTGTAGATGAAAAATCTCAAGACACGGTTTGCAATCCCAAATTTTTCATAAATGGACAAGACTTTTCACATTAGAATAAGCACGTAATGACTCGGAAAGTAACATAGGCAGAATTATTGAGCAACAGAAGTAAGTTATTTTCAGTTCTAAAAATAATATTTTTGCACGATCGTGTTTTTTGTTGTATTTACAGCTATTGTTGTTAGGCCTTGAAGGTTAGAATTCCCACACAGAAATTTGTTACTAGGGATACTATTCTTCATAACATAAAACTAAACTGAAATAGACTCATTGCAGTGCACTTATTGTTAGCCTACTTAGTTACCATTACAGTAGCCTACAGGTTTGCGAAGGTTTTGGAATAATATTGCTCTAAATCTTCAATGCAAAATATATTGTTTTGCAATTTTCAAAATATGATCGTGCAAAAAATGTTGTACAATACACGTTTGTGAAGTGGATTACAAAATATTGCGAGTTTTTAAAACTTTTCCTTGATTTTGTAAAAGTATTTCCCAATCTTGTATCGTAATGTACTAAGAGTCTGTAATAGTATATTAAGCTATTAGGTTGGGAGTTTTTCAATTTTCGAGATTTTGTAATGTACTTCACAAACGTGTATTGCACAGTATGAAAATAATATTTTAAAAAATCTTAATATACAGTACATAGCCTACATTACATTATGAACAGCTGACTGACGTTAGTAGTCTGGCCAACGTACAAACTTCACCATCAACTTCAATCACAGTATGTACTATTTTCCAACTACCTCTTTTTTTTTGCCAGGTTCTTCAATTCCCACTTACCTTGCGCTATTTTTGGAATGGTTAAGAATACATTTGTTTTATTTTTTTTAATTCACTTACGTAAATATCGTTATGCTTTAAAATTTTAGTCTGAAGAAGACTTAAATTTAATGTACAATTCTGTAAACATTAATATATAAATGACACTAAGTCCACTTTTCGATATTATTTATGTAACTAAAGAAATTTTCGATTGGAAGTATGTATAATTATGAAAGAAAAAAAAGTATTAAAAAATTGGAGACATGCTGCCCACGAAATTGCATTTATATTATCTTATATCATTTTGAGAACATGTTGGACTGACAAGTCATGCATGTAAGTAATTTATTATGTAAAATCTTTCATTGGCTGTCACAAACTTTGTTTAATCACATTTTGTATGTGAATAACATAAAATAAATTAAATGTTAACAACGATTACTTTCGCCCTCTCGGGCATCATCAAGTTGCATTAGAAAAAATAAGTCTTTATGAACGTTAATAAGATATAAAATATTTAATAATTTATTACCTTGAAAGTCTATAAGATTGGACATAGGCCTATTAATACAATAAATTTGATTACACCGAAACATAGAAATAAGTTAAAACATTAAAGTGTGTAGCTAGGAATGTTATACCGTCAATTACATAAAACTTCAATCTTTTGGATCACACATTAAAAAATAAAAGAACATATCAGTTAAAGAGTTGAGACAATCGGACATCTAAAATTTATAATGTAACTGCTCATTTATAATAATTGTGAAAGGTAATATACGTAAGATGTGATTGAAATATGATTATGTATACAACACCAATATTCAGGGGGTTCCAATGTGGCCGGTAAAATGGTACAGTCACTGGTATATGGTTCGGAAACGTGTTGTATGTTTGCTATAAGTTAGTATAAAGCAGTCTTTGAATTCTGGTTATCGGGAGACGTTGGAAGACTAGTGGTTTCTGATCCCAAATCAGTAAATAGACCCCTATAATATTTACCAAAGTTCTGAAAATTTTTATAACGTTGCAAAAACTCCCAGAAGTGAAGACAAGTATGTCCGATGTTAAAGAAATGCACACAACGTAGCCACTACAACAGAAGTGTTTATGGATACCTAAATTTGACTCTAGGCCCATAACTAATATAAGGATAGACTGAACCTGCGTACTTAAATTCACTACCAAGAAGAATTATTTTAAGTCCAAAGTATTTTCAGATAAACAGTAAATTTCGAGAAAGACACAACAAGTTCAAATTAGCCTATGTGGGTTCTAAGCCCTGGAATTCACCGTTCTACCCAAGGGAGAGGGACTGACACAATTTGAAAAGGGAAAGAGGTCGGAAAAAAGGCCAGAGTCCATTGCTAAATAGATGCACCTACTTTAATTTGTTGCCTCATAGATATTATCTAAAAGCAACATAACATAACTGAAAATTATAGAGTTTCGAATTCCATGGTTTTGAGTATATTCTATCCTTGCTTTTTTCTCTGAAAGTCGAGATTCGAACCTGTCATTCGCCGCAAGATCCATCTGATTTTCAGCAAACAAGATCTTAGCTGTCTATAATATAAAATACTGAGCATTATCTTGGAAAGACAAACCGGAAACTCTTCATAAAACTCTCCCGACAGCTATATCCCCCAAACATGTTGCAAAATCTGCTGAATTCTAATAAT
Organism: Periplaneta americana; assembly: GCF_040183065.1. Taxonomy (NCBI): domain Eukaryota; kingdom Metazoa; phylum Arthropoda; class Insecta; order Blattodea; family Blattidae; genus Periplaneta; species Periplaneta americana. The sequence goes on along the minus strand of NC_091117.1, from coordinate 136,446,478 downwards.
AATTTTCATCTTCATGAATTGAATCCTCAGGCCCGTTGTTCTCTATCTCTCTCCTGTGAGATTCGTGTGGTTAACATGGCGCAAGACTACCACTTGAAATAACACAAGACAAACACAAAACACAACCAGTCACGATGGGAAGGAGATTCTTTCTGTCGGAAATCGAACTCGGGTCCGCTGTGTTTGTAGCTGGCAATAAGTCACGTCGCAGCACTTATAAATTACGGAAAACGTTCACAGGCATTGAGATTATAATATAAAAACTATGGAATACAATGAAAAGGAAAAGAAATGGATGGGAGGAGACTTCTCTCATAGCAGTTTTGACAACTAAAATCAAACTCCGACCCCATGTTCTTGTGATTACAAACCGTCAAATGAGTGATTACGACAAAATAACGGTGAATCGATAAAGTGCCGAGCAAGATTAAATTAAAAATTAACACAATAGAACGTTTGAAGCTAACGGCGAAAATGTTTCACACAGTAAAAATATTAATTATAAACCATGCAATTTAGAACCTCCGACGCTACAAAATTACTCGTCTCCTAAATATTACATTCAATGTTTTGAAATTACAGTGTTAATTCGAAGGTACGGAATAAGTACTAAATACAATCATTGCAGGGAAACCGTGTTTATTCTGACTCATATTTTGTGTTCACAGTTGGTATAAACTACTACTAAACTTTAAAATTGAACTACTTTACGAAAAATCCTGGAGTAGACAGATCAAAAAACTCCAGCTCATTACGAGTTACACATACAACACGACACAGCCCTTCAGGGAAGGAATATTTTTAATGTTATGGAAAAATTAAACAAAAATAATGTAACCCTTCACATGGTGCACGTCGAATGTGAACTCAAATAAATAAAATAAATTTTGCCTGTTAAAAGGCCCAAATAAAAGTTTAAAAATTAGTTGTGCATTACAATTCGATGAAAGATATTGAAATCCAAAAACATAGTGGTCGGAACATTTAACAATAAGGAAAAGAAATGTAGACAAATTACAATGTTATAAAATAATAAACTTAGACGTTTTGGCGGAAACATATGTTTCAGGTAACACAGATGTGGAAAAACAAGTTTTATCAAGCAAAATATTAGAGAGTTTACTCGCAAAATATTATTCCACTAACGGCGATACGGATCATAAAACTTAGCGAGGTTCAATGAGTAATATTGGTTAAGCGATAGATTCTTCAAACATAATATAATACATAGCCTACATACTTTTTATGTTCCTCTCTCTATCTTTTCCATCCTTCATTCGTTTCTTGTTTGATTCTCTACATTTCAGTGAACTTTTAAGATACTGCAAAAAATCGATTTCGAGATTTTCCTAGAAATAGCCTACAAGTTTTCATCATTCCTGACACGGGAAAACAGATAAGGCTCGTTCACAATAAACTGGGAACGGAAACGACAAAGAGACCGCGAACGGAAATAATGTTAAAATAAATGTATTTAAATATGAGCATTCACAATTAACTTATGTGGATGCCTACATTTAAATACATTTATTATAATATTATTTCCGTTCTTCACAATTAACTTATGTGGATGCCCACATTTAAATACATGTATTATGACATTATTTCCGTTCTCGTTTTTGTGCCCGGTTTATTGTGAACCAGCCTTAATTATCGGAAGGATTTTGTTTAAATTCAGTGCTTACGACTCAATTTATACGGAAAATATTCACATATCAAACACTTCGATAAAAAAAACTATGTCATTATTTGAAAAACTACGAAGTAGTGAGTTACTTTCAATAATTTATTCAAACAGTGTCCTCCTTAACTTTTCTCCTGACGTATTATCAAGTGGAAAATGAAGCGGTATGTCTCATGGTCCAAGAGTTACTGCTTCCGAGAAATTAATACCTACAGAATATTCTGATCTTTGGTTTCAAATTACGGCTAAGTCTGTGCTTGCCTCCAGCTAACCTCCTGAGTCCTGGGAGTATAGTATACTATACCATACTTCATACATGATTGTGACGTAAGATGTATGTGAAGAAACCCGAAGTATATACCTGCATTTGTGCCCTAACCGTAACGTGCAACATTTTTTTCGGAACTGTGGAATTATATTGAACTTTAAAAATGAAACAACAAATGTCTCAGGACTCAGTAAGCTAAATCTGAAACAGAACAGAAAAGTCGACCCAATGATCTCGCTACGAAAAGAAACAAGGAGATAGGTATGGTTAGGTAATTAAAAGAGAATGAATTTAAATAATATCAACAACTAAACTTACATCTGCTTCGCGGAGTAAACTTGTTACTAAGTAGGGTAAAGTTGGCTATTTCCGTGATAACCCTAATCCCGTGATACTCTTTAAAACTGAATGTCGGTCAAAGCTTTGCAGTTCGACCATAGCGCCACACATCTTTCTCGAAAGAGTGCATCTTTCGCCTACTTTTGAGACATCAATAAACTTCCTAGCAAGATACCTAATCCTGTGACATTCAGTGAAAAAAAAATGTATCACGGAATTAGGCAATTTACCCTACTGGAAAAGGGAAGAAAAATACAGGGATATCATTTTATTTTTACTAACATTTCTAATATTAACCTGGCTACATCTTTGGATCAACACCGTTTGCTACCTCCTTTCACGACTGGAGTTCGATGATACTGACGTAATATACAAACAAATCACTTTACTAGGTATAGGAGGGAAGAAAAGTAGTTCATTTATGTAAACTAGGAAATATCGCGATTTTGAGTTTGATCATTTTCATTAGGTTTTTGTTTAATCAAAATAAAGTACAGTATTAACAATGAGTGTTTTTACTCACGTAGTGAGCTGTCCATGTGGACGTATTCATTATGCACTGTATATTATACTGTCTACAGCACATTAGCGTACAATATAGAGAATGAAGTTAAATTGAAAAATAATCATAATATGGATATTTAAACACATTTTTTTAAATGGTGGCCGTTCATTTCGATACAGGCTTCAGTTCTAATGTGCATATTATCGCGCTATAGACTACTGTACCTAATTCCAATTACCAGTTTCGTCCTTCTTACAAGTAACTCATGTTGAAATAATTCTATACCTACTCTATAAAAGAGTACCTTACCTAATGTAAATTTAATCTTTACTTCTGCCCGATCCGAAAAGATAAAATTACTCACACATGCTATCTACTGTCCGTTCAAGTGGTTTTGTCGCAGGGTCTTAGAAAAGGAGTGAAATCATGTGATAGTTAATTACTTAACGAGGCCCTTTTATTTAAGTTATTTTAAACAGTTGTATAATATTACGTAGACGTCCAATTCCTAACAGAAATTAATGTGCTCAGAAAAGAGCTAAGACAGCCCAGATACTATACTTTCCGGAGGGACGAACAGAAGCAAGTGGGGGAAACCGGGATACGACGTAGGCAAACGGACGACAGTAACTGTGCGAAAATATGATTCAATATTGAAAGCTCTTTCGTCACTGAAAAATGCGAACATATTTCTGGAACGTACTAGACTCACTAACTCAGTACTGCATACGCGGCCTCGATTCTGTGTGGAGATCGGTTGGAAGTTTACTAGTAGAGGGGGTGGGAATGAAGTACATTCAAAAACTCAGGTACAATAAAAATTGAAGTAAAAATAAAATGATGTCCCTGTACAAGAACAGTTATTGAAAACATGATTTCTGCTAATGATCGTAAAAAAACTAAGCAGATGTAAAACTTCAACGGAGTGCTGGAACAGATAAGGAGTTAATATGAATTCTCAGGATCGTCTCTTATGCTGAACACACCAAACAACATTTACACTTTCTAGAAGAAAGCAAATTAATCGTGACTTTTTGATGAAGCAATGCGATAGTATTCAATTTTCGTTTAATGAATACCAACAATGATAGTTTCTCATTTATATCTGTGGTGTTTGGTCAGAACATAACTCCAAAAATTACCTTTATAGCTGAAAGCGGAGCCATATATATATATATATATATATATATATATATATATATATATATATATATATATTCTCTTTTGTTTGGATAGCCGTGATATCTACATCTAATCTTATGTTATTTTCATTCACATTTGTATGTAAACTAGAATTATGTTTTGTATAGGAAAAGTGAAAATAAAAATGCTTGTATCTCAAAAACAGGTTTTTTGGAGTTTAACATAGGTTCGTTCCAACAGCAGTCAAGAACCGTCCGTAACCATCGTGAGTATGCGCAGTACAGAAAAAGCGTTCCAACACAATCCGAACCAGTCCTGAACCGGAAACATGTACTGCAGTCGGGCGTTCCAACAAGCTTTTGACACGGGTTCGGAACGGTCAGAAATAGTCCGCGGATTGAGGCATGTACGGAAGAGTACGCAATACGCGCATGCGCATAAGCTCACCAACGTCTCCTGGATACTGAAGAAAGACATGATCGACTGTTCGCATCAATGAGGTTAACGATGAAAAGTGACAGTACAGACGAATAATAAAACTAGAGATTTAATTTAAATTTTCGCCAAAAAGAAAGGGAATGGAAATTATTTGGGTATTGAAATAGTTAAATACAATTTCAATATGCAGCTTTGATTAAAAGTATAATAAATAACGTACATACATTAATAATTAAAAAATGAAATATTTTTAGATGAGAGTCCTCCAGTACACGGCATTGAATTGGTGGAATTCTTGCCTTCCATATTTTTTGTCATCTTTTTATAGAAAATGATCGAAATTCTATTTTCTACAATCAGAATTAGCTGCGAAACGATGATAATAAGCATCCCGTTCTTAGCATAGATGATCACTGTTATAGCATCTCTGGATTTAGTACATAACGATCCGCGAAAGCGTTCCAACAGCGTCCAGTCCAGTTTCAATCCCACAGCAGATGCTCAACTAGCGCATGCGCGTAAGATGGTACAGGAACCGTACATGAACTGATCCATGAACCGCTTGTTGGAACGAACCTATGTTTCGACCATACACCACACATATTTGTTTATGCTTTATTAAAACTGTGTTAAGTGCACGTCCAAGCTTTGAACAGATGATGTAAATTCTACATCCGATACTGATTTATTTTAGTCTCTATAATAGTTTAATGTGTACAAATTGGAATGCATTCCTGTAGATAGGAAATAAATTGTCAAGTTTCTGTGCAAGAAGATATTCCATATTCAAGTTGTAAAGAATCACAGCTAGCAGTGAGATAGTAGTGTATTTACATTTATAGACCTATAAGCATTTAATACAAAAGTTTCTGAACCGTCTAAACAGTGCATAATGATCATTTCTGTATAACAATTTTAATTTTATGTGTAAATCGTGTCAAGTTTGGATTACAGTTTCTCACCTCGAAGAAAAATATTTTTAAATCCGTTATTTAATGACCCTGTATAATCTAGTATCTGTGGAACTGATAATAGGAAAACGAGATTTGGCAAGATGGGCTCGAATTATTCCACATGGGATTATGTGAGATTTCCCTTACAGTTGGCGAAATCTGGGGAAAGAACAAATTAGGCAATCCGCACAACTGGATATGATCCCATACCCTTGCGCAGTCGAGTTCGTTATTCTTACGCTTTGCAAGTAGATAAAATAATCTCCAAATACAGAAATGTGAGCGTTCTCTCTCATTTCTCAGAACTGCATTAATGTTATTATTTAGGCATTATTTTTTTTAAATGATGGGAAGCTTGTATATTTTCGCACCATAAGACAGAAATTCAGATATATCTACAGTTGAATATATTGTATTTTGCAACAGAATATTTCTCTCTCGAATTATATTATATAACACTGAATAATTACATCAGTGTCTCTCATAAACAAAAGAAAATTTAGGTTAAGAAACCATGAAAGTAAACATATAGTTATTCAGACAACTGCTCTCTGAATCATAAACCGCAAAAATCGTATTTCTATCTCATTTCTCTACTGTGAAATAGTATCCCAAAAAGAGTGTATATATCAATTTGGAACACTGTATATTGCTTAAAAAGCAAAATATTATAGATACAGCTTAAAAGATAAAATCTTGTTCAAATCAATTTAGGTGGAATGTTTCTTTTATCTCAAAACATAACTTCAGACTCTATTTTTTTAGAATAAGTTCATTAAAATACAACTCATTTTTCGCTATAATATGTAACTGTTTTTTTTTTTCGAAATATTAATACACAAAGGTCAAGAACTATACCGAAGTCTTTCATAAATGAGAGTGAAAAAGAATAATGATAAAAGTTTGAACAATACAGCAGTGAGATAGAGCATCGCCTAGCGGTACAAACACGAGGGAAAACTACAATATGCATGCAAGCAGTAAGGGAGAAATATTTTCTACTCAACTGACAGAGGGAATTTTCTAAGTGAGGAAGAGTTTAAAACGATACTGCATAAAGGAGGAAGGATAGGAAACATGTAATATGAAAATATATTTGCAATGCAATGTTTTTCAGTTAGAATTTAAATATGTAACTTAAAATACACGATTTAAATACATACTACACAGATTACGATCTTTCGGTGCAGGCAACAGAGGTAATATAAATTAATACCAACTAGATATTAATTCAGAAAGACACCGATTGCGACAGCCGGAGTACAATATCCTTTACATCTGAAACACAAGACGATGGAAAATATAGGAGCAAGATACGTCCAACATCTATGGCCATTTCACAAACTCACAACTTATTCATTCACGTGACATCAAAGTTAACGTCAAACGTTTGCCAAACACAAACATCAGTTATCGAATATAAAATATGTAAGGACATAACAAATCTTCTCTTCCACTTTGTTTCTTACTGTAGCAATCCTATTCAACTGGACAGTTTCAGCTCAAGTTTTTACAGTATTTCAGTGTGTTTTCACTTTTCTACCTTTCAATATGAACTTGTTTCTTGCAACGAAGATACAGTTCGAACTGCACTGCTGTAATAAAAGTTAATATTCACTAGTTCTAAAACTTCCACAACGGCCCCAAGGTCTACTCAGCCTCCTATCAAATTGAGTGCGGGGTCTTTCTCGGGGATAAAAGGCGGTCGGAGCGTGATACCGACCACACCACCGCATTCTAATCCCGAGGTCACGGAAGCACGGAACTATACTTCCATTTACCCCCATGCGCCTTTTTTTTTTTTTCTATATCAGGCCAGAGGCCATTTTCCTAAAGATTGCGGCTTTGCAGGTTTCTGTTTCTTTTTTCTAAACTAACACAACACCCATACCAGAGGCGGGACTCGAACCCACAACCTTCGGACCAAGCCGTAGAGTCATTGCGTGCCTCTACGGCTTGCGCCACCCGGGTCGGCTAAAAGCCTTCATGACGTGTAAATGGGGTTCCTTTACCATTTTAATTATTCACTATCGATTTTTACGCCTACAAATTAAAATACAATATTATAGAGTGGCTAGACCATCTGACAGTAACAGAGTTGATGGTTGGAGCAATGGGAACCATTTCAAACTTTTTTTTCCTCTAATTTCTGGACATCAATGGGATTAGATAAAGCACTCCTCCTTAAATTGGCCATTATCGCTATTAAGGTGCCTGTTTCAAATTTGAGAAATCATCTTTACGAAATTAAACATTAATTTGTTTTATTTAAGAATTCGTTGAGGATTGTGATAATATGTACAATTAAAATAATAAATTATAAACATATTTCAGTTTGTAAACAAAACAATTTATAGGCCTATTCACTAAATAATTTAATTGCTTGTAACACTTTGTTCTTGTGGCAATCCTTTAATAAGGGAATTTGTATCAACAATCTACTTTAATAAAATATTATTATTAGTATTATTATTATTATTATTATTATTATTATTATTATTGTGTCCGTAATTGTCCCGTACATTTTCCGTGTATTCCGCAGTTTAACCCAACACCTATTCTCTCGTCTTTCGACAATCTACTTTAATAAAATATTATTGTTGTTATATTATTATTATTATTATTATTATTATTATTATTATTATTGTGTTCGTAATTTTCCCCAACATTTTCTGTGTATTCCGCAGTTTAACCCAACACCTACGAGTATTCTCTCGTCTTTCGACAGAAGTCAGTGTCGTTAGCCATTGTAGTGTGCTACCTTCCCGACAGATGACCTATGATAGTCCGTCACGGGAGATGACTGCTGATATATATAGAAGAGTGGCGATTAAGAGTTACAAAATAGGGGAATAGCCCTTTTGTAATTGGTACTATGTCGGTACTTGAAGACTTGGGGAATCGGAAAAACCGAAATCAGGATAGCTGGCATTTGAAATCGAACGCCGGACCTACCGAATACGAGATAGTGTCGATAAATTTGGCATAGTAATTTTACAATTTGTTCACGATTGTTTCAAGTGCATCAAAACTTTGAACCCGTACTTTACAGAGACAATTATATGTACGAGTATATATAATTAATAGAGCCCATCATTATATATATTATACAGGGTGAGTCAGGAAGGAAGGTACATGGTGTGAGGGTGATAATATTGATGATTCTGAACAAAAAAGTTTCTATGAACATATGCCCTGTTCTTAACAGAATCTGACGTAACCTACAGCTGTTTGAAAATCACGGGCTCCAGCCTTATGTCCTTCATCAGCACTCATATGCGGACACAATCAAAACATTAGGTTGTAGTAGGATCAATGAAATGTATCCTTGGTGTTGAATCGGTCGCAGGAGTCATTTCTTGGCCACCGAGGTCACCCGACATTACTACATTGGATTACTCTGCGTGGAGTTGGCTTAAGAACGAAGTCTACAAGCGCAAAGTGGAAACTTCTCGCATTTTACATGCTTTTGCTCAAGTAAAGGAATGTACGAATCAGTTCAGATCAGCAACACAGCATCTGTCTACAAGAACTGTAAAGTGTATTGAAGTTGACGGTTGACTTTTTGAACATTTTTGTAAAGAAAAGTACACAATTAAACAGAACATAAGGTAACAATGTTTTAATTTTCTATCACCCGCACTATTCATGTTCCTTATTGTTTTCATTAGTTTTCTCCGAAATCGTTAAGAACAGGATATATGTTCATATAAACTGTTTTATTCAGAATCACCAAAATTATCACCCCTCAAACCATGTACCTTTCCTTCTGACTCACCCTGTATATATAATTAATAACATAAACAAGCCAGTATATTATGCTTTAATTTCAAAATTTGATAAAGTTGTATTTTATACCAGGGATCTACTCTGCAGTCTTGTAATGAACGCAGGAGTATGTACAATATTACAAAGTTCTAAATCTACTTTTATTGAACTAGTCTTAGAGATGAGGATTGAATGGGATACATGTAAATTTTATGAGTAGGGCGTACTTCTATTACACGTGAAAATGAAATTATGTGCGTACAAAGTGTATTTAATTTTGCAGTCCCCAAAAGAAATTAATCTTTTACATACGACACTAAGTTTTCTTGCAACAAAAATGGTGAGACTGTACAAAATATTTTGTTGGGCAACATACGATAATTCCAACAGACTTTCAATTTCAAACTTACTATTACTTCTAGTACGAAGATCTTCCTACCTCCCTTACACAATATGCACTACGAACTGGGGATACGAGCCATATTTAAATTTTCGCCAATGAGTCGAACTGTTAAAAATTGCTTGATGCGTGGAAAATCTGACTATATACAAAACAAATAAAATAAAACAGAATCAGCTGAATTGAAATGCTTACGTAAAGTAAATTCCATACACAATTGGATAAAATACAAAATGAAGGTATAAAAAGCGAATTACAAGCAGGCCTAAATCCAATAAATGAAACAGACCCAGAGTAATATGATAAATGAACAGAATACTTCATGGAAATGGCAAATACAGACTATCAAAAACAGCTATCACAACTCAAAAATAAGGGGATTAGGGCAGATTGAGATAGATAAGTTAAGTCGAAGAAAACAAGATTCATACACCTTGGAGCAGTCTATATCAGGAGAATAGACTAAAAAAGAATGATGGATATTAGATATTCTCATATCATTAGATATACGGTAAAGTTGCCTATTTCCGTGATAACTCTAATCCCGTGATACTTTTTAAAAATTGAATATCAGTTAAAGCTTTGCCGTTCGACCATAGCGTCAGACATCTTTCTCGAAAGAGTGCATCTTTCGCCTACTTTTGAGACATCGGTGAACTTTCTAGCAAGATACTCAATCCCGTGACATTCAGTGAAAAAAAAAATGTCACGGAATTAGGAGTATCACGGAATTAGGCAACTTTACCCTACAGTATGAATGAACAATGACACAGGAAACGAAAGAAAATCGAGGAACTTTGATTCCACATTGTCCTTATTATTCCAATGGGCTCTTCGGGATTTTAACCCGGTTAACAACACTTGAAAGTGATATAGCTGTTAAACTATCAGTGGATCTTTTGCCAGATGGACAGATTTGTTCTGAATCTACGAATAACTAAGAATGACATATTAAAAAATATAACTTTATCATTTTAGGAACTAAACAATGCATCCCTGCGATGGCTGCGTAACGGGTTCGAATCCCGGTCAAGCCTAGGCTTTTTCATTGAAAAATCCAGCCTAGATTTTTCAATGAAAAGTCCGTAGTTACACATACGGCGGACAAGTCGCAACAGTGGTTTTTCTCGAGGTTCTCCCTGTTCTCCACGTTAGGTATTAACATTATTTCGTTAGATGCCCATTCCATCATCATTCCATACCATTTTCCAATTGCCTGCTGACGAAGCAAAGAGTCAGCTGGTCTAGAGACGAGCGAGGTAGCTTTTTTCGAAAGCTGGGTGCTCAGCGAACCTTAGTGTAGTCAGCTGGTTTGGGATCTCAATGCGTCTATGAGGAGGATCAGTGTCACTAAATTTTCTCTCAGCATTTGCTTTTTAAATTATTTTCTGTGTAACAAATCGCAAATGTACTCATAGAAACCGCATTTGTCTGACAAAAATAACTTAACAGCCATAAAAGTTCACCTGAAGTTGGTTTTATGAGTAATGGAAAACACGTGAATGAGGGCGAATTTCGTTCACAGCGTTTTATTTTGCAACTTTTCCTCAAAGAGTTCAAAATGGCACACAATTCAAGATTACTGCCAGTTACTCGACAAGGTATGTACCGGTATTTAAAATTCACGTACAAATAACGCAAATAGCTGTTACTGCTAGCTTTCGCTGCTCCTTGTAGCTCCCAAATCCTTCACAATGCTGGGTGGGCACATGTCTCATACACTGATCGAAATGTCATAAGAAAAGTTCTTCCTCCATGGAGACTCCAACCAGAGCGCATTCCATAACATTAGTCCAAGACGCTATAGACCATAGATGTTCAATTGTAACTCGTACAAAGTAACCCCTGGCGTAAGCAACCCGCAGCGCATATTCTTTAAGGTCGTTTTTCCTATTTTATATGGAAAGTTATTGACCTTAGCAGAGTATACTTGACGTGCAATATCTCCAGGTTCTATAGGCGTTTCAACACCCATGCTATAGACCACGGAGCTAAGAAGTGGGTCTACAAATCACTAATACATTTTCAAATGTCTATCGGTTTTGAATACCGATTTTCAGAATCACAAAAAACATTAGAAGAGAATAAATAGTTATTTCTTGTGATTATATGCAAAATTAATTACACCTACTAAAACGACATAATGGACTCAGATGTCTCCTTTTAGGTACACAAAAAGTCCCGTGCATGCAATGCGGAAAACAAAGTTGAGTTTCTTGATTGAGTTAACAGTAAAATATGTAATGCATGTAGTATTTTGAATTATTGTAAAGTAAATAAAACAAAGGATATAAATAATGGCTGCATGATAAGGCACTTTAACGTTATGAAACACGTAAACATATCAAAGTGTCATCTTCATGCAATTCATTTCTCTCTTTTCCTAGTTTTTTTTCTATCTTCCTGCTTACTGTTTTTCTATTCTCTTCTGCTCTTTCCATCTTTATATTTATTCTTTCTCCTTCCCTTCTATCATTTTCTTCCATCTTTTTGCCTCCTTTCTCTCGTTTGGTGCGTTTTAACAATGATTATTACATTACCGTACCTGAAAATTAGTCTCTAGAACTAGCGCCAATTGTTCAAGGATGAAACCATGAACTGACACCACAGGCAACATTCCTAAATATAGCCTATAATAGCTTACAAATGCACGATGAAAAATACAGGGTGTTAAAAAAAGTATCCAATATGGCCCTATTAATCTATCACCAAGAACGCCAGCCCATAAGTTGATTGGGAATCGGTGCTGACGCCTTGTTTCTTCAACTGCATGGGGATTTTCTTCAGCCTACACATGCTGATTACAAAAGTTCACAACAGCATTCTGCTGAACCCCGCTCATATCCGTAACCAGACATTTGTTTTCAGTATTCCTTGCGACGTATCATAATTCCATGCCAGGGGTGTCAACGGCGGTAGTCTGCTGTATTGTAGGGCAGAGAAATGCATTGCCATGAATGGACGTCACATTGAGCATCTTATATGAACAGATCTCAGAAAGTACAGAGCGTTCGCCTATGGGTGAGGCCAGGAAAGCGGCCTGTACTGATACGCCGCTTTGTGCGCGCAGTTATTGAGACACACTCGACAATCAAGGACATCAAGGTCGACAAGTTATCAGTTGTGAGCCAGATGTTGCAGTATTTAACACGTACAGTGCAGTTTCTTGACACAGTTGCATAAATATTTAGCGTGTGTGTAAAATTTGTTAACAATGCAAAATGCAAAATTAACGCTTGAACAAAGAGTTTTTATGTATGATGCATATGTGAAAACAGAGTCATGTAGAGAGGTGCGTAGGCAATTTGAAGTGAAATATTCGGGTGCTCCAATTCAGGGTAGAGAAACTGTTAGACGTCTTGTTAACAAATGAAGGACAACAGGGTCGATAAATGCTACAATTCCTAAGCGAAAACGAAGAGTATTGACGGAAGAAAAAAATTGATGAAATCAGTGCATCATTTACACGCTCTCCTAATAAATCTCTAAGACGTGTTTCACAGGAAGTTAGTGTTTCAAAAACATCAGTCTTTACTGCTGCTAAACTTTTAAAATTAAAACTCTACAGAGTATAGTATAGAAAGCGGAAGCTTACGGTTAGACGATTCCCCAAGCGACACCGCAGGCAGGCCGCTTTCCTGGCCCCACCCATAGGCGAACGCTCTGTATATGTCGTAGGACCCATGTTTATTAGACATTATTTTTTTGTTTTGATGCATACTATCACCTCCTAAAGTATTGAATACTATTTTAACACCCTGTATAGTCTACATATATAAATGAACTCGAGTTTTAAAAACTATAAAGTAGTACGCTTTTAAAAACGCGATCCCAGTGTTATTAAACAGAACAAAGGTGTTTAGGAAAAGGAAATTAACAAAGGATATACGAACTGCCCTCTTGCGGGAGAAGGGAGACACAGATAGAAAAAACTTAATTAAAAACTGAAAGACGGTTCGGAAATCGAAAAAGGGAAATTATTCAATTCGCCAGACACTCTCTTTCACCTCAGTGTGAGAAGATACAAAGACCGACCTTTTAGCATGTTATTTCGGACTCTGCATAAACTTGGTACAACCTTCTGTCTCATACTGCTCGCATATAGTGAACATTCGTTACTCCGTGAAGTGGTTGCCAGGGCAACGGGTTGGGTTCCATGTTTGCTATTCTTGCATACTCAGGTGGCCTGCTTTTGTGTAATGCATGTGAAACTCGTTTCATATGGAAACAATAGATGCTATGATTTATCATGTCGGTCAAATGCTTCAAGTTGCAGCTGATTTAGCATTATGATTAAATTTATGTCCTTATGTGGCAGGAGTTCTTACAGGCTACATCAGCAATACTATTTAACTGTAACTCTAGTGGCGGCGTTAGCCGCTACATATCTAGGGGATCCGAGTTCTATTTCCGCAAGTAAAGTAGAAATTAATAATTTATTCTAAGTCCTACGTAGGCTATGTATTACTTAAGCGCAGAAATGTTTTATAACAATCTCAATGAGTATACATACACAGCGGGAAAAGTCTTCCTGGCCTACAAAAGCCTACTGCTACTACTACTACTACTACTACTACTACTACTACTACTACTACTACTACTACTACTAGTGCTGCCTCTACTACCGCCGCCGCCACCACCATATCACCACCACCACCAATAATAATAATAAATATAATAATAATAATAATAAATATAATAACAATAATAAATATAATAATAACAATAATAATGGTAGTAGATAATTTAAAATAAAAATTAACTCATATTCTCAATTATTGCGGATAAATCAAGTAAGAAAAAATCTATACCTTCAGAGTACAATAGCTTCACAATTATTTACAATTATTAATGTGAAAGAGGAGCCTACAGTAATAGTAGACTTAAAATAATGGGTGATAGGAATTGGTATGTCTAATTCGTGAATGGCAATTATTATTTTTAAAATTATTACTATTACTACTACAACCCTATGGACATTCCACGGCTAGCAATAGGGAAATCTTTCCTTTCTTACTTACCACCATATTCTTAGCATCATATTTATATTCATAACTTTCTTCCCGTCTCTTGATGAGTAGTTTTACAAAGCTAAACTACTAGGTTTATCTTCTTAAATTTAATTGGTACATTGCACGCTTGCGCTTAAGTGACTATTGAAATTAAATACTCTAATTGCACAAAAAAAAAAAAAAAGAATTGTAACATTTCTGCTCTCAAAAACACTGAATTCCATATTTCATAACATTAGTGTTATCTGTTTTCCTTTATATTAATATAAGGAAGAACAACAACAATATCCAGAAAGTATGTTTTATGCCAGAATTTGTCTAATATAATAACGTGTACCATGCATTATTGCTATTATTATCATTATCATTATTATTATTGCAAAGGATAGGGACCGATGGCGGGCTTATGTGAGGGCGGTAATGAACCTGAGAGTTCCTTAAAAGCCATTTGTAAGTAAGTATTATTATTACTATTATTATTATTATTATTATTATTATTATTATTATTTTCACAAGCAACCTAAGATTGTCCCAACCAACTAGAATGGAATCTAATTACATTTCTATTTCATCCTTATTACAATTTACAAACTTTGGTTAGAATCTGTTAATTCTGTAGACAGTCATTAGTATAACTCATTTTCCCCCCATTCCCTCCCTCCCCCCTCTCTCTCTCACACACACACACACGCACGCATGCACGCACACGCACGCATGCACGCACACGCACATAGAGGCGCTTTCTTAAACTACAACTAATTCATCTTTGTCCCGTGGAATAAATAAAAAACTGTACAATTTTTCATCCTTGATCTCACTATTTTCTGATCAAAATTATATGGATTTTTCCTATTCTTTTTGTAGCCATCATTATAGACCTACATGAGACAATCATTTGGGCTTAATCTTGCACTGAATTCTCTCCTAATTCTAGGATTATTTTACGCCCAATTCTATATAAAACATTTTTTCGTAATTTTGGCTTAGTATGCAACTTTTGACTACACAAAGAAACCCTATTTCTTTGCTCCCTTTATAGTTTACACATCGAGTTCCAGTGAATGTTTCCGGCATTTCGACCCGCGGCAATCTCCCCTCTCCGCTTCCACCTGCACCGCTACTTGCATTCACGAACTCACTGCGCTTCGCCGATTAAAAACCTCGTACTATGTTACATTAATGAATTTTAACAAGTTTTCAAACTTGGACATCCTTGTTTTATGACCAACCACTAAAGCTGGTGAGTCGATTGTTCTCAAGAGTTCGTCTCCCTTTACATGCATGCTCATTAATCTCGTAATGTTTAGCTTATTTCATCACTTCTGACTGATTATGTTATCCTTCAGGTAGGCCTATCAGATTTTTGTGTATGTGTCAAGAGAGAAGGAATGAGGGAAAGAGAGATATAGATTACCTCGCGAAAGCTGTATGGTTAGTGAATTCCTGTCCCCCGAAATTAGATGTGTGATTCTGTATTCTGTCCATAACAAGCGGCACTAAACGCATAGTGACTCAGCTAAGAATAAGTGCAGTTTATTACGTTGTGTTGTGCTTTGCAATGGTTACATATTCAGTGCGCGAACGTTTTCACATACAGAAAAATAAATCGTAAGGCAGAAGGGAAAACTTTAAACGTGAATTCTCTCGCCGCCTATTTCCGTGTAGAAAAACAATATTAAATTCATTGAGTAGGTAGCAGATAACTGTATAGAAGGTGAGTACCAAATGTTAATCTAACATAGTATGCAAGTTTTAATCCGGCGAAGCAGTAGCGGCCCAATATACGTTCATGAAATTTCAATTGTACAACATGAGGTTATATTTATAATGCGTCCAATATTTAACTGAATGTTTGTTAATGGCCCAAAATATGGCGGATTAAGACCACTCTGCCAGTCTAGTAATGCGAATATTTTATTTTTAACTAGTGACATCTGTCAGAAAGAATTGTCAGTTGTCATTCATTTCTTTGTTCGTCCACTGAAATAAATCCAGCCAACAGTCGAAAAATTTTTATTTTTAATATTTCTTAATATTGCAAATATTTCCTGGTGAGAGTAAAAATATTCAAGCCACATCTTAGAACTAACAATCGATGGCACTTCAATAAATATATGCATAATTATCTGTAGTAATGTCACGAGAGGTCTGAGATCTGCCGATAAATCCACGAGCGAAGCGAGTGGATTTATCTGGGAAATCTCAGACCTCGAGTGACATTTATTAGGACTATTTCGTGAATAAAATAAAAATGTAAATAATATATCCCTAAAATTCGATCACAAAATGTTAATAATTGTATATTAACGAATACTTAACCTATTCAGACATTGTGAAGTTGAAATACTCGTAGATGAATATCGATTATTGCAATAAAGAAATTCGATGTTATTATTCAGTAATGCCAATTGCGAAAAGCGACATACAGGTTTAACAATGTTAATTACATGTACTGCACTTTTCTCTTATTATTACAACAAATACATTTTCATTATCTGCTGAAATCATTATTTAATTTAACAGTAACAGTGGGGATAGCTATATACCAATGCTTATGTATTCACAGCGAGACATGTTGCTACCGGTTGCTACACAGTGAAGCCATCACTGTATAGATAGGCCTAATTAAAACACGAATTTTATTACACCATACGAAAGGCAGTTTGATCAAAGACATTATTACTATGCAAGGTCTTTGAGTTTGATATGCGATGATGTTACATAAATTTGAACGTCTAGTAATTGTTTAATTTCAATACAAATGTTATAGGCTACAATTTTATAGGTCATGTTACCTGTGGAAGCAGGACCAATGTCAGCTGTGCCTTGTTTCGATCGTTACTTACAATGAGTGCTATACGAAAGCATTTTTTATAGCTCGACAAACGCATTCTCGCTGTAGTGTGTAACGGAACTAAAGCTGCATCTACACAGTTCAATATTCCAATCGCGTATGCGTGCAATCTGGGAAGAATATTGAAAGAATCAAGTTTAAAAGGTACGTTCAATTAAGATGCATAAAGATTTTGTGTCTACATGGTGCGCCGTTTTGAACGTGGTCTTCACTGCGTAAATACATTAATTAATATTAAATATCAATCTTGCATTCATTGCTTTAAAGTTGAAAGAAAAGTTTAACCGTGTAGTTGGATCTTAATGTATTCATGATCATCAATTTACGGGGAAACAGTTGGCGACAACGACTAAACAAAAGAACGACCACGCGATAAATTGATAGCGATAAATCTAGCTGCAGAAATTATCGCAAAGTCTGACTGTGATTGGTTGGAATTCAAAATATCATTACACTTCATTGGTCGAAAATGGAATGACGTCATATAAACGAAATAGTCTGCGTAATATTGAGCTATGTCCGTTAGTTCTTCCAATTATTGTTAGCATTTATTTATTTTATGATCGAACCATTATTCTTCACATAAAATATGCAAATGATGTACCAAATAAGAAACTGAGTCCTGTAATCTTTACTTTCACAACTGTTTCTGTTCTCAAATGTCAGTTTTCTTTATATCTGAAAACATTCTTTAGTCTCAACCAAAAATATGTCATATCAAAAAAAAAAATTTAAATTATGGTTTATTTAACGACGCTCGCAACTGCAGAGGTTATATCAGCGTCGCCGGTGTGCCGGAATTTTGTCCTGCAGGAGTTCTTTTACATCCCAGTAAATCTACTGACATGAGACTATCGCATTTAAACACACTTAAACACCATCGACCTGGGCCGGGATCGAACCCGCAACCTCGAGCATAGAAGGCCAGCGCTATACTGAATACGCTACCGAGGCCGACACCAAAGTATAATATATTATCTTACGAGAAAGCTGCATCTGACATTGGGATGAACAGATGAATGGCTAAGTTCTTTATACTGACAGTTGCAGCCATAGGCAATTGCGCTTTGATCCTCTCTTTTTCATGAAATCCATAAACAGAGCCTGGCATTTGGAATTTTAGAGAAAAATACTATGTACATATCTGCCATTTCCAGGTGGAAATTATAACACATGAGGATAAAAAAAGAACCACAAACATGCAACGCATATATGTTACGTCGCATTCCAGTGAATCTGCATAATCATAAAATCTCACTTTCTCAATAGAAATAGCATTAATATTTTACCAATATCAGCAGAAAGGAGTTAATTTTGCTACTACTCACACACAATGGCTGTTCCTTTCGTGATAATTGTGCGATTGCGTATTACTTTTCAATTCTTTCTCATCCCAATTTCGATTCATTGCGAGGCTTTTCACACAAGTCATGGAAATATTGGGTAGGGTTATATACGTACGCATACCAAATAAAATACATTATACTGTTACAGAAAGCACTTAGTCCTATTGTATTTTATTAGTTTAATTCGAGTGTATGCTTTGGGATTTCTTTAAACCTCCTGTCAATTTTTAGAAATGCCTTCATTATGGCATTGGTAGTCTGTAGTCTCATTTTGTTGTTATTATTAGAGACCGGATTTTAAAGGGAAAATTTTTGGTCAAAAAACGACAAAAAAAAGGGGGGGGAGGGAGTTATAGCCAAAAAAAGGACTTGAAAAAGGACTATATTACTCCCCAAAACACACTTCAGCACATACATGGATGTACATGGCACACACAATCTTACATTTATCTCTTCACAACATAAGGAAAGTGTTGTATTTGATATAGTCAAAACGGAATATATTACTCCCTCAGAAGGGTGCTATTTTAATTGAAAACACACTTCAGCACATTCATGAATACACATAGCATACACAAACTTATATTTATCGCTTCACAACATAGGGAAAATGTTGTATAACATTTCAATATGTTGTTATTGTTTTCTAATGCCAGGCGTTTGACAATAAAGTCATTTGACCTCTTGCACTCCAATATTTTTCAAAGATATTATCATGACTAGCCAATGAAGCACAGATTTTGAGGTGTTCCGAATCCATTTCTTGGTTTGAGTTGCACAATGGGCAGTTAGGGGACTGATATATTCCAATTTTATGCAGGTGTTTGGCCAAACAATCATGGCCTGTTGCCAATCTAAATGCAGCTACAGACGATTTTCGTGGTAAATCGGGAATTAACTGTGGATTTTGATGCAGAGAGTTCCATTTTTTCCCTTGGGATTGAGTTATCAAATTTTGTTTGTTGAAGTCTAAGTATGTAGATTTAATAACTCTCTTCACAGAGTAATACGTAGATTTAGTAACAGGTCTGTAAGTAGCAGTGCTGCCCTTCTTTGCTAAAGCATCCGCATTCTCGTTTCCCAGGATTCCACAATGGGATGGTATCCATTGGAATACAATTCTTTTATTGAGTGATAATAATTGAGAGAGCATTTTAATTATTTCTGCTGTTTGAGATGAAGGTGTGTGTTTAGAGACGATTGATAGAATAGCTGCTTTGGAGTCTGACAATATAACTGCATTCCTAAATTTATTGATGTGGCATAGAAGATTCCTGAGACATTCATTTATTGCAATGATTTCACCAACAAAACTTGTTGTTCCATATCCAAGAGATCTATAAAGTGAGAAGAGACAGCACGTAACACCTGCACCGGCACCTTGTTCTCTGGAGATCAAGCATCCGTCGGTGTATAAATGAAGCCAGTTTTGTGGAGGGTACCTAATATTAATTGTCTCTAAAGACAATTGTTTTAGTATTTCAGTGTTTACTTCTGATTTCAGTATTTCTTCTGTTAAATTTAGATTATATTCCATATTTAATAGAGTTAAGGGTTTGGTTTCCATGTATGGTGGGTCCCTATCACCACGGCATGGCGCGTCCTCAGGTTGCGGAGAGAGGAGACGGCCTCCAGATATGGAGGGTAGCTGCGAATATATTGAATAAGCAGTCGTGGACAGCCGATAAGGGGTGGTCCTCCAGCTTGGGGGTTGGGCGAAGGGCTAACAACCCATCACCGTAAAAAACAGCTTGTTACGAATTCCTACAGTAAGCCTCGGAATAGGACTGATTCTCTGGCACGACCACAGCAAAGGAATAAGGTTTTGAGATTTGGCACTTGGAACGTAACTAGTCTTTATAGAACAGGAGGGGTAACATTAGTAGCAAAAGAACTAGCTAGATATAGAATAGACTTTGTGGGAGTACAAGAGGTTAGGTTAGATGGGAATGGCATATCACAAATAGGAGATTACTTGTTGTATTATGGGGAAGGAAACAATAATCACCAATTAGGAACAGGATTCTTTGTACATAAAAGAATAAAATCAGCAGTAAAAAAGGTCGAATTTATCAGTGACAGGTTATCATATTTAGTACTTAAGGGTAGATGGTGCGACATCATAGTTATAAATGCTCACGCCCCTACAGAAGAGAAAGACGACTATATAAAGGATAGCTTCTATGAGGAATTGGAACATACTTTTGATCAGTTCCCTAGATATCATATGAAAATTTTATTGGGGGATTTCAACGCTAAAGTAGGACGGGAGGATATTTTTAGACCAACTATTGGAAAAGAGAGCCTACACGCAATTAGTAGTGACAATGGAGTTAGATTAGTCAACTTTGCCACATCGAAAAATTTAATTGTCAAAAGTACAACATTCCCCCATAAGGATATACATAAATATACTTGGACTTCTCCAGATGGATTGACACACAACCAAATAGATCACGTCTTGATAGATAAACGGAGACATACTAGTATAGTAGATATTCGAACTTTCAGAGGTGCAGACTGTAATTCTGACCATTATTTGGTGATTGGAGAATTAAGAGAAAGATTATCAGTAGCCAAGCGAGTAGAGCAACAAGTTAATATTACTAAATTCAATATTTTGAAATTAAAGGACGAGGAAGCTAAGCAAAATTATCAGGTCGAAATTTCGAATAGGTTTGCCACTTTAGAAAGTTCCGACGAAGTTGAGAAAGAATTAGATGTTAATAGCGTGTGGGAAAATATCAGAGATAGTATCAAAGTTGCAGCTGAGCAGAGCATAGGTTATTATGAAACTAAGAAAAAGAAACCGTGGTTTGATGAAGATTGTTGCATGGTAGTAGAAAGAAGGAAACAGGCAAAATTGAAATTCTTACAGGATCCAGTTGAGGAGAATAGAGATAATTATTTCAATGAAAGACGGGAAGCAAGTCGTACACTTAGGAATAAAAAGAGAGGTTACTTGAAGGAAAAACTGAATGAGGTAGAAACAAATAGTAAGAATAAAAACATTCGAGATTTATATAAGGGTATAAAGGAATTTAAGAACGGATATCAGTCAAGGGTAAACGTGATCAAGGATGAGAATGGTGACTTGCTTGCAGACTCATCAATCCTAAACAGATGGAAAAACTATTTTGCGCAACTACTAAATGTACATAGGCCAAATAGAAATGATCGGGACGATATTGAAATACAAACTGCTGAGCCATTTATACCCGAACCCACGATTTCAGAAGTCGAAATTGCGATAGAAAATCTGAAAAAGTACAAGTCTCCAGGTATCGATCAAATTCCAGCAGAATTAATACAAGAGGGTGGAAGTGCATTATATAGCGAAATTTATAAACTTGTACTTGCTATTTGGGAAAAGGAAATTGTACCAGAACAATGGAAGGAGTCCATAATTGTACCTATTTTTAAAAAGGGGGACAAAACGAACTGTGGTAACTTTCGAGGAATATCACTTTTGTTGACGTCGTACAAAATTTTGTCCAATATTCTTTTGAGGAGATTAACTCCGTACGTAGATGAAATTATTGGGGATCATCAGTGCGGTTTTCGGCGTAATAGATCGACTATTGATCAGATTTTTTGTATTCGACAGATAATGGAGAAAAAATGGGAGTATAAGGGTACAGTACATCAGTTATTCATAGATTTCAAAAAGGCATATGACTCGGTTAAGAGGGAAGTATTACATGATATTCTTATTGAATTTGGTATTCCCAAGAAACTAGTTCGATTAATTAAAATGTGTCTCAGTGAAACATACAGCAGAGTCCGTATAGGTCAGTTTCTATCTGATCCTTTTCCAATTCACTGCGGGCTAAAGCAGGGAGATGCACTATCACCTTTACTTTTTAACTTCGCTTTAGAATATGCCATTAGGAAAGTTCAGGATAACAAGCAGGGTTTGGAATTGAACGGGCTACATCAGCTTCTTGTCTATGCAGATGACGTGAATATGTTAGGAGAAAATACACAAACGGTTAGGGAAAACACGGAAATTTTACTTGAAGCAAGTAAAGCGATCGGTTTGGAAGTAAATCCCGAAAAGACAAAGTATATGATTATGTCTCGTGACGGGAATATTGTACGAAATGGAAATATAAATATTGGAGATTTATCCTTCGAAAAGGTGGAAAAATTCAAATATCTTGGAGCAACAGTAACAAATGTAAATGACACTCGGGAGGAAATTAAACGCAGAATAAATATGGGAAATGCCTGTTATTATTCGGTTGAGAAGCTCTTATCATCCAGTCTGCTGTCCAAAAATCTGAAAGTTAGAATTTATAAAACAGTTATATTACCGGTTGTTCTATATGGCTGTGAAACTTGGACTCTCACTCTGAGAGAGGAACATAGGTTAAGGGTGTTTGAGAATAAGGTGCTTAGGAAAATATTTGGGGCTAAGCGGGATGAAGTTACAGGAGAATGGAGAAAGTTACACAACACAGAACTGCACGCATTGTATTCTTCACCTGACATAATTAGGAACTTGAAATCCAGACGTTTGAGATGGGCAGGGCATGTAGCACGTATGGGCGAATCCAGAAATGCATATAGAGTGTTAGTTGGGAGACCGGAGGGAAAAAGACCTTTAGGGAGGCCGAGACGTAGATGGGAGGATAATATTAAAATGGATTTGAGGGAGGTGGGGTATGATGATAGAGACTGGATTAATCTTGCACAGGATAGGGACCGCTGGCGGGCTTATGTGAGGGCGGCAATGAACCTTCGGGTTCCTTAAAAGCCATTTGTAAGTAAGTAAGTAAGTAAGTAAGTAAGTAAGGGTTTGGTTTAATTTGTAAGTTTTCTTTTAAATTCGGGATATGATTTTCTGTTTTAATTCTTGAACAATGGATATGAAACTTTTTTGAGTTTTCAATCTACAAAGAGGACTGTATGAATGCCAATTGTTACCTGATAATCTGATAAGTTTTTCATATTGAATCAGTGCTTTTTCTTCTATTGTCATTTTGATGCTGTTAATATTAGTGAGGAATCTCATAGAATCTATTGGCGTTGTTTTGATTCCACCAGTAATGAGTCTGAGAGCTTGGTTTTGAACATATTCTATGTCGTTTATGATAGGTGAAGTAATTAAAATTTCTCCGCAGTATGTCAGCACTGGCTGTATAAACATTTTGTATGTAGCGTTCAAAGTATTCCTAGAGCATCCCCATTTCTTTCCTGCTAGTCTTTTTAGAAGGGAGAATCTTTTACGAGCTTTTTCAGAAATGTATTTCAAATGGTTGCTCCATGTTAACTTACTATCGAAAATAAATCCAAGATATTTGGATTCATAAGTCCTAGGAAGGTGTTGGCCATTGTATTGGATATTGAATTCTCTTTCTTTTTTACCGAGTGGAAATATTTGGTAGTTACTTTATATGTTTCAATATAATTCTGTCTCTTTGAATGCAGAATATCTTTATAAACAGGAATTGACCGCTCAACATCAACTGAAGCCAGAGGTGAAAATTTTCTTTTTATCCTGAACTTAAATCAGCACACTTTATCATTTTTTCAATGTCTGGAATCAGAAGAAGAACGATATTTCCGCTAGGTCAGGAAGTTACATGTCTATCAGAAAAAATATATAGGAAAATTATTCAAATGTTTGCGATATTCTGTCAAAAAAGGATCAAAATAAGAGATGTTTTTAAAACAAGAGAAAAAAGGGAATATGATCTAAAAAGGGGAAAAGAAAGGGAAGTCAAAACCACATAATTTGGTTGGTGAAAGATAGTTTTTTGAACATCGTAATTAATTATTTAATGTTTCGTGTTGAAATAAGAAACAAAGGAATCCCCTTTAAAACCCAGTCTCTAATTATTATTATTAGTATTATTATTATTATTATTATTATTATTATTATTATTAATCTTGCCCGTGACCGAGTGGTCAGCATGTCTGCCTTTCATCGTGGAGACCCGGGTTCGATCCCCTTATGGGTAACGAAGAAATTTGTGGTGAACAAAACGGACGCGAGGTTTTTCTCTGGGTTCTCCCGTTTCCCCCATCATTATCATTTCACCAATAAATGCTTCGCAACCACCCTTCTTCTGCAAAGTTCCTAGAACAAATTCACATAGGCATATAGCCTATAATAGAAGAGTGCATTCACTCATGCCTGCATGCGAACGTACCAAATTGTCTGTGTAGCCTACGTACAGATTTGTCTTATTTTCGTACTTGTCTCAATAATTGATTGCGCCCTATGTTTCGGCTTACAGTCTCAAATTCATTAGCATAGAGTAAAATGAGCCGTTACTACATCGGCAAGTTTTCTGCATGCATGGACCGACTCATCCGTAGACATACTTTATATGTTACAGGTTTCAGCTCGAGGGTGGGTTGAAGGGATGGACGTCGGAGTGGGAGGGATTGGTTCTGGACTGAAATCTACCCCGAGCTCCGACGTCGTAATGAAAACTTGGGGGAGAGGGCAGGTTTGACGTCATTGCTAACGTTCTCCTCGTCTAGTAGTTCCCGAGCACTTCTTTTTTGTTTGTTCGTTGTTCTCAACGTGCTTTCTACTGGAATTCATCTCTTCCGATTTCGATTGTATTTCATGTAAGAGTTCATATTGCAATACATAAATCACCAACGTGATTATATCACATTCATAAACTGTATAATAAATGGAACCTCTTTTGGTAACAATAAAATTGTTCATTATAATCCGTTATACAACTTATGGCCGTATATCTAGTGAGCTCAAGTTAGATTCTAGGCAGGAAGGTCGAGATTTATACATTTTCCATGGCAATTGCGCGTCGCTTGTTTTGTTAATGATGCAATCAATATCTTGTGTGAAGGTCTTGCGGCACGCTAATTACATGACTACTAAGCTTCGCACTTTATGAACGCTGGCTAAGAATATGAAAAAAATTATTCTGCAAAAATTCTGAAAGCCTTATACAGGATGTTAAAAAAAGTATCCAATATCCTAGGAAATGCTAGTATGCATAAAAACAAGAAAATAACGTCTAATAAACATGGGACCTACAACACATACTTTCTGAGATCTGAACACTTGTTTGTAGGAGGTGCTCATTGTGACGTCAATTCATGGTAATGCATTCCTTTGCCCTTCGGGAATCACGCACTCTTTGAAATTGATCTGGTTCTTCTTGACAACAATTAGGAGTTAGGTTTGGGGAATGAGCAGGCCAAGGTGTGGGACATCCCCGATCAATCTAGCGGTCCTGAAATGTCAGCGTCAGGTTAATGCACATTAAGGAGAAAATGTGCTGGTGTGCCATCGTGCATGAACCACATCTGTAGTCTTTGCTGACATGGCACATACTCCAGCAAGGTAGGTAATTCGTTAATAAGAAAGTCCTGATAACGAGCCCCAGTTAATCTCTGTGGTAGCACGTATGGCCCTTAATCTATTGCCAAGAACGCCTGCCCATATGTTGATTGAGAATCGGTGCTGATGCCTTATTTTGTCAACTGTATGGGGAGTTTCATCAGCCCAGACATGCTGATTACGAAAATTCACATCATCATCTCTGCTGAACCCTGCTCATATCCGAAACGAAACTTTTGTTTTCAGTATTCCTTGCGACGTATCATTATTCCATCAACTACAGTATGATTATCGGTAGTCTGATGTATTGTAGGAGACAGAAAAATGCACTGCCATAAATGGATGTCACATTGAGCACCTCCTATGAACAAGTGTTCAGATCTCAGAAAGTATGTGTTGTAGGACCATGTCTATTCGACACTTTTTTCTTCTTTTGATGCATACTATCACCTCCTAAAATATTGGATACTTTTTAACACCCTGTATAACAAAGTATTATTATTATTATTATTAGTATTATTATTATTATTATTATTATTATTATTATTAGTAGTAGTAGTAGTAGTAGTAGTAGTAGTAGTAGTAGCAGCAGCAGTAGTAGTAGTAGTAGTAGGCTAGTAGTAGCAGTAGTAGTTGGAAACTTCAGAACAATCCTACTATATTACTTTTTAATTACCATGTTATCGTCGCCTGAACGATTGTAAGCCATCACTAAAAAAAGATTATGATCAGATGTATTTGCTAGTTTCCTACGATATAAATTATAAACAAAGGGACCGTTAGTATAGGTCTCAGGAAGTTACTGTACTACATTTTGCAAATGGAAGAATCAGGTGGATACAATAAAAGACGACCAAATAATCTCCAAATAG
The DNA here is from genome assembly GCF_040183065.1 of Periplaneta americana. Classification (NCBI taxonomy): domain Eukaryota; kingdom Metazoa; phylum Arthropoda; class Insecta; order Blattodea; family Blattidae; genus Periplaneta; species Periplaneta americana. The sequence goes on along the minus strand of NC_091117.1, from coordinate 136,419,569 downwards.
CAGTCAATATACGGGAAATATTTAGGACGATTTTTTAATTGATTGTTAACACATAGTGGGAACAGAACTGATCACTGCGTCCATGTGCAGAATGACGATGATAACTGACATTTAATATGTTTTAAAACTAGAGATGACGTTAGGGTGATTATTCGGAAGCAACGAAGCAATCGTAGAACGAGAATGAAAATCGAATTACTCGGATAAAATATGACTACTCGCACGCGCATTATCCAAAATAAATCTCAATGATCTCCTTTGAAGAGAAGTCCTCAGAGGACTGTAGTTCAAGACAGATCTTCGCGTAAACTTCTTATAAGTATATTGAATTTTACTTTCGCATCTTCTTTTTAATTACAAATGTTAATCACAGACAAGTGATGAAGTTAGTTGGAGTAACTTCTATTGGAGTGCGTTGTAGGTGGGTTAGTAAAAGACCTAAGTCCTTTAAACAACCAAGGGCTGCCAATACTTAAGTTTATTAATCAATCGTGAAATAGAAGGTGTATTACAAGTGATGAAATGATGATGATGATGATGATGATGATGATGATGATGATGATTACTTGTAGCCACGTGGGCTACTCGTCGCCCTCCTCCGCGCTTCTGCTTACTGCAGAGTTACTGTAATAATCATAATTAAGTGAATGAGAGCCTCAAATGATCACCGCGCCTTTTTATGGCCTGCCCATAGTGACTCTACGGTTACCTTTGAAGTCCACGTGATCGCCTCTACTCGGCTTGGCGTCCCCACGCTATAACCAGTGCAAAGCTCTGATTCTGGACTTAGTAATTATCGGTCAGGTCTGCAGGAGTTATGAAGATGGAGTAGCTACATTTTAGACTTACAATGTTAACAATGTTACTCTTAAAATTAATTACAATCATACCAATTATAATCATATCAATCACAATCATACCAATTATGTCCCTACAATAAGTGGCGCTTATCACAGACAAATGGCATGGTGATAATGGCGAAATTGGAATGGTGCGATATAGTGATGCAGTCTAAGAAAAACTATTTGCAAGATAGAATATGGTGGGCCTAACAGGGCATAAAACATATATATAAGACCACATTTTTAGAGTAGATGCCAAGCATCGTAAGGTGTCATGGGATTTTTAGAGTATACAGACAGTCAGTAACAAACACCGTAACTATGCTATTTCACATGAAACTATGTCAGATTTAATTCTAATAAAATATCAGCTTATCGGCCAGTACCACTTCTATAAGTAGATGTCATTAATATGCGATTTGGGAACAAACACTTTTCACAATGAGGTCATATGAATATCGTGAGATTGATATGCCAATCTCTCTAACAGTCTTCAGTTTTCTGCGTGGCTGTGACTTTAAAACTAAAATTTTAAATTAATATTAAATGGCAATCTCGAATAGCCTACATGCGTTTCGACATACTTCAAGAAAAAAATGTTTAATAGTTCCTAAACCGAGGGGTACTGAACTGAAAGTAGGTAAGAGTCTCAAGACAAATTAAATAGTTATGTTGTTTCCAACTATGGATGCCATTTAGTAGAAATTATTGCATGTGTGTGACATTTTCATGGAATTATAGTACGTACGAAAGAAAACATAAATAGGATCTATTTCTAAACATTGTAAGAACTCTTTACTCTCACACCGATATCACTGTAACTTACAGAACTTAAAAACAACAAACAGAAACATATACTTATTTGCTTATCTGCTTTATGAAACCAACGAAGTTTTATTTTCCTATGTTTGCATAGGTCCCTGATCCCCGGCCCCTTACCAGTCACACAAGATCCGCCTGGAATTGAACTCGTCTTCCTTGGTAGAGCTCTATATATAGTATAGTAGTATAGAGCTCACTGTGTAAAACGCTATCATCTATGTTACAGATAGGGGCCAAAGAAGTATGCATTAGAAAGGAGTCGCTGTGAGGTTCTCAAATCTGTCTAGAAACTTGAACGTAAGAGCTTGAATAATGGAAGAACCGGCGCTTCTCTGTGACAGGAGATGCTATTTGGGAACACCTTTTAGTGGTGTCATTCAGAAAGAAGGCTTTCCTCGTAACGAAGTCTTATAAGACGTCTCCTTTTGTCTTTAAACACGTCCATCGGATGTCGTAAGATTCGATCGTTTGCTTCCCCTTGCTTCCTTCCTGTTGCTCCTCTTCTTTAAAGCATACGGTTTGTGTGGAACCTCGAGACTCTTCAAACGGTATTTCAACTTACTATGCGCCAGAAATAGCAACTACTTCAGGAATTCTAATGTTGGAAGATTATTACAGTAAGAAGACGCCAAATGAAGATTCCTACAATTACAAACATATTCTTGAATTTAAAATTAAAATATGAAAGGCTGGAAAATATTACTATTGTACAGGAACAAAGATGCAAAGTAACATTTGACTTTAGTGATAATCAGAATCGGATTCTAGGGCAAATGCCTATTTTGTTTCTTTAGGAGAAAAGTAAAAATAATTATTAATATTTGTGTTTCATGGAAATTGAAAGGTATTCAAAGAGTTTTATAGTGCCCTAAAATGCCCTAAAACGGTTATTAGAGCCTAATTTGTTAATATTCGCCTAAAAATGCCTAACTCACTGTAAAGTTTCGCATTTTACTCTTACTTTTTATAATTTATACATGCATTCACTGCGAAATTTAAGGCATTTAAAAAGTGGAAAGTTTGCTTCACACCGGCCATGAAACCATTGATAAAGGAAACAAAATGTTTTGAATCTCACGACACTCGCAATAGATTTCACCGAATTTAACATGTTTGGAGGCATAAATGCCGACAAAGAACCAACCTTAGTTTTGAAGCAGGCAACAATCACAACATGTGCTGCTACCGATTCAGAGATATACTATACTATAAAAATGACTGTTTTCGGTCTGAAACCGATTAGCTGTACTGCCCTTCAGAGTGTCATAAAATCACAATTTTTGGAGAAAGAGTGTTTTTGAAATACTTATGAAAAGTCGTAAAACTGCGAATTAGTAGGGTAAACCGTTACAAAATATTTAAAAGAATGGCCCTCCTAGTGTTAACACTACCAGGAAATGCAACAATAAGTGGAACTTCGTATTTTTGTCCAATTGAATCTCAATAACAACGGTTCATTTGAATGCTCGTTAACAGTTGCTCTTTCCCTCACCTTATTTGTGTTGAGAAGTTTTGAGCGGTAGGACGTTTTCCTGTGAAGTTTAACGCGATAATGCCGAAAAATATAAGTGCAAAATCTACATTGATCCGGCAATGGCTAACAGAATATTCAGAATTCACTTATGATGGAAAAATAATATTTTGCAAGATTTGTAGCAAACAGGTATGTAACAATAGTTGAAATATATAAATTCTATTAATTTTAATGAGTAGGCCTATAATATTTATACATTGACTGAGCTATCCTGAGGTATAATTCTTTTTAAGACCACTACACTTTAACCTTTTAAATTCCGATAGTTAAAGTATTTGCAGGTCATTAAAATTTTGATTGTTCGAACCCATTAACTTTGTGATAGAAATACGGCAATACAACAATTAGGATTTTATTTTAATTCAGTTTACTTTACATTTTTAGATTTCGCTAGAAAAGAAGTGCCACCTAAAGCAGCATGTGCAAGGAGCGGCTCATAAGGCTAAAGCTCAGCAGAAAAATCAACTGCAACAAACTTTACTAACACAGCCTACTTCATCCAATCTCAGCAGCAATTTCTATGCTGATTTAACCAGAGCGTTTGTTGCTGCTAACATTCCCTGGAATGCAATTGAAAATCTGGTTTTAAGACAGTTTTTACAAAAATACTGCAAACAAAATATCCCATCTGAGTCGACCCTAAGAAAAAATTACTCAGACAGAATATGCAATGAAACTTTAGCTTCCATTGGGGAGGATATAGGTGATTCTTACATATGGGTCTCTGTGGATGAAACCTCAGATCCTATGAATAGGCATATAGCAAATATGGTAGTAGGGAAACTTAGTTCTGATGGACCTTCGATTCCACACCTCGTATGTGTTAAGGAACTTTCGAAAGTGAATAGCCAAGCCATTGCTTATTTTGTAAATAAAGGCCTACAGTCTTTATACTCAGGTAATATAGACGATTCTAAAGTTCTGTTGTTTTGTACTGATGCTGCCTCATACATGGTTGCTGCAGCTCCACTTCTTAAAACATTTTATCCTAACCTCACGCATGTAACCTGTCTAGCACATGGCCTTCACAGGGTTTCTGAAACAATCCGGAATGAATTTCCTCTTGTCAATTCGTTTATTTCTAACACAAAAAAATGTTTTTGTAAAGCCCCATCCAGGATTTCAATATTCAGAGAGAACTTTCCAGATATCCCACTCCCACCTCAGCCGGTTGTTACACGATGGGGAACCTGGATTCAGTCAGTGGTGTATTATTCTAAGTATTTTAAAGAAGTGGTCACAGTTATTGATAAATTCCCTGAAACTGATAGTGCAGCGTGTGTGAAAGCAGTGAAAGATTGTATGAATGACCCACGAGTGAAAAACGATATTGCCTACATAACATCAAACTTTTCTTTCATACCTGCAAGCATTGAACAATTAGAACGTGAAAAACAATCTCTTTGTAGCCAAATAGCAGTAGTAAAGGAAGCTCAAGTGAACATACATTCTGCTTTGGGCGAAACTGGGAAAAAAGTTAAAAATAAGTGGGACAACGTATTAAATAAGAATGTAGGATTTTCATTGTTGGAAAAAGTATCAAGAGTGATATCGGGGGAAAGTGTAAATGTTCCAGTAAGTATTGATGTTTCTATTGTACCTAATTTAAAATTTGCGCCTCTCACATCAGTTTCGGTTGAAAGAAGTTTTTCTGCTTTCAAAATGATTCTCAGTGACAAAAGGCAAAGGTTAACTGTGGAGAATTTAGAAAAAAATCTGGTGGTGTACTGTGCAGATAATTATAATAAAGTCTGAGCATGAAACTGAATTTCAATAACTTAAAATGAGTAATCTTGATATCAATAATAATTATTTCATTAGTTTCAATATATTAAATTTGTGCAGCTCTGTTTATAAATATAATATAGTATTCTTTTTTAATGTTTAAACATACTTTTTTGTGCGTATTTTAGTGTATAACTAAAACTTTCAGTGAAAGAAATAAGTATGATACCTTGATGTGCCTAAAATGCCTATTTTCATTAAAATAGAGCCTAATTTTACAAATTTTGAGCTTATTTTAGGCGCCTAAAACTGCAATTTTTAGTGCCTAAAAATCCGGTGTCTAGTGATAATACAGTTGTAGAAATCAGAAATAGAATATTGCATTATCAAAATTTGTCTGTCTGACTGTCTGTTTTATTCTTTCTCTATATCTTTCTTTGCTTGTTTCTCTTTTTCTTTGTTTGTTCATTTGCTTGTTTGTTTCCTTGTTTGTTCGTTCGTTTGTTTGTCTCTTTTTTCGTTTGTTTCATTCTTTCTTTGTTCATTAGTTTACTTGTTTGTTTGTTTGTTTGTTCCTTCGTTCGTATATTTGTTTATTCCTTTCTTTGTTTATTAGTTTATTTCTTCATTTACCTATTTCATTTTTTATTTATTTCTAAATTCCGTTATTTATCCCTTCATTCCTTCACTTATGTCTTCAATTCTTATTCATCCTTTCTCCTTTATTTATTCCTATATTTATTTATTAGTTACTTATTTACCTATTTATTTTCTTACATATTTATTTATTCACTTATTTCCTTATTTATTTATTAATTATTTCATCATTCTGAAAGAACGGTTAAGATGGATTAAGTGCAATTCAATTCGTAATCAGCAGGGAACGGATTTATATGGACTAAAAATATATGAAATATGTAAATATATATGTAGTTATTTTTACCAAAATATGGAATTAAATATGGATTTTTACCAAAATATGGAATTAAATATGGACTTAAAATTATAAAAAAATGACTATGTACGTTAAATATTGGTACATTTTAATCAAACTAAACAAAAAATATAATGGACGTACCTTATCTTCCAATGTAGTTTCAACAAAACACAATTTTTATTGTCTGTTACCATAACAATAGGTTACAAACATTTCTTTCAAGTGCTGAAAAGTGAATCTTCTTCTATTGTCTCTGAGGATAGATTTATACTGACTAAAAGAGCGTTCGACGTCACAAGAAGTAACTGGTACATAATTCAATTTCACAATGTCTGCTGGGGATAAGTCCAAGTTAATCTTCACTGTTGATTCACCACTCATCACAGCAACAACCTTTTGTAGTTCTTCATATCCAGGGTTTTTTGAAAGTACAGTGTCCACCTTAGCTCTTACTGCATCTGCAACTTTACCTCTACCACGATTCAGTTGTTCCACAGTACTATTTATAATTTCAAAACTTTCAGATAGTGAAAGGTGCCTATTTTGGAGACTTTTGAGCGTTTTTATGATGCATGAAAATGTATGCTGAATGTGAGCTAAGTCATTCTTCACACTTATGTCACAGGTAACTGTTTTCGCAGTATCAATTGAGACTGCATCTTCAGAGTCCAATGCAAGGAGAACATTGTTAATAGAGTCTATATGTTCGGCATAATATTCAACTGCTTCTAGCCATGTACCCCATCTAGTTAAAATTGGCTTTGGTGGCAATGGAATTTCAGGGTACATTTCTTTCAACACGTTAACTCTACTGGGAGCTTTGAGAAATACTTTTTTCACTGATGAAATCAACAAATCTACTTTAGGGAAATTGTCTCTGACCACTTCTGCCACACGATGAAATGCATGCGCCACACAAGTAAAATGAGTCAATTTAGGATATACAACAGATAATGCTTGTCCAGCTTTGACCATATAAGGGGCAGCATCGCTAATAAAGAATAACACATTATCGTACATAATACCCTTTGGCCACAGGATACCCATAGCTTCGTTGAACAGTTTAACTATAGTTTTGTTATTGCACTTTTCTAGAACATCACAATGTAAAAGAATTCGTTCAGAATATTGTTCACTTAACAAACCGATAACTACATTACCAACAAGTCTACCTTCTTTGTCGGGAGTCTCATCAATGGAAACCCAAATTGAACTATCTTTAATTTCATCTCTTATCTTCTGTATTGTCTCATCGTAGATGGATGGAGCATACGTCTTCCTAAGTGTTGACTCATCCGGGATTGTATGTTGAGTATATTTTTCAAGGAATTCCCTGAAGACCTTATTCTTTAGTTTGTAGAGAGGAATATCAGCAGAGATGAGAGAACGGCACAGGTCGATGTTAAACTCAGATCTTACATTCGATGTTGTTGGTTGTGTTAAAAACAATTGTCTCTGCTTGGAATTTAGTTGTTTGTTGGCCTGATGTTTACTAGTTGTAATGTGTTGTTGCACCAGGAACTTTTGTGTAGATGATACTGCACACTGACACAAATTACAAAATAATATTTTATTGTCAGTTGATAAACCATCTTCTTTAAATTCTGAAATGTAACTTGTTAGTTTTGATTTTAAATTGACTGAATGACGTACTTTTGGCATATTTACCGTCTTTATAGTATGATTTACAAAACTGAACCTATGTGTACTCTGACTGGCATTTAACTGTTGAGCTGCACAACTGAAGTCTGTTAAAAATTTTAAATTAAATTAATACAGTTTTGTAACTTACTTTCCCATTGTTGATAGGACTGCTAATTTTCAAATAACTCTGATGTTAAAGGGATTACTGAACATGTGTTTAAATCTCTATTGTTGAAATGTATTTTTAAAAGTTAATGGAATTTTGTTTTGTTTTATTGTTAAACCTAATATAATATGGACTGTTTTATATGAAATATGGAAAATATATGGAAATTAACGAAAATATGTACTAAACTCTAAAATATGGAAAAATATGGAATATAAAAGTAGGATTTTTCAACCCTACACATTGTGAAACATAAAGATAATGCAAAATATAAATTATATTAGCTTTATAAGTAAATATGTATTTACATATAAATCCTTTCCCTGGTAATCAGTAATCAGCCATGATCCGCTCTAAACAATGATCACAAATTAATAACAATATGACAACACATAACATTACTTACACGTGTAATTATCGAAACCTGAAACAAAACACGATTTCAAAACTGCACACATCAAAATTGTCTAAGGAACAAATGAAATTTTATAGAAAATTCTGTATATACCCAAATACATCCCAAACAATGGGTATATTTAAGTGAGTTATTCATTTGTCTATCCACTAGAAGTCATGGTAACCAGTGTTTTAGTTTATTGATATTATTACATTGGAATTTTGTATTTTAGTGGCTCAGATTGGATAATCAGTTTATTGATAATGGAGAGTGGTAACTTTAAGCGTATAGAACATTAAAGAACTGTTAAATAGTGGAAATGGATGCTCAATGTCGTCATTTAAGACATGTTTAGGGCGATTGGTATAACTGAAAATGATGGATCACAAGCTGATGCAGCGAGGGCTCTGAATACTGGAAAGGGTGTAATATCAAGAATGTGGAATAGACATCGCGAGTTTGGCAGTCCAGAAGAACGACACCTAGGTGAACCGAGAATTTGAATTGCCGTAAAGATAAATTTCTGTGCCTAAGAGCCTTGAGAGAAACACTTTAACTGCTAAGATGTTATGAAATGCGTTGCAGAACGTTGGGAATATGGTTGTATCAACCTAGACTGCACATTTCGAGGACATCTGTATAATATTACTGTAATGTCAATGTTTTGTTTATTAAATTCACTTGATTAATATTCAAACAACAAATTTCCTTACGTTCTTTAGTTAGATTGGCCAATATGATGACATACTATACAGAGTGTCCCATTTATCTTCTGCACCTATTATAACTTTTCTGTTTGGATAGGTATTGGAAGTTTTGGTTTTGAGCATTATGTTAGAATGAGGGACTAACATGAGTTTAGAGATTTGGTGCATGTAACTACATTATGGTACAAGATACACGTGACGTCATCAATTTCTCAAATAGCACTACATACTTTAATCATGTTACATTGATTACACACATTAAGACGAGTTCAAAAATATATCACAATGTCACCTTCCCAATCAATAACAACAACAAAATGCAAAATGAATGCTATCAGAATGTGCAGTTTGTTCTGGTGCCCCATTCATCTTGTGCATTAACTTACACAAAACGAAAGACAACTGACGTCCGTACACGTCGTGTATTTGCTGTCTTAACATGTAAACAAACCACAACTGTCGACGCCACAATCCACTTACAGTGGCCTGCACGTTCTCCGGACCTGTCGCCACTCGACTTCTTCCTGTGGGGAACTGTAAAGGACAGTGTGTACTAGAACATTTTGACAACACCAGACGAAATGCAGCAATGCAGTCGACAGGCTTGTGTGTCCATTCAGCCAGCAACATTCCGGGGAGTTATACGGTCTTTCGGGAAACGCTTCTGATTGTGCATTAATGTGAATGGTTACCATTTGGAACATCTTCTGTGACTCTCAAAGCATAACATTATCACATTGGAAGTACGTTTTTCTTTCTTTTGTTGTTATTGATTAGGAAGATGACATTGTGATACATTTTTGAACTCCTATTAATGTGTGTAACCAATGTAACATGATTAAAGTATGTAGTGCTACTTGAAAAATTGATGACGTCACGTGTATCTTGTACCATAATGTAGTTACATGTACCAAATCTCCACAGTCATGTTAGCCCCTCGTTCTGACATAACGCTCAAAAACAAAAATTCTAATACCTATCCAAACAAAAAAAGTTATAATAGGTGCACAAGATAAATGGGACACCCTATATTGATGCGTCAAAACGAGGCATCCCCGCCTATGGATAATGTTTCAAATGAGAACCTCTATCTTCCCCAACGTTTATCGATATAATTACATAACACTCTGTATGCCCTTACTTTTCTAAAGGAGAAAGAAACTCTGGAATAAATCACAAATTCGGCCGTAGAAAGAAGCCTATCGTTTTCGAGTTAGCCATTCAGTACTCTTTCGACAATATCCTAACCGTTTTTGCATATATTAAAATATTTATCTGAAATAAGCATACAGTACTTGAGGGTATATTGCAAATACTGTTTCATTTTCAAACTGTTTTTCTTGTGCAGCAAAAATAAAGTAGCTAGAGGCAATTTAGAGTAAATGGTCTTTCCCTGTTTTATGGAAAAGGGCTTCAAATACATACTAACGATATTTATACAGTAAAATATCCTGATATTTCATCGGCACAATTCGTGGATCAATTAACTCGTAAGTATTCATTATGTTTAGCCTCAGCGTCGTACACAGTGATTAAAGGACAGATTTCAAACTGTTTTGAGTCTCACGTTGATTATTATTATTATTTGTCTCAATTAGGTATAGTGACGTCGCACCTAATAAATATTACAAATATCATGTAACGGACATTTAGAAAACAAGAGACATTTAGAGCAGAATCCGTGCCAGATTCGCATTACTATTTCACATTCTAAAAAGAAATACTGTATAGGTAAACAACCTTGATTTTGTTTTATTTGACCTGAAATTATCATTTTAGCGTAATTTTGTTAAAATTTTTAGAAGTTCGCGAATTTTCGAACAGGACATGTGTCAAACAGTGGTTGTGAATAATGGCACAAGATTATGCAAAACGACACTTCTATTGTTCCTATATTATTATCAAACGCATAATGAGAAAGTATGTACCAAGTAAATGACACTATTTTTTATTACAACCTCTTACTTCTTCCATTCTATTGCTATTATAATCAACGTATCTTGAAAAATTTGCGTTCTCTGCCAAATTTAGTCTTCACTAGAGATGGGAACGATATATCGGTTTTTACGAAATACCGATATTTTCGTTTCGATATATCAAAATATCGATGTCGAAATTTTGATTAAATATATTGTATAATATATCATTTTTTTTGTATTTGTTTTTGTGGAATTACTATGAACAATAAAATCCACACTAGTTAACTCCGATAATTCCCTGAGAGATGGCGTTAATGAAAGTGGGCAGTTACCGGTACATAATTGTGCAACCTTGAAATATCCAATCCAATCAAACGGGAGGTTTATCTACTACTGTTTTAGTATTAATGTTCTCCAAGTCTGGTGCAACTGCCAGTCTGAAAAGGAACCGTCTGACTTCAAAACTTTTACTTCTATGTTTTGAAATGGAAAGAAAAACAAGGATATAATCACAGTCTAGTATATACAGTCGCGAAGCTTGGGGTGATTTTTTGCATTTCTCGCGATAGTTGCTAACCGCTTGGAGCGCTGTGTGTACTAGGAACAATAGACTGTGTCACTGCCATCGTGATCTAATACAGGCCGTAAGGCAGACCATGCGACTCGCTTAACCCAAAGAGTTTGTAATATACAGGGAAAGGATTTATATGTAAATACATATTTACTTATAAAGCTAATATAATTTATATTTTGCATTATCTTTATGTTTCACAATGTGTAGGGTTGAAAAATCCTACTTTTATTTTCCATATTTTTCCATATTTTAGAGTTTAGTACATATTTTCGTTAATTTCCATATATTTTCCATATTTCATATAAAACAGTCCATATTATATTAGGTTTAACAATAAAACAAAACAAAATTCCATTAACTTTTAAAAATACATTTCAACAATAGAGATTTAAACACATGTTCAGTAATCCCTTTAACATCAGAGTTATTTGAAAATTAGCAGTCCTATCAACAATGGGAAAGTAAGTTACAAAACTGTATTAATTTAATTTAAAATTTTTAACAGACTTCAGTTGTGCAGCTCAACAGTTAAATGCCAGTCAGAGTACACATAGGTTCAGTTTTGTAAATCATACTATAAAGACGGTAAATATGCCAAAAGTACGTCATTCAGTCAATTTAAAATCAAAACTAACAAGTTACATTTCAGAATTTAAAGAAGATGGTTTATCAACTGACAATAAAATATTATTTTGTAATTTGTGTCAGTGTGCAGTATCATCTACACAAAAGTTCCTGGTGCAACAACACATTACAACTAGTAAACATCAGGCCAACAAACAACTAAATTCCAAGCAGAGACAATTGTTTTTAACACAACCAACAACATCGAATGTAAGATCTGAGTTTAACATCGACCTGTGCCGTTCTCTCATCTCTGCTGATATTCCTCTCTACAAACTAAAGAATAAGGTCTTCAGGGAATTCCTTGAAAAATATACTCAACATACAATCCCGGATGAGTCAACACTTAGGAAGACGTATGCTCCATCCATCTACGATGAGACAATACGGAAGATAAGAGATGAAATTAAAGATAGTTCAATTTGGGTTTCCATTGATGAGACTCCCGACAAAGAAGGTAGACTTGTTGGTAATGTAGTTATCGGTTTGTTAAGTGAACAATATTCTGAACGAATTCTTTTACATTGTGATGTTCTAGAAAAGTGCAATAACAAAACTATAGTTAAACTGTTCAACGAAGCTATGGGTATCCTGTGGCCAAAGGGTATTATGTACGATAATGTGTTATTCTTTATTAGCGATGCTGCCCCTTATATGGTCAAAGCTGGACAAGCATTATCTGTTGTATATCCTAAATTGACTCATTTTACTTGTGTGGCGCATGCATTTCATCGTGTGGCAGAAGTGGTCAGAGACAATTTCCCTAAAGTAGATTTGTTGATTTCATCAGTGAAAAAAGTATTTCTCAAAGCTCCCAGTAGAGTTAACGTGTTGAAAGAAATGTACCCTGAAATTCCATTGCCACCAAAGCCAATTTTAACTAGATGGGGTACATGGCTAGAAGCAGTTGAATATTATGCCGAACATATAGACTCTATTAACAATGTTCTCCTTGCATTGGACTCTGAAGATGCAGTCTCAATTGATACTGCGAAAACAGTTACCTGTGACATAAGTGTGAAGAATGACTTAGCTCACATTCAGCATACATTTTCATGCATCATAAAAACGCTCAAAAGTCTCCAAAATAGGCACCTTTCACTATCTGAAAGTTTTGAAATTATAAATAGTACTGTGGAACAACTGAATCGTGGTAGAGGTAAAGTTGCAGATGCAGTAAGAGCTAAGGTGGACACTGTACTTTCAAAAAACCCTGGATATGAAGAACTACAAAAGGTTGTTGCTGTGATGAGTGGTGAATCAACAGTGAAGATTAACTTGGACTTATCCCCAGCAGACATTGTGAAATTGAATTATGTACCAGTTACTTCTTGTGACGTCGAACGCTCTTTTAGTCAGTATAAATCTATCCTCAGAGACAATAGAAGAAGATTCACTTTTCAGCACTTGAAAGAAATGTTTGTAACCTATTTTTATGGTAACAGACAATAAAAATTGTGTTTTGTTGAAACTACATTGGAAGATAAGGTACGTCCATTATATTTTTTGTTTAGTTTGATTAAAATGTACCAATATTTAACGTACATAGTCATTTTTTTATAATTTTAAGTCCATATTTAATTCCATATTTTGGTAAAAATCCATATTTAATTCCATATTTTGGTAAAAATAACTACATATATATTTACATATTTCATATATTTTTAGTCCATATAAATCCGTTCCCTGGTAATATATAACTAGAGACACCAACGGCGCTAGTTTCGCGTACAAAATTGAACCGCTGTTCGGCCGCCATTAAAGGGAGTTGATGTTTCGTCGGGAGTGCGAGCAGCTCATGCTTATTGAGGAGTACGAATAAATATAAGTACACTTGAAGGGAAATAATATGAAAATGGTGAAATATTGCGCCGCAAATAATTGTTCGAACGTAGCTACTATTGTAGGATGCTCAGGAAAGCATGCATATCTTAATATTTGAAAGAATGTTCCAAATACAGTTCCTCCTTTGAATGTGTTTACAGAATGTCGGAATATTTCTTGGATAAAGTTTTTCTAGAAACACATTAATCAGGTTTATAAGGTTGGTTTCAACAATGTATGTAAGGGTTAGGTGCCATCATATTACAGTGGATTATAATAGCAGCGTGCATAAGAAAATCCTCAGACTATATCTGTCTAAAACTGTTTTGTTTCACAATAAATGAATTAATCATGTAATTTCCGTATTGTACAGTATGTACTTCTAGTTTTTTTTTGTATTAAATGCAAAGAAATGAGTGGAAATATAGCTGATGGCCTAGTTAGGCCTATTATTACCACTACTACTAGGTCTACTATGACCACTACTACTAGGCCTATTACCACTACTACTAGACCTACTATTACCACTAATACTAGGCCTACTATTATCACTACTACTAAGTCTACTATTACCACTACTACTAGATCCATTATTACCACTACTACTAGGCCTACTATTACCACTACTACTAGTCCTATTATTACCACTACTACTAGGCCTACTATTACCACTACTACTAGACCTACTAATAAGTTACTACCGAAACTAGGCCTCCTATTATCATTAGTACTAGGCCTATTACCACTACTACTAGGTCTATTATTACCACTACTACTAGGCCTACTATTACCACTACTACTAGGCCTACTATTACCACTACTACTAAGCCTACTATTACCACTACTACTAGGCCTACTATTACCGCTACTAATTGTATTAAAAAGTCTGTACTGACCTCTAACTTGGTGGTCATCAACTACACAATGAATAGATTGTTTTATGATAAAATTTATTCTCATTATATTTTAAATCTCTTTCCAGAATTTGTATGACCTCATATTTCACCACTAAATATTTTCTAAGCACCATATACCTTCCTCTTCCTTTGCATGACAGGACTGAAATATAGATCATTTTAAATATTACAGTAAATATCCATTAGTATATCCTTAAAACAATACTAGGAATACTGAAAATTAATGTTGACATTGCCATTACTCAATATTTCACATAATTATCCCGAGTGTATATGGGTGATTTAATTTATTTTTTAGAATATCGCCAAAAATGAACCATTATAATACTTTAATAAATATAGCGCTCCTCTGCCATTCATGTTTATTTTATCACGACTCATCCCTTGTAAAAGATGTTTAAAACAGTGTCTATCACCAGGCTACATCAATGTATTGTGGTACTGTTTTCGAATTTCGCGCCGCAAACACTCCCTTTAATGGCGGATGCTAGCCGATTCAATTTGTGACATTTTCCTTGCCTGCCACTCACGGGTGTGTGTCTCTAGTAAGTATTACAAACTCTTTGGCTTAACCCGATCACGAAGGGCGGCGTTTCAACCATATAAATTAATTGGAATGCATAAAAAGTAACATATATTTCTCTAAAATGTAGTGTAATTGCATTAATAAAATTTAAAACAATGATTAGGAGACATTTCAGACATAATTCCTTGCGAGTTAAGGTGTAATATTATTTTTGGTATGAAAATTACGTTGTTCGTATGTGTAATAGACCTACCTGCCTTTATTTCGATTAAATATTGCGAAATTATTGTACATTCATTTATGCACGATTCAATAATTTTCAGTTGCACCGAACGAATATTTAGATATGTTGAAATTACAGGTTATGTTTACTGTCCCAGTTGCCCCTTTCTGTCTAATTTTAGTGGTCTCCAATGCCCTGCCATTCATATGGAGATATTATAGGTTATGTTTACTATATCTTATATTCCTAAATTCGCAATTATACATTATAATTAAGCATAATGCCATGTATGGTACTCCGCACATTCTATTTGTCTGTATTTTAATACTATAATTGAGTATTGAATTATTGTATTTATCTACTACCTAAGAGACGAAGTAACAATCATACGTACACTAATTTCATAAGAGTGGTATGATAAATTTTTTGTCTTAATCAAGGAAGGTAGATGTGTTATATTAAAATCACAATATAAATTCTTTTTTATTAAACCTAAAAATAGCTTCCATTCTAAACTTAAAATGTTGATGCGAAAAGATTATGTTAACATGTAAAATTCTCTTCACATTAAAATAACACAGTTTTGTAATTATTTCTGCAACATATTATGCAACAAGAAGTAAAGGGAACTTACGGACACATTACACTAAATAAAACTTAGCTATGATACGCAATAAAGTTATAATATAATAATTCACTGAGCTCCATACACTGAAATAGGAAACTCGAACATATACGAGTATTACGGCCTGGTCTAGATCGAAAAGGCATTGACTGTGCCGTATTTCGCATTGTTGTGAAAAGTTGTGTAAACTGTGAAATGTTCGTTATCGGTTGTAATAAGTGTAAATGGCTAAAATACAATAATTTGAGTAATGATATGGGACAAGGAGACGTTTGTTGCACTATAAATTCTAAGAAAAAGAGGTCACAGTTATCCTTCCGAAAGACCCAGGAAGGTAAGTTTATAAAATATAATATATACTTTATGAAAATAATATATAAACCTTATGTATTTCGTATTTCAATAGTGGAAGGAAGGTGTTAATTTTTCAAAAGAACACGATATCAAAAGTGCAATACATTTTATCGTCTGCTAGGGAAAGAGTCTGTGATGAGGCGATAGTAGCGATTCTGGTGGCTAGCAACTATCTATGGATGCATATTTCAACTGTCTATGTTTGCATATTTAGTAAGTATTGAGCTTCGCAACTGTATATACTAAACTGTGATATAATACTGGTTTGAGATTTGTTTATGGCTAGGATTTCTATGCACAACCTAGTATTACTCGACCGAGGCAAGTGGAGCCGCGGGCGTAATGTGAACTATCGCGATGCGGTATTACGAACGCAGGAGCAGCAGCGCCACGGCTCCGGGCTGCAGGACTCCACTGGCCTTGGTCGAGGAATACTGACATTGTTTTCTTATTATATATTTTAGTACATAAAAATTCTATCCCTAACATAATAATAATAATAATAATAATAATCATTATCATCATCATCATCAATGATGTTTGGAATGTTGGAGTGTAACAATAACTTGGGCAGAACACTATGAATGAATGAATGAATGAATGAATGAATGAATGAATGAATGTTTCAATATCAAATACTGACCCATATAGAGTTCACTTAACACTTTCCCATTGTACCACATTTTAAGCTCATCTTACCTTCACCATAATTGTGATTTAGGTTAGAAACTATTTATAATAATTATGTTATTGAAAATGTATTGTTTATCGTTGCAAGTTTACATTTAATCTTTTGACTGTTATATTAATTTCAATGCTAATAAGGAATAGGCTAATAAAATTTAAGTACCGGTAAGTTTATTGTAATAAATGTGCACATGCAAATGTAACTGCATTAGTATCTATTAATTTGATAACGGAATAGCGATATATAGTTAATCGTTTCGATATGCCTATATATTTTCGGCAATATATATATCGTTTATCGAAATTAGGTTTGCAATATATTGCATTATCAATATATCGGTATTTAAATTATTTCGTCCATTTCTAGTCTTCACTGATGATTGTGCACTAACATTAGGAATCAATATAGATATTCCTTAATCATGTGATCAGCATGACGCAAGATCAGCGATTTAAGATAATACAAGATGGACATTATAACACATGTCCAATGCGGAAATTGAACTCGGGTTCGCTGAGTTTATAGCTGTAAGCATCATCATTTGAACCAGAGAGGAAACTTTATTAAAATCGTACACAACGAAATATATAAAATAACGATTCACACAACTAACCGTGTCTTAACAAGTAGACTACTGTAACGTGTTGCTGGGTCGTTCCGCTTCTGAGTTATTATTATGTTTGACTGATATAAGATTTCATGTTTGTGATTTACTGCAGCACTGGATTTATTCAAGGCCAATGAAGTGAAACTACAGCAAATACAAATTATGTCGATACTTTAATTACTGTATGTTATCCTAGTATTTAACTATGTAACTAAACGTAAAGAAGCTCGATTTTAATTTTACTTTTCTCATATTTATCAATCACAACAGTTACTGAATCAATAAATACTGTAATTACGAGCACATCACACAAATATTGAAGTATTCAACAATGAATTAAAGAAAATAGAGAATTGGTACTAAGCAAAGAACATAATCGGTTGAAAAAAAGATATAGAAAGGAAATTCACAATCACCCCTCAACAGAGTAGACGCAGACTGTTCTCATTCCAAAATTGCTCTACTCCGCCTTTTAAATTTATTTTTTCTGTTATGACGTCTGAAAGCATCACAACCATCTCTGCACGGATTAGACTGTTCCCACTCCAAACCGGGAACTTGCACCTTTTATTTATTTTATTTGTTTATTTACTCGCTATGACGTCTAAAAGAGCATTTTATGCCAAAAATTTAATAATGATGACACGAGTACAATTGTGTCAACTTAATCCACAAAAGATTCAACATGACACCCGTGAGTAGATCTTGGAGCCAGTGATGCGTTATTAGCGATAAGCTCTTCGCCTAATAGGGGTATCCTGAACTAGCACCAACAGATAGCGTGGTGTACTTTGAGGGATACGCTTTGTGTGTGCATTTGTTTTCCGGTATATAAACATTGAGGATTTACGTAGTGTATTAGTACATTAAATACTCTTAAAAACAACTAAAAATGCCAAACTTTTTTTTTTGTTCCTATATGTAAAAACCAGGGAAAGCCTTTTGTCTTCATTCAGGTCCCGAAATATTCTGAATATATGCTTTAAACCTTAAAAATTTAACTAATTGAATTGTGCCTCGCGAGTGCTACCTATTAAACAGAAAGAACTACTTCGAGTAAAGAATTGTTGGTTACAGTTTAATTATGGAAGCGGGAAAAGAAAAATTAATAAAAACATAAGCAACCTCGACAGCAAGCTATGTTAGCTTAGATTATATCCTAGATCTACGATTATATTCAGTACTTCTAGAAGTCTCCGAAGTTTACGCCTGCAATAAACTCTCGATTAACTGGAATATCTATTATCAAGGACGATCCATAGTGAAATCCATTTCGTGAATAATGTTTTTAATGTACTACAGACTTAAAAACCATGCTTTCACTTCAATTTTCAAAATCATCCTACATAGTATTCAAAACTGCATGTCCTTAACCTACAAAACACAGGAATAATCGTGATACTACTGCGATCATATTATATCATCTTATCAAACACTGCATTTGATCTTTCTGCAAATAGAGAAAAAATACGAGGAATTCAATCTCGATAGTCCCTTCCCTATAAAAAATCACATTGGTGGCTGCATATCCTGTTTTTAGCGTATTGTATTTACAATACTAATGATTAAAGCGGTAATATTCATCTTCAACAAAGTTTATACTTTATTTATTTATTTATTTATTTATTTATTTGAGCATCTCGTTCTCAAAGTTCTCGTTTAGGTTCATGAATATTCTATTTACTCGTATCTATATTCTGCATACTGTAGATTTCCTCATCCATCTCTTAAGGGGATTCGCTCAGTATTATATAAATTTACGCTATTATTTATTGTACATTAAATTAAATTATGAGGTAATTATAGGAAGTTATACAAAATAATTATAAATATAATATTGACACGCACAGAAAACCAACACGCGGGAGAATGTAATCAACTGTAGCCTATGACATAATATAGCCCTACAACATGTTGTGCCGCATGGAACGCTCCTGCCATCTAACGGTAAAACTTCACATAAAATATCCCTATTGAATCCTACGAGCGACTCGAGGGCGAGTCAGAATGTCGCGTTGCGATTTCTCTAATATCTGCTCACTACCCTCGAAGAAAATAGGCAATTTACTAAAACTCATGGAAGACAAGATAGGATTCAAAATTCCATACATAGGCTATACCAAATTCCATAAGAATGTGGGGAAGATTACATCGGTCAATCGGATCGTAGCAATGAGAAACGTAAGGAGAAACATTCACTATAGAGTAAGTTATCTGTTTTATCAAGCAGATAGCTGCTATAGCGGAACAAAGCTTCAATCGGGAACACACGATTTTGTCTGATCAGACCAAAGTTACAGCTAGGAAGTCAAAGGTTATTGGGAAAGAGTAATAGAGACGTCGTTAAAATTAATGTATAGGCCTATCCCTGAACGACGTGGTATGAATATTATAAGCAATAGTTTACGTACCTTGCAACTTACTCGTAATATACCTTAATGGTTCCAAATGCAATTAGTATAACCGTAGCTCCATTAATATAGTCCGGATCACCTTACTTAATACTCTAAGGGTGAAACCTAACCAATCTTCCCCTATTACTACATACGCTAATGGATTATAGTGATTTTCTAGCTCTCAGGTTGAATTTTCTTTTACCAACCTTGTTTCGAATTTCGGGTATTGTCAAATTACTATAACTGGCAGTTATTTTCTAACTTTATGTTGGCAGGAACAATTTCGGTTTGCAGTAAAGGAAACTCATGAAAATTCAAGCAAGTAAATACATTTTTCGGTTAGGTCACATGAATTGTAAACTGTTTAGTCAAAAAAATGAATTTCAAGTTGCCAGACAAAATAGATTTTAATATTATATCATACTAATCATCAACATAATAATATGCGAGAAGTCCAGGAGGAAAATATAGTATATCATAAATTACTAGAGCATTTAGGAAACATCGCAACATAAAGCTGAGATGTAGTAAATAAGCAAGACATTGTTATTGTTAATACTATATTATTATTAATACTATTCATAATAATAAATTATTATTATTATTATTATTATTATTATTATTATTATTATTATTATTATTATTGTGCCCTCTTTGTGATATCTAGTATTAGTTGGCAACACTGAAGAGACGGCCAAATTAAACTTTTAGGAACTACACTTACGTGATCCTCACTATATAAATTATCTTTACTCTTGAAACTTAATATACCTTAATGGTTCTAAATGCACTTAGTATAACCGTAGCTCCATTAATATAAATTCTCTTTACTCATAGTTACTACAGCTCATGTAGTATCCGACATGAGTGTCTCCTCTTATGGGTAGTAGGCTACTACCACAGTCTAGTACAGTGGTCGTCAGCACTCGCTCAAATGTGCAATGGGTACGCGGTGCCATCCCGTGTGCACTGTCGTACAACAGGGAGAGATAGAGAGCATACCCGCTAGCAGCTACGAGAGCACTATAGTGCACTGAGTTTTCCGCGGGTAGGAGAGGCTAGCCCCAGCGTGCTCTGTGCTGACGACCCCTGGTCTAGTATATACAGTCACGAAGCTTGAGTTTATGAGGGTACTAGGAACTATAGACTGTGCAGTGTGCAGGTACTATTTCGCATTGTATGTGATACGGCGGTAGTAGCGATCCTAGTGGTTAGCAACTTTCTATGGATGCATATTTAGTACGTACTGAGCTTCGTGACTGTATATACTACACTGTGCTACTACGTTGAACATAATATAGCTACTAGTACTGATACTAGCAAAAACTCTAATTCTTCTTCATTGAGCTAACGAGTATTATTAAAAGACTAATTATCTCATGTAAGTTATTTTTCCTCTATTAAATTCAAAGCTATAATATATTTTCATGTTATTTCGGTGGCTCATTTGACCCCAGTAATTAATAGACAAGACAATAGAAAGAGAAAGCATTTATCACCCCATGCTTAGTTATTTGGCGTCGGCAGGTTTGGCTGGACCTTGCGAGGGCCGGATCCTTGCACTTACGAACGTTCTGGCCCATTGTGCGCCTTTGCATGTGATTAACTGATAATCGTCCAAGTCCAAATGGCAGCTTCGGCAGTATTCTTGAGCCCGATGCTGACAGGTGCCCCATCGTAACTCAGCCCTGGCAGAGACATATTCCATTCTCAGAAGAGTAGCCTGATAAGACCCATGGACCAGAGTTCCAAGTTACTTCTTACAACAGCATCGGAAATCCGTACTATCCACAAGACTATGCATATGATGCATACAATGAGTTGAAAATATAGAATGATAGAGGAAAACGGGAGTACAACGAGGAAAAAACTCTCCAACGTCTGGTTTGTCCACCAGAAATGACCTGACCGGAGAGCGAACCCGGTCCGCATGGATGAAAAATCAACGTTAGCGCTTGAGACACGAACGCGGCCCAACAGAGTAGGTGACCCATCAGGTCGTACTTTTATGCCCCGTTAATGGAACCTGTATGCATTTCGGAAACTTTAGTAATGCTAAGAACTTAAAGATACAGAGCACTTTGAACATCCAACGCCTGTTTCTGAACATAATCACTAGAGCCCGGATGTTTAGGCATTTATTTTGGTTAAAATAGGCAGGCATATAGGCACTAAAACAGTAAAAAAAAATAGGCATTTATTATTCATGGAAACAGACAAAAAATAGACAAATGCTGAATAAACTATCCCATACGGTACTCATTTTCCTTGGTTACATGCCACAACAAGATGCTTTCTTAAGTTGTCAAC
Source organism: Periplaneta americana (assembly GCF_040183065.1). Classification (NCBI taxonomy): domain Eukaryota; kingdom Metazoa; phylum Arthropoda; class Insecta; order Blattodea; family Blattidae; genus Periplaneta; species Periplaneta americana. Next base: position 136,397,208 of record NC_091117.1, on the reverse strand, counting down.
TGTCATAGTGAGCCCCGCCTGCCAGAGAGAACGTTTTTCATGGTGAAAAAATATCTTTCTACTTCTACTGAAGTGACTGGAGCAAACTTAAAACAACTTATTTCAGAAGGATTGTCTCTACTTTCTTTCAGAGATCGGATAAAACCGACTCTGTATTGTCTCAAAAAGAGAGGTATGAGAAGAGATTAGAGGCTTCAAATTATGCATGACTTGTGCATGCAAGCAACAACAGTAACGGGACCTGACGACTTGCTTTTAATACTTCTCTCATCCCCTTTCTTTCGCTGGTAAACCCCGAAGTGACCTGAGCACTGAGGGTTATACTGTTCAAACACATTTAAGTGACATAAAAGATGGAACTGGTAGGGAAGAAAAGTTTACGACTTCTTGGAAACATATGTATTTCTGGAGAATAAGATTCTCAGCAAATATTTGTGTGAGGTAAATAAGTTACATATTTTTAATTTGTACAACCGTTCTTTTTTGTTTTTTTTGATATGATTTATGTGCAGTTTATTTTAAAAGCATTAAAAATCTAGAGAATGTAAAATAACGACGTAAAAGGCTAAAAAGGGATTTAACCTTAAAATAGGCAACGGGAGCTAAAATAGGCAAAATAAAAATTGGGCCTATTGTCCCCAAATGTGTGGAAACGTGTTTATCTCTAATAGGTCTTTCATACATACACTCAGCTTAAAAAAGGTATTTTGCCTAACATCCGGGCTCTAATAATCACTGCGAAAGCCTAATATCTCATAAAACTCGGCAATTTTTTTCTAGCAAAAGCCTAAATATACACCACTAGGGATGGAGTCATTTGTCCATGTCACACCTGAGACCGTGAGGATTCTGAATCAATATTAGACATGCATTAATAAAATTTCAGCGAGAGGAAGTTAGATCTCCATTTCTTCTCTGTCATCGAACGCGGATCCACTGCAATTGTAGTTATAAAAGCTATCGCTTGAGGTGCAACATAAACTATTGGACAAAATAATGATCACAAAGTTAATTAGTTGGTATTTTTTACTTCCATTCAGCGTGCTAATTTACATAATACTGTTTTAATTCAAAGCCAAACCATACAAGCCACACTACTCGTACATTTAATGCAACAGCTAACAGCATACACTGTGCTCCTAGCACATTTCAAATTGCTAATGCTGCTAAGTGGATTTCAGCTGGAATAAAACAAAACGCAGCGCGACGTTTATCATCGCGCTTAAAGATTAATAATCGAACCAACAATATATTTCTATTAAATAAAGCATTGCTTTAAAATTGTATATATTCCTTAATACACACATCGCAAAATCTGTTCAAATGGCGACAATTCCAAGAATACTAGATACAAATTTAGATTAGGCGGATTTACCATAACTTCTCGAAAAATAAAAATTCGCCATCTATTTCGCGTTTTTTGATCATTATCATTTTTGTCCTTTCTTCCACTTCCTGATTCTACTTATTACCGTCCTTCACATTGCTTTTCTTCTCTTTTCTTGTTCTGCATCATCATCATCACCATCATCATATTACCACTACCACTTCTTAATATCTCTTATAGTAATACTACCACAATCATTACCAAAACGTACATTAAGTAATAACAACTTAATAGTATTATTATGGCTAATAATGTTTGCCTAACGTTTTCTATTACCATCCTTTCGATATTCTTCATGTTACACTGACCTTTTCTCAATTATCAATATATCCTCATCACTAACATTTTTGATCATCGTCACTATCATCATAATTGTTTGTTTTTTTCATCATATACTTTCTTGCTCCTTTTTCCATAATTTATCTGTATGTCGTTATTACCATAATCATCGTTATGATGTATGTTCCCCTTTTCGTAAGGTAAAGTTGTCAAATATGAAACTGTTTACAGAAATGCTTTAAATCCTATGGTTTTTAAACATAAAATTGCAGTTCTTTTTATAGTTCAGGAATAATTTGAGTAAAAATATCAGTTTAATAACCATGAAAAAAATTTTAAATTACAGATTATAAAAGTGTTAGTATATCTCGTGTTCTGAAAAATGGTTTCATAACATGACATCCTTCACTTCTTTCTTCAATCAATATTTTCTTCACTACAAACATTTCATCATGACTCACATATTTTTAAAAATATACAATTTATTTTAGGTTATTTTCAGCGCAGAATAAATTAAATACTAACTATAAAATACCTTTACTTTGTTTATTCTACTATTTACAAGTGCAATACACAATTAAAGATTGGAAAAAGCTGGGTTTGCAGTGAAAGACCTGCCCTTGGGCAGAACACTAAATGAAAGAAAATGAAATACAAACTTGTTCTCTCCTTATCTGTATAAACTGTACTCTAGTGAATAGATCGAATCAGAAAACTGCAACAAATTAGACTTAATTAAACTGCTACATTTTGCAAGCTGTGCAGACACTTGAATGATGCTCAGATTTCTTAAAATGGCGGCTGTTAAAGTTACAATGTTCAGCAATAGATTTCAACACCTACTTGATAAAATACAATCAAATTAGTAGAACAAAGTCTCACATAACGTCCCCCTTACTCTGTACTTTGTCCTTCTCTTTCCCATCATAATATTATCATCACCTTCTCCGATAATAATAGCAATAGTAATAATAATAATAATAATAATAATGATAATAATGATAATAATGATAATAATAATAATAATAATAATAATAATAATAATGGCTTTTAAGGAACCCGGAGGTTCACTGCGGCCCTCACATAAGTCCGCCATCGGTTTCTATCTTGAGCAAGATTAATTCAGTCTCTACCATCATATTCCACCTCCCTCAAATCCATTTTAATAATATCCTCCCATCTACTCTCGGTCTATCCAAAGGTATTTTTCCCTCCGGCCTCCCAACTAACACTCTATATGCATTTCTGGATTCGCTCATACGTGCTACATGATCTCCCCATCTCAAACGTCTGGATTTAATGTTCCTCATTATGTCAGGTGAAGAATACAATGCGAGCAGTACTACGTTGTGTCACTTTCTCCATTCTCCTATAACTTCATCCCTCTTAGCCTCAAATATTTTCCTAAGAACCTTATTCTCAAACACTCTTAGCCTCTGTTCCTCTCTCAAAGTGAGAGTCCAAGTTTCACAACCATAAAGAACAACCGGTAATATATATGTTTTATAAATTCTAACTTTCACCTTTTTTGAGAGCAGACTGGATGACAAAAGCTTCTGAAGCGAATAATAACAGGCATTTACCATATTTATTCTACGTTTAATTTCTTCCCGAGTGTCATTTATATTTGCTACTGCTGCTCCAAGATATCTGAATTTTTCCACTTCTTCAAAGGATAAATTTCCAATTTTTATAATTCCATTTCGTACAATATTCTGGTCACGAGCGATCATATACTTGTTTCTTTCGGGATTTACTTCCAAACCTAAGTATGTCTTTACTTGCTTCAAGTAAAATTCCCGTGTTTTCCCTAATACTGTAGTTTGTGGATTTTCTCTTAACATATTCATATCATCCGGATAGACAAGCAGCTGTTGTAACCCGTTCAATAATAATAATAATAATAATAATAATAATAATAATAATAATAATAATAATAATAATAATAATGTTTGTTTTAATCATTTCTTCAGAGTGTACCCTATTCTAAATCTTCTCTTCTTACTCTTTTCCACTGTATGTATAAGTTATGTACGAATATTTGTGAATATTTTTAACTTTATTCATACATCCTACGGGTTTTACGATTATTTCGTATTTTCTTCACACTTAATATTTTACACCAACCATATGTAGCTATGTCTTTAGTATTAGCTAATGTTATGATTTAACTCCTAAAACTGATGTTAATATTTCAGTTCCGCAGGTTGCAGGCTATTAAGGTTATCGATTTAAATTAAAGGAAGTGAGTATTTATTATGATCAGTAAATCAGCTTTAATTAATTTTATCTATAGTGGCAAAAAGACATAATATTTCTGTATGAATTTATTAATATCTTCCACGGTGTCAGAATCAATGTGGTGGAAATTAACAAGAAGTCAAGAAGTGATTTCTCTTCGACATACCAACATCAGTCTCTAATTCGTGTACGAAAAAAACTACACATATAAACATATTCAGCGTTTGTTTGTCTCTCTTCTGTTTATCTGACACAAGAATAAAAAAACCGAATAATCATACATCATTTGCCAGACTAAACGAACGCAGCAAGCAAAAAATTAAACCTCTGTGTATGAAATGTTTTTTCCACGAAGAATAAGTACTGTGACGCATTTATTATTGCTAGACTGCTAGATAATAAAATTTCTAATACGCAACAGTTTGCTAGGTGGGAGGCCGGAGAGAAAAAGACTTTGAGGAGGCCCGGGTTCGATCCCCGGTCGGGACGAGTTGCCTGGGTGAGGTTTTTTCGGGGTATTTCCCTCACTCCTATGGATGAATATCAAGTAACTTTATCAGGCGACTGAAACCCCACTCATCTTTGCCTATCATCCTTTCATTCATCATCCCGTTACTTCTGGTTTTCAGATCGCTCTACAGGCGGCCCTCCGAAGCTGCTGGCTCTCTCGACCGGCCTCGGGAACCCGGGATAGATCTTCTCGGGGGAGGACTTCCGCCTCGGACCGTTAAGGGAGCCTTGGGGGGGGGTTCCCGAAGCAGGAGTGGTACATGGACTCACTCTGTTGGCTGTAGGGAACGGTCGTAGTTAGGTCGGTGCGCGTAGAGGAGCGGTGGACACGCAACTCAGCCCGTATCGGGGATGTACAATAGACCTCAGGTCGTAGTGCGTAGTAAGTAACTGTTATTTTTTTTAGAACATACGATCACGAATTTGTAATTTCTACCACATTACGACCAGAAAGCGGAAAAATACGAAATTTAATATTTTACACCATTAATCGCAGAGTATTGGGAATCATAATGTTTATGTTTCGTTATATGTACAATCGAAATGGGGGTATTTCATATTTCGTAAAAATTTTCTTATTATGAACAAGTATTCATATTTCTTTATATTTCCCAATAGCGAACTTCTTTTGGTGCATTTCCGATCTACTGGAGAGTTTTGGAGACGAATTTCGATTTTCTTAAAGGACCAACAACATGCGTCATACCCAATGCCACACCGTGTTCAGATTATCCAAACATAAGCAACCTAATATAATACCAGAGCCAGTGTCCAGTATAGGCTACTGTACATATCAAAGCGCTGTCAATCGTGATCGAATTCGCCTAACGGAGCTTTAAGTCACGTAGCTTGTGGCAGAATGGTCATAGCCGAATTGAGATTTGATCGAGAGGACATCTGCGAATATTCGCTTTCATGTGTAAGACTTTCTTGTATCAAATTTTTTATTTTATCACACTCTAATACCTGTAAGTTCTCCTCAACAAACTCACGAAATCATGCAGAAAATTTATATATATATATATATATATATATATATATATATATATATATATATATATATATATAGGATACGGTCTGATTTCCGAACTGCGAGGCAAGGAAAGTATTACTATTTTCTGTTATTTTCCTAAACTATAGTATTCACTTAACTTTAACCCTTGATTACTCAGTTTTTAATAAATGCGCTTGGCCCTCTATGTCTCTGAGTCCTTCAATTATTGTCATGGTTTGCAACATTTACACAATAAGTTATCACTTATTTGAAGTACTGGCCTCCTAGTACGTTCTTCCCCCAGAATTGTAAAGATAATGAATGTTTATTCTACCTATAGTCATTGCATCACATCTCAAAACTGACGTCGCCGCCAATTCTAAGCATTTGCGTGGTTTATGAAATTCCATGAATATGATTTCGTTTCAGATGATCCGTGCAGTAGTTTTTCGCTGTCTTCTTCGTTGATAAGATATCGTTCCAAATTATGTGTATCGATCGATGTATGTGTCTCTGTCTTTTACTGCGATTCAATGGGCCAAGTTAAGAAGTAACTCTTCTTGAAGGTTGAATTGTTGCATCTGTCGTCGATCGTCATGAAAATCAGTTGAAGTACGATTCTATTCTTGTATTTCGTTCTGTGGACAATAAAAGGAAAAAATCCGAATGTCCCAAATAAAATTAATGAATAACGTCTCTGTCCACTATATATATTTAATGGAATTATGAGTCATTAGTGGGATCATAACAGAAGAAAAGGAATGCCTCGAAAAAACTGTCCTAATATGAACTTTGTCTACAACAAATCCAAGGTAAATATTAGTATTTTGGTGATATGATAGACAGGAAAATGGAATGTCCCAACAAATTTTGTCCAAAAGAGTTTTTGTTCACAATCCTACATGAAAATGTGAAAGGAAGCAACCCGAGAAAACATGCCCGAAACAGACATCCGCGAAAATTTACATTTCGACTTGACGGGATTAAAACGTAGACTTCACCGCAGAAAGTAAAAAAATGATCGGTTCGAATACGGGTGTGTCTAATATACATTAGGCATTCACAAGGAAGACTTCCGGCCAGCTTGGTGTGAAGCCAACAAATAAGATCACAAAGGACCAACACTGGTGATAGAACATACATCCAGCAGACCAAACCATCGCCGAATCAGCTAATGGTTTATCCTCGATTCTTGGCAGATATTGTGAGATTTGTGGCAAAGAAAACTGCGAGGCAAGCTTTCTTACACCTGCTACAACCGCTTTACTACCTCTCAATACTAGCGTCGTACAATCAGATTATCTTCTCTGAATAAGTAAAGGAGGTTAAATAACTATATCTGTATTACAATTCAACAGAAAGGAGGTAAACATTATATCCTTGTTGGATATCGAGCTCGCGTCTAATGGATTTGCAGTAATAAAGGGTGCCATATAGGCTAATAGGATATATTAAAAATATTCTCCTTATTTACTTCTGGGTTGCAAAATGTATTTGCTATTCAGATGTTACCAGTCGCTCCATCACTTATGTTATCTTTCAAAATGCCGTCTTCCTTCCGATTTGTATATTCTCGCTTATTCGGGCGTTTCCTGAAATATGTTCTTTAAAGTTTCCTTTATTTTCCCGAATTTTGTAGGTAGTTGAATATATATTTAATTGCATTCGTTTTGAATTCCATCTTCCATCATGGAATGGAAAAGAATTTAAGTGAGGTGGGCACGGATGGCTCAGCGCTGCGACCTGTTCAGATCTATTGCGCTAACCCTGGATATGGAATGAGTTGCGTGCCATAGATCCCCTACGCGCACCAACCCAACCACATGACTCCCTACCGCCAACAGAAATCCATATACCATTCCTGCTTCGGCAACTTCCCCCAAGGCCCCCCTGTCAAGCTTCGTGACTGTATATACTCGATTGTGATTCCACGGGGGCCGGTCGAGAGAGCCAGTAGTTCCAGGAGGCCGCCTGTAGAGTGATCTGAAAAACAGGAACGGGATGCTGAAGAAAGAATGATGGGGGAGGAAAGGAAGTGGCGAAGATGAGTGGTGTTCCAATCGCCTGACAAAGTTACCTGATATTTACCCATAGGAGTGAGGGAAAAACCCCAAAAAAAACCTCACCCAAGCAAATTGTCCTGACCGGGAATCCAACCCGGGACCGCTGAGTTCGGAGTTAGACTCGCTAACCCCTCAGCCACAACGGCGCTTTTAATAATTTAAAAACATTAACATTTCGCCTGACTGCATTACGTTCAAGTCCTCTTGTTTCAATGAAATAAAATGCAATTTGTCTATACATCTTATCACATAATAGTCTTCCTTAATTTTCTACGAACAGTTCCGCATGCTCATATATACTTTCTCCACGTGTTGTCAATCTCTTTATTCTGATTTTAAGAAATATCACATCTTAAGTACTACATCTCGACACTTATTCTATGGTTCTGTTCTCTTATATGAATTTTGTTCGTATGGGGCAATGTGTACAGAGAAGCATTCCTTTACTTCTATGCAATGGTATTTTAAGTTACAATCTTTCTGAAACTGGCATCAGTGAAATAAAAATTCTCGTAATGTAAACAGCGTGTTATATAGAATGATCTGCTCAACATCGAATAAATTTCATTCTCATTTTCCATAGCGATTAAAGTAGCGTATATAAGTGGAAAGTACTTCTGAGAATAAATTGAGAAATCGCCACAACGAAGAATAAGTTTACCATTGACCAGATGCCAGAAAATGAATATAAACTGCGAGCGTATCAATGAAGAAATGGTATATTATCGGAAAATTAATTAAAAGGCACGCATTTCAATTTCATCCAGAAATTATCGAACTGGGGATGTAATTTGGTAATCTAAATTAAACGAACAAAACTGGAATAGAAATTCGATCAATAAATACTAATCAAATTTAAAAAACGGGTGTCGTTAAATGACACAAGTTCTCGTTACATGTGTTACTCAACACTATAAATGAGCACTAGGCCTATATCAAATAAATAGTTTACCCATAAGCATGATCGTCACATTCTTGCGGATACATTTCATTTGCCAAGTCACAGAATTTTCACTGTCGAAGTTTTCTACTTTCTCTTGAAAAGATATGACAGTAAAGCATTCTTCCAACACTACACTTAACAATAAGAACGCTAATGCGGCCAACAATCAAGATTTAAAATACCTAATGTACGGTACTTAAAAATAATGTAGTAACATAATACAGCACAAAATGTTCTTTAAATACGTACGCCGCGTACGAAATAGTTATTTATACAATTAGAGTATAATCTTAGGAATTACATAATTAGTGTTATATACAAGAGCTGGATACAGTACTTTATGCAATCCTAGCATTATAAATTGTGAATAAATTATAAAATCACTTGAAACTTTCGAGTACGCTTTTGTCGCAACTGATAACGTCATGTTTTTTTAGGAGTTATGTTTAGCTTCCGTTTCCAAGTCAACCTTCATTTGTTTATAAGTGTCGATAATGGATGTCGAAATATTGGATGGCATTCCACAAGAAACTGAAGCGTTTCCTGGAATAATAACTTAACGTCCGTTACGTAGTTTTTCCGTATCCAGCGCATTATATTGAATTGTTAATAACGCACCTCTCCCCTGACAAAATATAGGGTTGTTTCCGATCTCTGATAACGAATTTGAATGATCTGTGCGTCAGGAGTCACACAACAGCTGAACTATGGTGCGATGTGACAGACCAGTAGTGAGTGATCTCATAGTCAGTGTGCACGGCGACTCACAGCAGAAATTCCCAAGAGAATCGAGCCTTTTTGGGAGGGGTACATGACAATCCTTTTCGATGCCAAGTACAGTTAAGTGAAAATAAAAAAAAGCCTGCAATAAACGAGATTTCGTTATTTCCAAGAAAGGCATCTTCTGTGTACTTAATAAGATTGCTTTTTCCACTCTGGAATTAATCCCATTCGAGCTTTGCCAGTCTTATTAAGTACACACAAGATGTCTTTATTGAAAATAACTAAACCACGTTTTTAGCACGCTCCTGTGATTTTCACGTAACTGTACTTGACATCGGAAAGGGTTGCTATGTACCCCTGCCAAAAAGGTTCGATTTTCTTGGGCATTGCTACTGTGATACACCGTGCACTCTGATTATGAAATCACTCACTACTGGTCTGTCACCACCTCTCGCCGCAATTCAGCTTTCGGTGTGATTCCTGATGCACATGACGTCATTCAAATTCGTTATCAGAGATCGGAAACAACCGTGTAGTATATTATGAAACTAGTTTCAGGGATCGGCAAAAATGTAATCGTGATCACTAGCTATAGTGACGTCGCAGGGACCGTGCAGTAACAGCAGTAAATGTCTTTGCTTCACCCCCTCTCTTCCGTCCGTCCAACTCCCCTATAACTCCAGCACACAGGCGTCTATCAGTGGCAGGTTACCTGATTACATTTAGATTGTTTCTTTCTCATAACTTACCACATCTGTTGGGAAACGTGTGTTTAAGGAAGAATGGGAGGAACAATATTTGTTGCGCACATGGTGACAATGTAGACGCATCTTGTGTTCTAAAATTCTAATAGGCACTTATAAATCAAACATCTAGCGACATTACGACACGCCATAGATTATCACGAAATCATAAGTAAGAATGAACATATCCAATGTAATTGTAAACAGAAATGTATAGCCTACAGTAGAAAATGAGGATAAAAATAAAGTTCTTTTCGCAGAGCTGAAAAGAACGAAGCAATTAAAACAATAAAAAAAACATATCCTATTCAAATAAGAGGTCCGGTACTAAAAATGATGAAGCAAGCTATGAGTCAAAGAGAAGGTTCATGCAAGTTATGTTATTGCTTTGTAAATCAGAAAATCATTGAAGTGCTATAATGAAGCACACTTCATTAAAACATGTCTTAATAAAGTTGCTAAATTATTTGTCCCGAATAATCTGATGTTTTAACAGTACGAAATTATCCACACGGACAATACAAAGGAGGATATGGGATATTGAAACACGAACTGAACGAGAAATAAAATCAAAGCTGCATCAAACTGTGGTATAATTGCTCGCTTTAGGTGGAAATACCGATATTGATATAGTAGAACTGGTAATGTTCACCCGCGGAGTTACGAAGGATCTCTCTATATAAGAATATTTGCTCGATGTCATTGCACTTAAAGGAAATACAACAGGAGAGGAGTTATTCCAAGCATTATTGAGAAGAAATTAATCTGAACATAAAGCAAATTGTATCTGTATTAAAAGATGGGACTCGAAATACGACTTAAAAAAAGTCTATTAGGTGGACTAACATGTTATTAAGAGAGCTGGAAATAAGTGAGGACATAAAATGTTGCCATTGTATAACTTTATTTAAAATGTTCTCCAAGAAAAAGAACTGATTACATTACGTATGTCCAAAGGGGAAAATATATGAGTTATGTGGCTTACGCCACTTCTGCTATATATTAATATCGGCTGTGATTACATTAAGTTTTGAAAACAATTCTAGTATATTTATTTACGTCTTCAAAATTTCTGTCTGAAGTAACCATAAATTTAACACATACTAATTAATTTCCGTGACAAATATTTAGGAGATATCCAATGTTACGTAATTTGTGTAAGAAAGAAGAAAATCGTAGCAAACAATTTTTAATAAAATGTAATCTTGTATTCTTTGTTCAAATAAATATTCATTACGTAAACATTTGCTTTATGTGCAACATTATCGCATACACAAGTCAAGATACTGAATATTAACGTAAATTGCCCAGTAAACCAGAAAAGTCGCTCTCGGGCTCTAGGCAAACAACAAAAACAAGCGAACAAACAAAAAAGGCAAGCGAAGCAACAATTTCTCAATTTCTTCGTGTGATGGATACATAAACATTTCCGTAGAATATTTAAGTCGACTTAGTGCAACATCACAACAACTCTCCATTACACTGGATGAACAACATCATCTTCCACTTGGAAAATGATAAATTTGATTACCGGCGGGCGCGTATCCTCCATACTGGCCACGTAGCACCGCAGTATCGATGAGTCTACAAAACACAAACTTTAAGGTAAAATATTAATTATAAGCCGTTATAACGCCATAAACTCAACGAAATTAAGAAGGAAGATTCTTAAACTATCCGTCTTCTCGTCCAAACATTAACAACATCTGCTTACAAAATGATACGACTCGCTGCAGTTTCATTTGAGAAATGCAGGTAATGTTCTCCCGGTCGATATTTTTCAGATTTCCGAAGGTATGTGAATTATTTTCATACAATTTGTGTTTTGAAGTTACCCACAGATAAAAGCCACTGGAACAAAGAGGTCACACATTCCTACCGATAATAATATCTTACAGCCGGCCCGAGTTCGATCTCCGGCGGGGTCAGAAATTTTTATGCAAAATTTCTACCTCGGCACTAGGAGCGATGACGGTGCACAACTTCTAATCACTAGATTGTGCACCAACATGCCTGGATTAAATCCCAAATCTCTCTGCAGTGCATATGAAGAGAAGGCATATTCACTGTGCATGCGTAAGTACATTGATAGCTATCATGCACCACATCTTCTTTTAAGCGCGCTATGAGAACAGACTTTGAATGTAAATAAACAAGTGCTTTGATACTACAGTCTGGTAACTATGAAAACTGAAGCATTTTGTGCGTACTTACAGGTGCAATCTGCGTTGTCCATGTGGGCATTACAGTGAACCATGATGAACATATGAAAATTAATTGTTGGGACAACAGTGATTTAACAATATCGATGGAATGTGCGTCTTTGCTGTCCAAAGTATTAATTATTTCCCTCGGTGATATTATAGGGGAGAGTCGGGTAATATCGGACATCGGGTAGTATCGGACAGTGCGTTTCATTCATCCACCACCATATGGTAGTTCCTGAATGACATGGTTACGTTTCTCTATGCGACATCACAGAAACGTAACCATGTCAATCAGGTACTATCATCGTGTGGTAGATGAAAGAAACTCACTGTCCGATATTACCCGATGTCCGATACTACCCGACTCTCCCCTAAAGTTCAGCGTAATGTAACGCCACGTTTAACCATGAACCTCATCTTGTTATTATTGGACTTGGGGAAGGCAAACTCCGGGTGCCATTTTCCTGGACTTTAATATTCTCTAAGGGGCGTTTCGAAAAAAATGTTTCACTTTGGCTATGAACATATGAACTCGCTATAACATCCACGAACATTTTCAGCTATTCTTTGGAGCCCGTGCTCAAGACAGGTTACATAAATCATATTTCTGTAAAGAACTTGTAGATTTTTGCCGCTTTCACAATATTTGTTACGAATAGCAACACATCATTATACTGTATACCTTGGGGCCATAAAAGAGATATAAATGTTGTAAACAGCTCTCCTATTGCCGTATAATTCACCTTTGGCAGCATTTCAGTTGTCAATAAAAATTTCTGCCCCGCTTTGTTTGGTGACAGAATACCGTCAACTACATTACCCACACTACTGCCAGTAGCATCAAACGTTTCATCAATTGAGACCCATATTTTATTGCCTAGAATATATTTTCTAATGTTATTAATCCTCTCTTCGTAAGAAATAGGTAAATCAGCTTTGCGTAACGTAGTATCACTCGGGATGTCCTGGTTTGTGTATTGTTTTAGAAATGCTCTAAAATGGGGATTATTTAATTTGAGAGGAATATTGACACTTACCATCGTGTTACATAAATCTCTACAAAATTTTTATTTTTCGTCTAAATAACATGACCAACCTGTAGATGTTGTAGGAACCTCGTCAACTATTTTTGTTCGACAGATTTCCTGTACAACATACTGTTTTTCTATGGCTTGTGTTGTTTTCATTTTTATTTCAATCTTATATAGGCCTACTCTACAAACAATTTTTCCGTCATTTGTATAAAGAATCTCACTTCTATATTTCTCCAATGTAGATTTAAATTCTACCCGAGTTGAGCGTTTTACCTTCGACATTCTGTTGTAATTACACTTCACCGTATTAAGCAATAATGAAAAACTGTGATAGAAAGATATCATAGTTGAGGAATATGTACGAAATAACAAATAAGAAATTCACTGTTATGTGTTGCACCTGTAATTGCACAGTTCTAACTTCGTATGTGATCCGTTTGTCCTGATAGAGGGTCGGGGTGGTTTTAATACACTGACGTCACACCGTTACAAACCGGAGTCTTAGGTCATCCCGGTCCCTAAGCCTGCACATCATATACAGCGTGAGTCGCCGAAGTGGTGTGCAAATAAAAAATGGGTCACTGTCCTGCCATCTATCCGCAATATGTGAACCCGAATCACGTAAAATGAAATGGATAATCATTGGATATATATATATATATATATATATATATATATATATGTGCATTATACGAAGTTCGTCCGTAGAATATAATCGGCTGCATGTGCTGTCGCAGATTCCTGTTGGAAAAACGCCAAAGCACGCTTTCTCTCTGTTAACTCACCAAAATCGAGACGGAAAATCATTTCACAAACCTTCTTAGCAGTTTGCTAAAAACAAAATGGAATCTATTATCTTCTCGCCACTTATAGCACACTATTTTCCTATTTTACGGAGAGGCTCTTCTTGAATGAGAATGGGATCTTTGCAGCTCGAACACCTGGTGTTCAGAGTATGTAGACACCCACGGAGATAAAATTTAAGTCTAGTCGAAAACAAAAGCAGATTAGGGTCGATTTCTCAGTCATGCGCTCCAACGCATCATCAGCCCACACAATTAAAATCTGAAGCAACTAGTTCTGCATCGAAGAAAAATCCTCTAGGTAAACGAAGACCTCTACTTACGCCCCAAAACATTAACTGCATAACAGCTGATATGCTGCGTAGCCCTAAGCATTCTAAACGTCGTCATCCAGTTTTACTTGGCTTGTTGAAGAACATCAGTATCAGAAAGTTTCTGCATTAGGATTTACACATCGTTGGTGTTCATGCAAAATGCCGTATGTTAAAATTACCAATTTTTCAGGAAGGGGAAAAAACTGAATATTTTTTTGGTTTCAGATCAATTACTTTGAAACTATCATAAAAGCACATCTTGTGATATTTTGCAATTATATGTGAGGACTAACCAAAATGATGCATCCCTAGAGGGGAAATTTTTTTTTAATTGAATTTTTTGACATATGACATTTTGCACGAACACAACGACATGCATCCTTACAAAATTCAATTAGTTCAGGCATTAAAGGAAAAACTTTCGATAGTGGAAAGGACCCAACCTTCACGAAACGTAACAGGAAACACTGAATAGCGTATGGTGTGCAATAGCGTATTTTGGAAACATCAGTCTTTATTTCTTTGAGGAAGATAATGGTATTCGGCTACCGTCACATCAGAGCGATATGTTCGAATACTTAAATATTTTTTTATCTCCTTAAATTGCGGAAAAACGTAAATCAATCGAGACACGTGGTTTCAACAGGATGGGGCGATTAGTCACAAGGCAAGATGATTAATTAATGCAGTCAAGCGTTTGTTTTCAGACCACATTACCTCAGCGATGGCGATATTTCATGGCCAGCGAGATCGCTAGATATGACAGCGTGCGATTTCCTCATGTGAGGTAATTGAAGAATTGGGTGTTCAGTGATACACCACACAAAAAATTAACGTAACGTTTCGAAAATTATGAAAAAAAAAACACCAAGACAAATTATCTCGTCTTAAAACACAACCTACCAATAAGGCATAACACTCGTACACCGTGTCCCGCTTAGAGGATCGAGAAGTAATTGTTTACCATTTAAAATCAGATAAAGACATTGTTGTGATTTACATCTGAGAAAATGCCGAAATTGTCCAAGTTTATGCACCAATGGTTTAAAAACAGCTACATGTTCATGCGCATGAGCACCAATGTTCTACTCGGAAACAAGCCTGACGCCATTGAGTAGACGAGTAGAGCATTTCGTCAATGTGCCATTCTTCTTCATCGAGGCGACAGTCATAGGGAATGTGTATCTGGACATGTTGCAGAACTTCTGTTGTTGACCAATTCCCCCTCCCTCCCCCAGGATCGGTTTTTTTTAGCAATATGAGGCTCCAACCATTGCTATGAAGCAATGCATGACTTATTCGATGCAAACTTCCCCGATAGATTGATCGGGAAATGAGTTCCCCTTGCCTGGCTAAGTGGCTGTTCACGTCACCCGACCTGACCCAACGTTGAGTTTTTTCTGGGGCTTTGTGAAAGGTGTTGTGTACCAACGTGATAGATTTGACTCTTTGGAAGAACTGGGGCAACGCATTACAAATGCAGCCCCGCTAGTCATTCCACAAATGTTACAGAACACTTGGGAGGAGGGTGAGTACCGTTTAGATGTCTGCAGGGTACTCTAGGCGCATACATCGAGTTGCACTGACCATTCTTCGAAAATCTGAGAGTTTTTACACGAAGTTATGTTACAAAACCATTATTTACACTTGAAATTATCACATATTTCTCGATCCCTCTAAGCGGGACACGGTGTATAGTGCAATAAACCCTTAGGTCACAGCCTACGTCATTGGATGTAATTTTGACACCGCAGAGAGGTAAGACAATAGCACAGGACATAGGACACAATGTGGGGATGTAAATGAACAGAGATGCTCTGATGGCGAAGCTCTGAGAATTTCAAACCACAATTCATGCAAGTGGTCATCACACAGAAACTGCTACGCAGGATGTCAGGTTTCCAACTATGCAATGCTCAAAGGACCCCACTAAGCAGACAATGGGTTGGATCTCAAGCGGTTCTTTGTCCAGATCATTTATTGAAGTTTTATCCACACTTTTACGGGGTTTTATTCTAACCCAGATTCGGGCTTTCCTATCAAAGGCAAAAGATAAAACTGATAGGGAAAAAATGCTAATATACCCTCAAGAAATTTTATGTGAGTTTCATACATGTAGGCCATCGTTCTGCTACGTCATGGTTTACATGTCTAGCTGGCATCACTTTTGAAACGGCTATAAATCGAGTAAGTGTCAGAAATGTTCGTTAATACGTGCTTCTTATAACAAACAACAATAAACACTAAGCAGTAACACAAGGATTCACTATGGCACGTGATACCCACTTCGCAGATTATGATCATTGCCCTCATAAGACTGGAGTAAAAGTTATACCTAATTGCTACCAGTACATTACAAGTTTCCGGTTCGATATGAGCCCAGGAGATAGCAGAAAGCTGGCTACAACTTTCTTATTTGTTAAAATTAAATACACACTATATCGTGGGCTTACAAGGAAACGGTATTAAGTCCAAAAATACAGTATTGCGATAAATCAACTTGAAAGTTTGAATATTTAATGAAAAATCTGGTTTTACATTTAAACTCATCCACTCCTTCTTGTTAAGTATTAAGCTACATATTAGCATGTTTTGCAGATTGAATTATGGTTTTAACACAGCTTGAATTGAATTGAATGAAACTATATATTCACAGATTTTGAACTTCATGATATAAAGAGTGCGTTAAATGATCGATCTTTTTTAGAGGCAAAATCACAAGCTTACTAAGAGTCATCTGCAGAATCGTCACTTATCATTTCCACTGTCATCCATAGCAGGTACTGGAACCTTGTCAACTGCAGTGTCACATATTGGCAGAGTGTTGTACCAGCCATGCAACTCTTCAGGAATGGTACTTGCTCGACAGACTTTTAGAAGATTATTCTTCTTTGCTGAGCTTATTGGCAATGAATTTGAGTATTCTGCTAGCGGTTGTTTTAGACAAATAAATGGTCGTCCCTTTCCACGAATTTTGATTGCTCTATATTCATCAGAATACCCACACTTACACTGCAGAACCCAAAATGTTTCTTTCGTGTAATTGAAACACTTTACTTTGAGCCAATTAACAACATCACCATTCTCATCTTTGGATTTCTTTTTCACCAACATTTTTTCCACCTGCTCTAGGTTCAAGTATTTCTTCCAGAGAGAAGGTTCAGAGTTTACGAATAATTTTTTTCTGCACACACTGTGTACCTGTACTTTTAGAAGATTATTCTTCTTTGCTGAGCTTATTGGCAATGAATTTGAGTATTCTGCTAGCGGTTGTTTTAGACAAATAAAATCTAATAAAGAATAACTTATCCCTCTGTCATATTTGAATAACGTGGGCGGTTTTCGTGTAAATTTAATTTAAAAACCACTGAACGAGGCAATCCACATCGCTACGTTGTAGCTAAAGAAGGGAGAGCAAGGCAGTACACGTACGCAGAGTTAGTTGACCTCTTACATCGTACGCGATACGAAAGGAGACTTTTAGCGGAGAGGTTGCCAGACTGATGTAACTTCGAACTTAATTTTCTAATTAACCGCGCATTTAATAACAAAACGTAACATAAGTTTTCCATTCATTCGAGTGTACCCTATCGTCCCTTCTCAATGTGCAATATTATTTCACTTCCACCCTGTATAAGTCGTCCTGGAAACAACTCACAAAAACTTAGATTTGAACTATTTAAGGGTATGTCGAAGATATGACGCAAGATAATCCAAACGAATATGGAATTACAGATGGAATGGGTGAATATATTTAATTGTTAAGAGTATGTTGAAGATGTGACGCAAAATAATCCAAACGAATATGGAATTACAGATGGAATGGGTGAATATATTTCCTTACTAAGAAATGATTAAGATGATGAAATAACATTTTAATTGCAAGTCTATTTTGTATTATAGTTAATCCTATAAACTTACAATTAAATATTTTCTATCTAGGCCTATCTCTCATTTTAATATGTTTTCTGTTGAGTACGTAAAGTCGAAGTGAGATGTAATTACTTCTATATCATGTAATACATTTCTGTGTTGTCTGAAAGCCCGCCCTCTTCCAGATGTAACGATAATTATAATGATGTGATTGTGAATATCAATGTAATAATGACAAGAAAGTATCAAGAGAAAACTGTCCCAACGTTGTCCGCCACAAGTTGCAAAATGTACTCGCCGAGATCTAAACTTTTTTTTTCCTCTTGTACGGAGGAGGGACCAGAACGTTTGCACTGCAGCTTTAGGCTTATTGTGCTTACCACACTCTGAATGATTGGGTAGCCGAATGGCCGCGCTCTTGTACAATTACAGCACACCGCACCGTGAACTTAACCCGGACTATTGTATGGATGATATGTGAATTAATGATGGCGAAATGAATCCAAGGTCTAACGACGAAAGTTACCCAACAATTCTGCTTCAATTGCTTGAGGGACACCCCCCGGAAGAACCCCCAACCAGGATTTGAACCCAGGCCCGCTCGTTTCACGGTCAGACGTGCTAACCATTACCCTACAGCAGTGGACATCTAAACTTTGTTTTGTGGTGTGACAATAGATGCAACAAAGTCTACACGAACTAAATACCCTGTATTACAAATCAAATTAACAGAAAGTAACACCAAAACGTTGAAATTAAAACGAAAATATACCGCTATTCTAGTAGTTTGCTTTACATGGCAAATTTCCCTCGAAGAGGCAAGGCAACATAGTTCTGTAAGAATAGCAGTACAACGACGAATTTATTTGTTATAACAGAGTCCCTCCTTTATAAACAAATAAAAAGCTAACATGACTTTAATTACATAAAAAAGTATCAATTCGAACTTTTCCATAGCTTAAGTGTTCCTTCCAAACAAGTCGTGCTTCTCGAATATATCCTGTGCCTTCGTAGTAAAACGCAATTTAACTTTTGGATACTTTTCGTTTACGTAGGTTAAATATAATGTTATTAAATAAGCATTAAGAGTAATGATCTGAACAATATTAATAAATATCATAGCGATAACTTGTAGAGCACGCACACACATACTCACAGACATAAATGCACATAAAGAAAAAAAAACACTTGATTGTGACAGAGATGGAATCAGAAACCCTGACATCATACATAGAAGTCAGGAGTGACAATCATTATACAAAAACATGCTCAGAAGTTGAATATTACCACAATAAATGAAAATGTTTTAATTCCACTTTTTCTATATGAACTAATAAAGTTTCACTGTTATTTACAACGGCTGCAGCTGTCCCTGTGTTTTGTAAACACTGCATTTAATTACACTACTAATTACAAATTTAAAGGCATTTAATATTATTAACAAAAACCGCTGTGTACATAATATAGTGCAGTATAGTTCAATTTGCTGCTCAAAGCACTAGTGTTTATTCTCTGAGTTGTTTGGCTACCAATTATAACGAGGGGAGCTTCCACTGGTAAATGACTGTGAATACTAACAATATAAACGGTCAAGGTTGAAATTAAAGAGAGACAATTTGAAAACTGTGTGGTGATGCAACTTATTCACACAAAACTCTGTTTTCTTTCTCACTTAACAAACGTCAACTGTTGCATTGCCACAATAAAATAAAACGGTGCCATATCAAAAGCATGTGTGTACTTTCCCATATAGTTTATGCATTGCAGCCAGTGCCATCTTTTCTGGCATGTGAAATAAGTAATGGGAACATTGAGAGCGAGTATCTTATCTTTGCCAAAAAAAAAAAAATGTGGGCGAGAAAGCTGACAACTGTGATTGGTAGATTGCTGACGTCACAACTGTTTAGGAGGTGGTACCACTCTCAGCCGAAGTGACAACAGATGCCACTGGTGAACGCAGAGGCGCATGAAGCGCGGTGTAACGGCATACAATTCTTAGCCCTAGTAATGACCAGGCTTCGAGACTTTGGACCCGATACAATACGTTTACTGTGCATGCACTATAGGTTGTTGACTCGCTGCAGGTAGATAGAGATGTGTTGAGGTAACAACCTTGCTATTTAGAGTAGAGTACGGTAGTAAGGGGAAACACACATACTGTATGTACATTCTGAAAGTAAATATACATAACAAAATGATAATGTCAAAAGAATGTTAAAAGTATTTATTCTCCTGTCTTTTATAAGCCTTTGTGTTTAATTATACACAGTGTTAATAGTGGAAATAAGCATGTAGCAATTTTAATGTTTTCATTTATCCTATTGGTCGTCTTTAGGAAGTGCAGTTACAATACCGAATTTCAATGTACCTACTACAAGATACATTCTCAGTGACTCAAACGTAAATCTTTTTCGGTTGTCTGCCAAATTTTGTACTGTAGAAAGCTGCGCTCTACGTCGCATGACGTGATAGAAGCAAAACGAAAAAACCCAACATCATTGCAGTCTCTAAGAGACAGTCCTTTATTCTCGGGTGACTCTATGTCCACTAATTTGCTGTTTATGTTACACAATGTTCCATATCCGTTATTTTTACATAAAATTGATTTCCACTTCTGTTTTACACGTTCAGTAACCGGTGTACTTGAGGTCTCATTAATTCTCTGCATCATTTTCTAAATTAATTTCAGGACTTCCGGCATCTCTTCCTCTGACTTTTCTAACCGTATAATACTTTCAGACACAGTTTGTATGAAAACCAAATTATTCGTCAGAACCTTCAAATCCAGAGCGTTTTCCTTTGCGTATTTGTTGGCATTCATTCTACAGTACCCCCACCCACTGTACCCTTTACCACGATACTCAGTACGCAGTTATGCGGATTTCCCACTGAACTGCTCTATTGGGTCCGAAGTCTCGAAGCCTGGTAGTGACACATTAAAGTTTTGTTACGGTATGTACTATAGTCAGTTTTCGAAAAAAAAAAATTCAAGCCCCCCACCTAGAACCAAATTCTGGCTGCGCCACTGTAAATACTATTGATTTAAAAACAACGGAATTTAAAGGTCGAGAATTTATAGCAGAACACTCTTACCATAAATCAAGTGTTAAATCATTCCTTAGTCTGATACAAACAACTTATAACTTACTTAATACAATATCACACTAATAAATGTTGAAATTACGACCAGTTTAGACAGAAACTGGATTTTGTCATCACATTATGTCAATATGCACTATATGCACTACAAGAACATCACTTTAATACCAACTGTTTGGCGGTTAAATTTACATAGCTGTTGACGTCATTAAGTGTAATCAATCATTCATAACACAGAGAAAACAAACGTTCCGTCAAAAAGAAAAAAAAACACTTTTCCGACGTTCTCATGTACCAGGAAACAAGATGATATCCGTACGTAATGAATAACATTCACGAAGTCTCATCTTTTACAAAATACAGGAAGACCTTAAAAAGACAACAGTTAACAAATAACTCTTGCGGCAGAAGTTGAGAAAATTACGTAACAAGTAAAAATAAATCTATCTATATATATACATATATATATATATATATATATATAATTTGAATTGGTAATGGAAATTACGGGAAAACGGCTCAACGGATTTTATAGGCCTATAGTGACCCGTCATTTTGAAGCTTGGCATCCAGGAATTTTCAGAAAAATAGTAACTTTCAGTGAAGCGTTAGTTTCCCTACATAATTTTCCTATTTTCCAATATCCATCTTTCGTCAGTTTCGAGAACTAATTGCATTTCAGAATAAAACAAAACACACACTACACTAAACTAAACAATAGGCTATTACACGAAGGCCATGACTTGCAGAATTGCTGACTTATTTAGAGTTCAAATTCAATTGGTTATTAAAAACTTCAAGACTTACTAAAAGTAATTTACAGATCTGATTCTGCGGTGTGTAATTTTCTGAGTACATCTGTGTATTGTATATTAAAATCTACAAAACTTGAGGTCGTTTGATGACATTATTACAATTTAAAATGAAATATTATAGTTAATGCCATGATGTGACTATTTTTCGTTAATTATACATATTAATGCTATATTGATGATATGAAAGTGAAACGTTTTGGGGTTATTTAAGTAGATGTAGAGAATATCTTAAATTAGATTACTATAATTTACTGAGTGGCGGCTATTATTTATATATAACTACAAAACTTACCTAAGATAATAATTTGTTATTAAAATCAAATATTTTAATAGTTATTAATCAAGTGGGGGTTGCATCTTTTTCATATATTTAATGGCGGTATGGTGTAGATATTTATATGCGTCATTCTCTTCAGTATTGACTCGAGAGAGAGCGCAAAAATTACAGTTCCTAAGGAAAGATCAAAAGGTATTACTTACTGATATGTTAATTTAGAAATCTTCTCACCATTCGTGAGCTGCCACAAGGGACAAAGAGTACTTAACCATATAAATGTTTACAAGTTTACTACAAAATTTTATGGTCTCCCGATCATTTCGCCAAGATCTCTTACTTACTTACTGGCTTTTAAGGAATCCGGAGGTTCATTGCCGCCCTCACATAAGCCCGCCATCGGTCCCTATCCTGAGCAAGATTAAGCCATTCTCTATCATTATATCCCACCTCCCTCAAATCCATTTTAATATCTTCCCATCTACATCTCGGTCTCCCTAAAGGTCTTTTTACCTTCGGCCTCCCAACTAACACTCTATATGCATTTCTGGATTCTCCCATACGTGCTACATGCCCTGCCCATCTCAAACGTCTGGATTTAATGTTCCTAATTATGTCAGGTGAAGAATACAATGCGTGCAGTTCTGTGTTGTGTAACTTTCTCCATTCTCCTGTAACTTCATCTCTCTTAGCCCCAAATATTTTCCTAAGCCCCTTATTCTCAAACACCCTTAACCAATGTTCCTCTCTCAAAGTCAGAGTTCAAGTTTCACAACCATAAAGAACAACCGGTAATATAACTGTTTTATAAATTCTAACTTTCAGATTTTTTGACAGCAGACTGGATGATAAAAGCTTCTCAACCGAATAATAAGAGGCATTTCCTATATTTATTCTGCGTTTAATTTCCTCGCGAGTATCATTTATATTTGTTACTGTTGCTCCAAGATATTTGAACTTCACCTCTTCAAAAGATAAATTTCCAATTTTTATATTTCCATTTCATACAATATTCTCGTCATGAGACATAATCATATACACCAAGATCTCTTAGCAGGATAAAATGATTTTACCCTCTACATTTCAAGCTCTACATGCAGCAGCTATATCAAAATGCTATGTCTATCGTTCGAAAGCATAGCAAACCTGACTTTTTTCAACTTTCACCTACAATCCACACTGCTCTGAAATAGCTATTGCTTTACTCCGACATGAAAAAACCGACTGTTCGTCCTAACATTGTTTCTTGCGTTTCCGCGTTGAAACTCAAGAACTGAAGGTGGATAGGTTCAAGAAAAAGTATTTGGCTTAAAAAAACCATTCAGATGTATGTATGTATATATGTATGTATGTATGTATGTATGTATGTATGTATGTATGTATGTATGCATGCAAATAACTTACAAAAGTCCGATATTTTTCATTGGAAATAAATCTGGCAGATTTTTATTTGAACGTCTGATGAACTTAGTTTGCAGCACTTGCTGCACAAGCCACTAGTAGGTATATATAAATTATTATACTACTAAAGCCTGGTTCAGACGGTGCAAGTTTCTGTGATGGATTCCAAGGTGGCTACGCTGATGGCTGCCCTGCGTGGTCACTGGCTGGCTCCCGTGTTGGCTACGGTGACGGTAGTTGTTCACACGGAGCTGGCTCTTTTTCACAGTTCAAATTGGAAAATCGTCTGCTGTTTTATCTGTTGCCAACACTCATGGTCAAAAAGAAACTAAACCGTGAGTGGAAAACAACTAAAGTCCTACATTAACAGTGGTAAATGTCGTAATTAAGTAATTAAGCCATAAGTCCAAAACAGCTAAAGTCCGATATAGTTGTTGTTTCTTAGAAACTAAATAATAAAAAAAAATAAAAAAAAACAGGTTTAGTTGGAAAACAACGAACGTGGCGACATGGTTTCAGAGGTGATATTATATTATCATCTTTGGTTTCCAGCCTGCAAACCATCACGAAAAATAGCAAGGAACCTACCCTCGAAATCCAGCAAGCTAGCCATCCACGGAGCCACCAGAGCGGATTACTTCCGGCGAGTGACCACGCAGGCGACCCATCCGCGGAACCACCTTGGAATCCATCACAAAAACACGCACCGTCCGAACCGGGCTTAAGTTCAGAGTGAGTCAGTATTAAACAGTGTCTGTGGCCTCAGTGCTAGCGCCCAGGTGGTCCGGGTTCGATCCGATCCCCAACCTGGTCGTGATGGAATTTGTTGTGACAAATCAAATGTTGCAG
The DNA here is from genome assembly GCF_040183065.1 of Periplaneta americana. Lineage (NCBI taxonomy): Eukaryota > Metazoa > Arthropoda > Insecta > Blattodea > Blattidae > Periplaneta > Periplaneta americana. The sequence continues at coordinate 136,372,656 of NC_091117.1, read as the reverse complement.
AATATTTCTCGGGTTTCTCCCGTTTCTCTCCATCATTCCATATTTATCTTTTCCCGTCGTCGTCATCATCACCAACACGATCATCAGCAGTAGCATCAATTCATCAATATCTCCGTAGTACCTACCAAAAATGGTACAGGTGAATGCAGCATTGTGATTGGCATACAGATGGCATCAGTCAGTCTGAGGAGGCGTTGTACGGTACTCAGGGAGTGGGGGGGACTACACTGAACCTAGAGCCTGTATGACCGAATCGACAGATGGCACCGTGTCGCGATATCTATAAGAAAGCGACCATTAGGACTCCAACAACCACTCCCACGAAAAGGAGTCATAAAGCACAACAAGCCTCGGTTTGCAGTGAAAGCCTTCGGGCCACTCCTCCGTGCAAAAAGGGGGGGGGGGGATACATAGCACATATTCTAACCTAAACATAGTTTTAACGTCTATTGTGGAGTGAGTATTGGTTAGTGGCATTGTGGAAACAACTTTGTAAATCTAAAATAAATAATCTGGGTTATCGATAATAGTTAATTATTTGAAATAGTAACTTTCATGGCTGTTACATATTTTTCTACTTTTAGTCTTATTTAAATGATGCTGTATCAACTGTTACATTATTTATCGTTCAAGGAATTCATGATGGATGGTATTTGGCGAGATGAGGCCAAAGATTCGCCATGGATTACCTAACATTCGACTTACAGTTGAGGAAAGCCTCGGGAAAAGCTGAGCCAGGTAACCAGCCCAAGCAGAAATCGAACTCGCGAATAAGCGTAGCTCCGGATCGTCACATAAATGCGCTACCGCCTGAGCTGTGGCAGCAGTTGACTTGTAATTATATTTGCTCCAGAGGCAATTAACAAATACTGGAAGCCTGGGAATACATTTATAGGAAATCTTGACATACGCTGGCCTAGTGTGTATCTCGTTGAATACGAGATCTGCGGGTTCATACTTGGCAGAAAAGAAGGGATTTTAAATGAAGTTTCCTTTGAAGCTCCGTATCACAGATTTACGGCACGTAAATTAATCCTGTCCCTGATACAGAACTCCACGCTACACTTCTGTCTCGCCCACAATGAATAACCTATGCAGATGGAAGCGTCGCTAAATTCTACTGAATTACCAGAAAACAACTGCATCGAGGATGCAAAACTTTGGAACCAGAAGAAATTGACATAACTGTAACTTATTAGCAGAAGGACGAGTGTTTGAGACTTGAAATATTCCATAAAATATTTTCTCAAGATTTCTACAAGTAAAAACGACCGTGAGGATTTTAGATAATTCTGTCAATCACTAGAAATTATTGATTTACAATAATACATCTAAATAAGACCTCATAAAATTTCACGTGATTGCTTAAGAGTTATTTTATTCAAATTAGCCTAAGCAAACTAAAAAATTATAAACTGTTAGTCTATAATATAGCTTATTGTAAGATTTGTTTCAAAACGTTTACATTAAGAAAACAATTACGTAAGAGGTTACAGGAAGTAATACATTAATATTTAAACGCATCTTTTCCATTACACCTTCATTCGCACTATCACTGTCGTTCTTAATTTCGGATTCAACTCACAAGTTACCATACACAGATGCAGATTGTCTAGCTTTATAAGTATGTCCATTTCGTTACTTTAATGTATAGTATAAGTTATATGCCATTTAAAAAATACAACACTAGTTTCCGTAGTCCAGCAGCTTGTCAGAAGGTTTATGGACAACTGACAATATTACAATTCCAAACTCTTAACACTCCTAAAACATGTTATGAAAACTTCGTAAGTATTCAATTATTTATTATTGTCAATTTGTCTTCAATGCAAGAACCTTCAATTTACCAATCTGCATTTTATGTCTATCGTTAGCAATATACGAATTGTGACCACTTATCCATTTTATATTACCGGTAAACATTTTCAATGTGTCATCAAATTAATATTATTGCTACGTCCTACTTAACAGTTCTACACTGCGGGACATCCAGATACACATCGGGGGCAACGATATTCCGTAGACCATAGTTGGCCTACCATAGGACACACTGTACTATGGGAGTTATAGTAAACAAAAAGACTGCCGGGCCGTATTTTCTGGGAATACTTGTGTATCATATGCCATTATCAATCTGCCACTGCTCGATTATCGCCCTATTACGCCATTGCCTCTGAATACTCTCTTTTGTTCAAAATCAAAACCAAGCAAATACAAATGTAACAAAAATAAAATCGCAATTGATGTACTTTTTCTACCTATTGCGTTATTGTCTGATATTCTATTAGGTACAGAGCTACAAAACAGCAATTATTACAAAGACTAAATTACGCATTGATGATGCTAGTTCTCTGAAAATTTCAGCGTATATAGAACGTAATTAATATTTTGAATGTTACTCGTTCACTTGGGAACAAATATGATTTCATACAGAACAATTTGTATATGACGGGTATGGCGACAGCATATTTCATTACGAAGCGGCATTTATAATTCCTCACATCAATAATGAACTGAGCATCAAACAGTCCGTTGAATTATGGATTTAAAGCTGGTTTCCGCACTATGCTATGAAGGGGATAATTTATATTTACTTTCACCTCAATTATCATTATATATATATATATATATATATATATATATATATATATATACTGTATATATTCATTCTCTTCATCAAGAAGGCATCCTGTAGTTTCAAGTTCCTGTGCCAAATCGTGTATTGTTGATTTGGACGAGATTTGTACAGCTGTCAAAAGAAAAAGTGACCCCTCTCTAGAGACTGAGTTCCTTCGGGTATCTTCGTTACAATTCGGAGACAGGCGACGTTACATGTTGTTGGACCACGTGACCTGATATCTACAGTTATAATTAAAGTGTTCTACATGTCACTACTGTAGAGTAGTGGTAGCGTTCCGGGCTGGTAATCACGAGGTCCTGCGTTCGAACAAAACCTAGTGCTTTTTATGTTTTTTGTTTTTAAGAGAGAGACAAAATATAATTGCTCCTGTCTCTTTTATGACTGTTTTAGTAAATAATATCAGGTTCATGAATGTATTATGTAATGACTTTATCATTATTTATTATGATATTATGGGTGCAAATGGGAAGAAAGAAATATTTTATTCTCAACAAAAATATCTCTCGTCGCATAAACAAAACAAACTTAATGGGGTCTGCCTTTGAAAAAAAAAAAAAAAAAGCCACGATTCAATATTTAGTCCATCTTCCTTCCATCTTGATCACATCTTGCAGTGGAGTGGACATGGAATCGACTAGTCTTCTCAAATAGTGACTGTTCTCAGTCACGGCATCCCAGGCATCCTGAACGAGCTTCCACAAGTCATCAAGACGTCTTGGAGGGGGACTGGACTAATTTTTGCGCATATGCTTCTTTACTTGTGTCCCCGTAGCTCAGTCGGAAGAACGTCGAAATTTAGATGTCAACGTCTCAGGTTCAAATCCTCGTCACTTATTTTCATTTTACTGTGTTTCAGGATAGTATAATGTAATAGTATAAGAAGAAAAAACTAACACCAGTATTATGCAGCTGTATTCTTCAAACCTAACATTTAATTTATGTTATTTATATCGCTAAAGAACGATAACAGAATATAAATGATAATTTGAATATTATTTACATCGCTAAACAACGACAACAGAATATAAATGATAACTGGAATATTATTTATATCGGTAATGGACAATAATAGAATATAAATAACTTGAATATTTTTATATCGCTAAAGAATGATAACAGAATATAAATGATAACTTGAATATTATTTACATCACTAAAGAAAGATGACAGAATATAAATAACTTGGATATTATTTACATCACTAAAGAACGATAAACAGAATATAAATTATAACTTGAATATTATTTATATCGCTAACGAACGATAACAAAATAAATAACTTGAACAAGGCTCGTGCTCACAACCACTGAATCACTAAACTGGTCCACACCTGTGGAGCAACGGTCAGCGCGTCTGGCCGCGAAACCAGGTGGCCCGGGTTCGAATCCTGGTCGGGGCAAGTTACCTGGTTGAGGTTTTTTCCGGGTTTTCCCTCAACCCAATACAAGCAAATGCTGGGTAACTTTCGGTGTTGGACTCCGGACTCATTTCACCGGCATTATCACCTTCATTTCATTCAGACGCTAAATACGAGTAACCTAAGATGTTGATACAGCGTCGTAAAATAACCCAATAAAATAAAATAAAAAATCACTAAACTAGCACTTTACCACTGCTCTACGAGATGCAGATATCAAATAACTCTGCTTAAACACACTAGTTCTGAAACTGTTTCACTTTTTTTCACAGCTGTACATTGTACCGTATTTTATCTTGAATTTTGTTGCGAGAAATGAGTCAGTAAGCCAGTAGATTCGTTCAATAAAAGTTCTTTCAAGGTAGTGGTCCCCAAACTCTTTCAAAGCACGACCCACTTTTGGGAGAGATTTTTGTTTACGATTCCCCACTACCGTACCGGTACTTAACCCTATTAAAAAAGAAGAAGAAGAAGAAATTACTGCAAAATCGAAAACAACAATTTTACTCAAAGACTGTGGATGTCGCTTAAAGAACGACAAAAATACAACACGAACACGACACAGTACAACAGTGACATGAAATATTACATAAAAATCATTCTAGGTTAGTACAAGCATGCCAGAAATGAGACATTGAATGTGCAACATATATGTGCGCGGGATCGCCGGTCTGTGCAGATTGCTTCACGCGTTGCTCTTAACCAGTTCTTCTTGGAGGGGTGTGCAAGAATCTATTCTGCGATTCTAATCTTGAATTAAACTGACATTTGAACATTATAAAAACACTTAGCAGAAGGACAAAAGACAGTTATTGTCAGTGTTTATATTTGATAATTGTGATACAAGAAACATTAGGTTTACTCAATTATATTTCATAAAACGTGGTTCGTAAAGCATTATTTATTAACATGATTTTTATAGAGTATTTGAAGAAAATATAATTACTCCAGTAATTTTGAAACAACAAAAAACGAACACAGTATTTCATTTTACGTAGTAAGGCTAATTATTTTAAAGTAATACTCTTGCATTGTTCGTCAAGCATTATTGGGACCATTGGTACACAAATGTCAAAGAAAATATTTTATTCCCAATTACATGCAGTAAGACACTGGGTGTGAGGTTTTTACACTAAAATCATTTCCTTGCTGTACATCAATATAAATTACCATTAAGCTTAGAATTTTAATTTACATATAGTTTATGTGGAAAACGTTAAGAACAAGTATCAGCAATTTGGGAGCGTTACTGAAAGAAGTTCAAAACGTACTTCACGAGCTGTGACGCGACGACTTTCTCTTTATGCCAGGTTTAAAGACTTATTAACGTAAGTATATTAACATAATATATGGCCTGAGATGGAAATTTTGTCATATTTTCCAGAAATTTTTTTCGCCTTGCAAATAGTTCTTTTCTTCCCTCCCTTACAGTCTCAAGAGCCTCACATGTATTCCTCATTCAGTATTCTCATCACTTATCAGCTTATCAAATACAAGTCGTAAGTCGTCTAATCTTTGATGACTTTCTTAGTACAGACTCCAAAACAACGCCATTGTCAAGTTTGTTTTGCCGCGAGAGTATTGATTAAGAAATATTCGCTGCGAATATCATATTTTCAGAACTTTACTAATCTCATCTAAACTGTCACAAAACTATTAGCTCGACTTGGGCTGATGAAAGCCTTTCACATTAAAATAATTATTGTTGGCTCAGGAAAACATTATAACAATTATGATTCGTGATTTCTCTTCATTATATCTGTGGACTACTCAATTTATTTTTCATAACTCTTTCACAGCCACAGCTAAATCAGCACCCGTACTAAGACTGTGTTAATGAAACAAACGCTGATATGATATTGCAGGTACTGTACAGCCCTGTCGCGCTCTCCTCCAAGCCGCTTCACTCCCTTCAGGTAGGGGAATATAAAGTGCACATCACACAGAGACAACTGCACAATGTGCAGGGTTTTGGCATGCCTGTTCTAGTACTTCAAACTATTACCACCGTGGCGCTGGGCAGTAATAGTCCAATACAAATCGGAAATGACGCTTGCGCTGTTACCTAACGGATTTATAAAGAAACTTCATTTCTGTTCAACATCGCCTGACAAAAATTAATTTGAATCATTCTAGTATACTGGGTATTAAAGAACTCATGGAAAATATAGCTATTATAGGCATGTGACAAATACTGAGTATTTTCGGAAAGAAACTCAAAACAATTACGACAATAACATAATATGATACTGAATCTGTTTTAGACAGCTGCGTTGAACTGGCTGAAATTAATATACAGGATGAACTGTAAGTAATGTCATTAAGTTCAGGAGGTTATTCTTTGAGGTATTTCAAACAAAAAACTTTAATTCCCAATATGCTAAGTAAATTTAAGAGAGGAGTGTATTATGATAAAATATTGAAAGAATTTTAGTTTTGTCCTTTAAATGTGCAGAAATTTGATCCGAACAAATGTAACATTTTAAAATTCCTTTTCAGAACGAAATGTTACGAAAATTAATACAGCCTACTAATACTGGTACAAATGTTATGTTTTATTTAAGGACACTCGCAACTGCCGACATTATATCAGCGTCGCCGGTGTGCCGGAATTTTGTCCCGCAGGAGTTCTTTTACATGCCAGTAAATCTAATCATATGAGCCTGTCGCATTTAAGCACACTTAAATGCCATCGACCTGGCCAAGTATCGAATCCGCAACCAAGGGCATAGAAGGCCAGCGGTATACCAACTGCGCCAATAAGGTGGATAATACTGATATATAATAGACTGTTTTTTAATTATGATAAAATTATATATTTATTTTTAACCCATGAATGAATGTCCATCTGGAAGTTTATTAAGGATACGATCCGTTCACAGATGGGCATTTTCTATTGTGAAACTGTTAAAAACCAACAAAGAACGAATTTAAGTAGAGAAGAAATTTAGGGGAAAGGGGAAATGAGTTCAAAACCGTCGTATACCCTCCACACAACATAGGCTACAGCGTAACCAGGTCCAATTCCAGTGCGGTGCCACCCTCACCACACTGGTGGGAGCGATCTTATGCCTGGAGTAGACACGTCTTCTGACAGTAAACATGATGAGCTGCTGTCTGAAACTTTATTGGTAAAATTCAAGTAGTCAGGAGGATATCATATCTTTTTCCCACAGTAATAGTATAACCTATAATATAACATGACATAACTTAATATTACATTTCACTTGGGGCGAGAGGTGGATAGTTCTTTATATAAGTCAGTCCGTTGGCTTTTGTAAGCCCCTAGATATTTGTCACTGTTAATCCAGTTCCGTGCTATTCGTAAGTTTTAACGACCTTAATAAAAAGTCTTTCAGAACTTTCGAACAATGGTAAGGTCTGAATGCAATTCAATTCAGGGATTGCTGCGGTCTCACAGGCCTGCGAGAAGCAGAAAACAAGCAAGGAAAAGGAGTAATTTTTCGTCCAGCTCTTTCACTGAAAGTGTTATCTCACATGTCGTAAATCTACAATAGGCCCATCGTAGTCATGCGAAACATTTTTACCCCACTAAAAATCCACTGCCCCCCAACGAAATTAAACCTGCGAACTTAGGATTCACTAGGTAATTCGCTAAGCCATCGAGTATCATCCAACTGGACTCTTGTAATTGAAGGGGTGAGAATGATATAGTCCTAAGCCACGAAGACAAAATTTTACAGGAAAGCGTGTTGAAGGCTTAGAGTCCAATGTTATTTGGTGCTGTATCATAATTTCTTCGGCGTATACATCACGTAATTTGTTGAGTAATTTTTATAATATTATAATAGTTGCTTCCCTATATGTGTAATATTGTAAATAATGTTAGTTCAATGTAGGCCTACATTTTTTATTATAGTGTACATAGTAAAAAATAGCGTATTTTAGTGTATATTGTTAAAATAATTTAAAATGTAAATACTAGTGTAATAATTGTTAAAGTGATCATGAGTAGCGTGAGTCGCCAATAAAGTACTTTACTTGCTAGACGCAAACACATAGGTCTAGTTCACTTAACTCCAGTAGGCCTAATACTTAATCTTTTAGTCTCCTGGGACAAAGTACGGTCCCTAATAATAACTGTATATTATACAGTACCTCTACTTATAAATCAACCAACAGAAAGTGACAAATTTTACTTTTAAAGATACACACCACTGTACAAACCTCGAAAAATCGTAAGTTAGAGCCGGCTCTAAGACATACGCGTATTTTCTGTTGTTACTTGTCCAGTGACAATTTCGCTCGCCGTATATCATGCATTTAATTTCGTAGAATTGACGAGTTGTTGTAGTAGTATTTAAATTGCTTTCTGTAGCGGGTGAATCGCAATTAATTATAGTAGGAGAAACTGGAATATCCTGAGAAAATCTATTCAGTACCAGCTTATCAGTTTATTATCATCAAACATATGCACTTTGTATAACATCAGTTAAGGCGTTCCTGTCAAGTTTCTATTTTACAGGTACTCACCTTCACAAAATCTTTGCTATAAAACGTGTTACTCTATTCATCTTAGGTATCTACTCCTCATGTTTTAAGTTCAAAAATTACACCTTTTATCTTACATAGGCCTAACTAGTTATTATTGCCATGAATATGCTTAAAACGTAACTTTCTCCTTTCATTTCTTCTTTATTATACCGCAATTTTCCTAATTTAAATTTTTTTATTTTGCAATCTAGCTAATTTCCTGTACATTATTCTTAAATTTAGTTTTAGAATTGACTCTTCAATAAATATTTTCGTAATCCTATCATTTGCATTTGACATGTGGATATGCAGAAGAATGGAGTGTGTGAAGTGGACAGACAGAATAAGAAATGAAGCTGTATTGAAAAGAGTGGGCGAAGAAAGAATGATGCTGAAAGTTATCAGTAGACAGGGGAAAAAAAGTGAAGGTAACTACAACGCGAGTAGTTTGTCTCGTCAGAGGGTTGTTGTTTACGTAAGCACAGTAGGCATACTAGAGGCGCGTGCAGGTAAGAACTGTTTTCGAATCGATGATTCAGAAGGTGCCTGATATTTTGTGTACTTTTCTATAAACCCTTTAAAGTGAGAATTGTCCAACGTTTTGAATGGAATATTGCAACTTATCATTCGACACACATCCTGGCAAAAGTCATATTTCATATTTGAGGCGGAATTTGAACTTGAACCCTTATTTTCTTCTAACATAGAGCGACATCTTTCATGTGTTTCTGTGTATTACATTGATGCTCTACCGATTGTTTTCTCTTTGTTAATGCACACATACATAACCGACATTTAATTGTTTCACCAGTATATACTACTAAAAATGCGGACACCATATTCTTGTATTAAAGAATACATCCTATGTTTTTTTTTAACATCTGTCTTCGGCATTATGATCACTTCACTGAACATAAATGAATATGTTTACGTATCTCAGTGTTCACGTACGGACGAGGACTGACTGAGAACGCAGAGTGGCAGTTGTTTTCGGTGTTCACGTGGTGCTCTCTGCGGACTGTACCGTGTTGTACCTACTTGGGAAGCGTGTACATGTCATGCCATATTCTATGCGTACAGTATTTGTAAACCGTAACCATGACTTTTATTTGACCTTTTTCCCGCTATCCAGTTATCAGGAAGAGAAAAAGAAATTCGTTGGACCTCTGGCTGAGAAGAAACTACCTAGCTACTGAAGGAAGCACTGGAAGGAATGGTGAACGGGAGAAGAGTTCGGGGCAGAAGAAGGTATCTGATGATAGACGACATTAAGATATGGATCATAAGCGGAGAGATTAAGAGGAAGGCAGAAAATAGGAACGATTGGAGAATGCTGGTTTGCAGCGAAATACTTATTCTTGGGCAGAAAGCAATAAAGGAATGAATTCCATTATTTTCAGGACAAGATAATATATGCATGGCGTTCTTTGTTTGTCTATAGAACGGACATACTCGTAACCCTTGTCTATACTTCCGTTTCTGTTCCTTAATTTTCAAATTGCTAATCTGCACCGTTGATCTTAACGTTAGCTATACTAAGAGTGTGCTACATACATACACGTTTCATCGATAATAGCAGACATCGGATTCTAGGGCAAATGCCTATTTTGTTTCTTTAGGAGAAAAGTAAAAATAATTATTAATATTTGTGTTTCATGGAAATTGAAAGGTATTCAAAGAGTTTTATAGTGCCCTAAAATGCCCTAAAACGGTTATTAGAGCCTAATTTGTTAATATTCGCCTAAAATGCCTAACTCACTGTAAAGTTTCGCATTTTACTCTTACTTTTTATAATTTATACATGCATTCACTGCGAAATTTAAGGCATTTAAAAAGTGGAAAGTTTGCTTCACACCGGCCATGAAACCATTGATAAAGGAAACAAAATGTTTTGAATCTCACGACACTCGCAATAGATTTCACCGAATTTAACATGTTTGGAGGCATAAATGCCGACAAAGAACCAACCTTAGTTTTGAAGCAGGCAACAATCACAACATGTGCTGCTACCGATTCAGAGATATACTATACTATAAAAATGACTGTTTTCGGTCTGAAACCGATTAGCTGTACTGCCCTTCAAAGTGTCATAAAATCACAATTTTTGGAGAAAGAGTGTTTTTGAAATATTTATGAAAAGTCGTAAAACTGCGAATTAGTAGGGTAAACCGTTACAAAATATTTAAAAGAATGGCCCTCCTAGTGTTAACACTACCAGGAAATGCAACAATAAGTGGAACTTTGTATTTTTGTCCAATTGAATCTCAATAACAACGGTTCATTTGAATGCTCGTTAACAGTTGCTCTTTCCCTCACCTTATTTGTGTTGAGATGTTTTGAGCGGTAGGACGTTTTCCTGTGAAGTTTAACGCGATAATGCCGAAAAATATAAGTGCAAAATCTACATTGATCCGGCAATGGCTAACAGAATATTCAGAATTCACTTATGATGGAAAAATAATATTCTGCAAGATTTGTAGCAAACAGGTATGTAACAATAGTTGAAATATATAAATTCTATTAATTTTAATGAGTAGGCCTATAATATTTATACATTGACTGAGCTATCCTGAGGTATAATTCTTTTTAAAACCACTACACTTTAACCTTTTAAATTCCGATAGTTAAAGTATTTGCAGGTCATTAAAATTTTGATTGTTCGAACCCACTAACTTTGTGATAGAAATACGGCAATACAACAATTAGGATTTTATTTTAATTCAGTTTACTTTACATTTTTAGATTTCGCAAGAAAAGAAGTGCCACCTAAAGCAGCATGTGCAAGGAGCGGCTCATAAGGCTAAAGCTCAGCAGAAAAATCAACTGCAACAAACTTTACTAACACAGCCTATTTCATCCAATCTCAGTATTTTACAAAAATACTGCAAACAAAATATCCCATCTGAGTCGACCCTAAGAAAAAATTACTTAAGACAGAATATACAATGAAACTTTAGCTTCCATTCGGGAGGATATAAGTGATTCTTACATATGGGTCTCTGTGGATGAAACCTCAGATCCTATGAATAGGTATATAGCAAATATGGTAGTAGGAAAACTTAGTCCTGATGGACCTTCGATTCCACACCTCGTATGTGTTAAGGAACTTTCGAAAGTGAATAGCCAAGCCATTGCTTATTTTGTAAATAAAGGCCTACAGTCTTTATACTCAGGTAATATAGACGATTCTAAAGTTCTGTTGTTTTGTACTGATGCTGCCTCATACATGGTTGCTGCAGCTCCACTTCTTAAAACATTTTATCCTAACCTCACGCATGTAACCTGTCTAGCACATGGCCTTCACAGGGTTTCTGAAACAATCCGGAATGAATTTCCTCTTGTCAATTCGTTTATTTCTAACACAAAAAAATGTTTTTGTAAAGCCCCATCCAGGATTTCAATATTCAGAGAGAACTTTCCAGATATCCCACTCCCACCTCAGCCGGTTGTTACACGATGGGGAACATGGATTCAGTCAGTGGTGTATTATTCTAAGTATTTTAAAGAAGTGGTCACAGTTATTGATAAATTACCTGAAACTGATAGTGCAGCGTGTGTGAAAGCAGTGAAAGATTGTCTGAATGACTCACGAGTGAAAAACGTTATTGCCTACATAACATCAAACTTTTCTTTCATACCTGCAAGCATTGAACAATTAGAACGTGAAAAACAATCTCTTTGTAGCCAAATAGCAATAGTAAAGGAAGCTCAAGTGAACATACATTCTGCTTTGGGCGAAACTGGGAAAAAAGTTAAAAATAAGTGGGACAACGTATTAAATAAGAATGTAGGATTTTCATTGTTGGAAAAAGTATCAAGAGTGATATCGGGGGAAAGTGTAAATGTTCCAGTAAGTATTGATGTTTCTATTGTACCTAATTTAAAATTTGCGCCTCTCACATCAGTTTCAGTTGAAAGAGTTTTTCTGCTTTCAAAATGATTCTCAGTGACAAAAGGCAAAGGTTAACTGTGGAGAATTTAGAAAAAATTCTGGTGGTGTACTGTGCAGATAATTATAATAAAGTCTGAGCATGGAACTAAATTTCAATAACTTAAAATGAGTAATCTTGATATCAATAATCATTATTTCATTAGTTTCAATATATTAAATTTGTGCAGCTCTGTTTATAAATATAATATAGTATTCTTTTTTAATGTTTAAACATACTTTTTTGTGCGTATTTTAGTGTATAACTAAAAATTTCAGTGAAAAAAATAAGTATGATACCTTGATGTGCCTAAAATGCCTATTTTCATTAAAATAGAGCCTAATTTTACCAATTTTGAGCTTATTTTAGGCGCCTAAAACTGCAATGTTTAGTGCCTAAAAATCCGATTTCTAATAATAAGTTAAAATGACAAACAAGACTAAGTGAGGGCGAAAGAACGTAAGGCATATCGAATTATATCTGCTCTGAAAAAATACGTCAGCAAAAGACGATAAAACTGTAAGAGAGATTTTGCGCCATCACACTGTAGCGTAAGACCTATGCTCTAATATTATGAGGAAAATCCCCCGACATTTACAAATAAATTTTGTCAGGCTCAACGAAATAATTCACAAAGATAAACAATGAAACATTACCACGTGAAAGGATGAGCGATGGGGTATGAGAGATTACATTGTGCAACTTAACAACCGCGTTTAATCATTGATTAAAATTCAGCCGAAGTCCACATGGCAAAGCAACAAAACACAAATAAGCCAAATGACGGCTATATTTTAGCATGTTTATGTACCGTAAGCTGCTTTTGTGAATGAAACGGAGCACTTAAGCTTCCCATTGCAGTATGAGAAGGCCGGCAAGAGATTAGCGCAACTATTTTCATCTTGAAAACCTCGGGCGTCTGTGTTTGATAGTCTGCAACTGTACATAGTTACAGTACAAGAGTCAGAACTCTGTCGTCTATGAGAAAATAGGCTGGATCAATCTGAAGCAGACTTATGGTGACAGTACTCGCAATTGTTTTCACGAATCAATGAGGAGGAACAGCATAGTTTAATTATCAATAAACTCAGAAATGATCAATCAACATCAATTTCCCCAGCATTAAATACCCTCAAGAGCTGTATACTCGTAAAATGTAAATTTCATTACAGATCCTATGAAAACCGTTCCCACTCCAACCTCTACCTACTGTCTCTACAAAAGTAGAAAGTTATTGACAGTTCTCTCTCGAACACGCGGGAAGCGAGCGACGTTGTCAAGTTGTGCGGTAGTGCAGTGCGGCTCTTTTCATACGGTAGTCTTTGACCAGAATAATAATAATAATAATAATAATAATAATAATAATAATAATAATAATAAAAATAATAATAATAATAAACGTATGAATGAATGCGAATATGGTACATAGCATAGACAAATAAATGTACAGTCTGTAAGCGATAAATTCTATCCACTAATGCCTTACGACCATTGGTTTTTTATACTTGAAACCTAAATTCTTTAAGAGTGTGTGCAGAGAAGAAACACTGCCGTGGAAAAGATCCGCATCTCGCGAAGTTTGCAGGTTTTTTAACTTAGGATGCTCATTCCATCGGTAATAAAAAAATACATATCGTCGGAATGCATCCTTCTGAAAGGCAACTAAATTTATCACCCGCTTTTCCACTTTACTTTTCTTTCCCGGGGTTTCAAGCCGGGAAGGTCCATCCTCTTGCTCATTCAATTTAAATTTCTCCTTTCCTATTTTAACGATGGTGTTCTTTCCTATTTTGAGAGGCTTTGCAGTATTATTTACCATCTGTTGTACAGGAATAAGAGGCCCGCCATGTACCTTCTTTCTCGAAATAGTCCCGCACATTATAAACCATTTCTCTCGCCTGACTTGTAAGAGGAGCATCTTTTCCGTTACTTCTAGATTTCTTGCTGTCCCTTACAGCACTCCTTTCTCCCTCTAAGCCCTTTTTTCGTTTTGTGCCGCTAACTGGAGAAGTGATGCCTTGCGACATCGTATAAGTGAAACACACGGATACTATAAATCGCGTTACAAATACACTCACAACTAAATTAAATTTAGAATTAAACTCAAACTAATTCTACCTTCATCAACAACAAAATATCTACGAAAACAAGAGCCACGACACAACACCAATACTTGCTGTAACACAGTAACGAAGATTCAACACTTCCGAACAAAGCAACTGGCTACCACGTGCTCGCTGCGAAACAGTCGGCAACGTCGGCCTGTTGTCATGGTCTCTGATTCGCTAGTTTGAGTGGTTACCATGGTGACACTTTGAAACCGCTGAACTGTCAATACCTTTCTAGTTTTGTAGAGAAGCCGCTGAACTGTCAATACCTTTCTAGTTTTGTAGAGAAGTCGCTGAACTGTCAATACCTTTCTAGTTTTGTAGAGAAGCTGCTGAACTGTCAATATCTTTCTAGTTTTGTAGAGAAGCCGCTGAACTGTCAATACCTTTCTAGTTTCGTAGAGACTATAACAAAATCTGTTGGCGGAAGACGAGTGATCGTACGGCGGCATAAGGATACACAAGTCCGTGCACGCTTTCCTACGCCCACTCCATCGCTTAGCTTCTTGGAGACGGGCGTTTACGCACTACTGTCATTACTACTTGGGATCTGCCTGAGTAGGAATTCTCTGTATATTACGTAATTAAATTTACATATTACTTTTAAATTTCAATGTATTTATAGACAAATGAATATTTTAATTATTCCGTCCTTTCTGTCATTAATGAGTAATTCTATATGACTAGTCGCATTTGTAAATATCTTATATTTCCATTTATTCTTTAAGAATGACATCAAAGTATGATACGATGGGAGTAAATAGTATTATGCCTCATCATAATTTAATTAATTAATCAATTATATGTTATTTTATTCGTCAAATAGTCTTACTAAATTGCAAGTGAAGTTTCTTTGGACCTATGATGAGATCTGATACAAAAGTTTGTGACATACTGTCCTGATTTATACCGGATAATTTGAGTCTTATCTTATATATAAAAGTCAATGTGGCTATGTATGTACGTACTCTATACAAATCTACACGCTTTCAACGACACTTGCCAAAGTTTCCACATTTAACCTCCACAACCAGAAGAACATAGGCTACATTAAATCGGACAAATGGACGTTAAAATAATTAAAAAGATAAAAAATAAAAATAAATACGATCAAACATTCATGTATAATATTAAAATGCAATCTTATACAGTCAATTGTTCTTTATTATTGCCTACTGTATTCAACATCAACTTCCATGAGGCAGTGAAAAAATAACACGAAATTAAAAAACATTGTTGATACATCATGAAGGCCAAAATCTACACAATCTAGGTTGTGTGGCTGTAGCCTGTATATATTTGCTTTTACTTTGTTTCTAGTTTGATTTTCTATTATTTTATTCGTATTTCTGACGGTGTGGAAGATGCCCTAATGGCCTTAACTATATCAGAATAAATAAATAAACAAAAACAAATAAATATACTGTATATTAAAACAGTTGAACGTAAGGCACATGACGAAATGTTTTCTTTTCTATGCCTGATCTACAGCTGTTTAAATTGAGTTAACCCTGGAAGGCATTTGGCTAAGAAGTTCATTAATTCATGTACGTGACGCTATGGGAAGATTCATCTTTTAGGGATGAGGAAAGCTTAGTAAAGGCAATTCGTTCTGGTTGTCTGTAGTTGGATTTCCGAAAAGCCTAACAACCAGTTCAATTAAAAATAGAAGCAGAAAGGAAAACACAAACAAAGACGGGTGATTTCAGCTAGTATAAGATAAACACGAGTAAAAATGAGTAAACAGCCACTTTTAATAAATATCTATTGTTATCATAATTAAATGACTGCATGTTATGTGAATCATTTGCGAAAGAAATGGTTCGTAAATATTCAATACGAATGAAATACATCCAGTAGTATGGGAATCAAAGTTCTCAAAATGTAACTACATGTAAAAACTACTTCGTTTGTGTAATGTGTGCAAATTACATAGTCAACAAATAAGATAAATAAATAAATGCATACATACGTAAACAAATACATGAAAAAGCGTTCCCGCCAAAAAATCTAATTTTTTTTGCAATATCACAATTTTTTGTGTTGCTTACTTTGAGGAAGGATTTACATTATAAAACATTCATTAGCTATCTACTGCCATCAGTAAGTAGTAGTTGGAAGATCACCTTCATCTTTACTGTACTGCCCATTCACTGATGTTTTAGCTAGAGGGTGGGAAGCGCTCTTCCCAGCAGGTAGAGTTTTAGCTAGTGGAAGGGGTAGTGTTTACTTAGTCTGAAGCAAATCAAGACACTATCCTATACAGCTACACACCATATCCTGATACAGCTACTTTACCCGAATCTTACTCATCACATACTTTAGAGTTGCTGTTTCTTCCATCTCTTCTTCGGTGTTCCATTCATTCTACATCATTCTAAATAATTACGTTATTGTATATCAATTAGGTACTTTTATCCCTGATAATACCGTATGTGTGCTACCATAACTTCCCTTTCAAAATGCAATTCTCCGTTCCTCTCTAATTAATCAAATATCTGCGTTCGTAAACTTCTTTTTTTTTATGTAATAAATATTTCAATAATCCAGTGTCACATTCCAGTGATGAAATAGCCTGAGTTTTGTACAATTTTAATACAGCATGTCTCTTAATTAATCATGATCGTAACCATTATCAACAACACGGGTCAGACCAAAGATATGTTCAAGTCATGAAAAGATTGGACATTTTTAAGATTCCCTTTCCGTCATTTTCATCCATGTCCTATATTTAGTCCTACAGGATTATAAGAACAATGTATATTATTATAATATGGACATGAATCCATCCTCGTAATACATACTGTATATTTTTTCTCATTCGTCTACGTTGTTTAATAATGCAATTTAAATTAGCTAAATGCAACTAATTTCGAAGGTTTTAATGATCAACAAGGAACTGATTTTAAAAATCGCGTATCAGTTGTTTTGACTCTTCTTATAAATACATTGCATAACATTGCTTCTTACTCTTTTACAGCGAACCGAAGGCGGAAAAACTTTTAACCTGTTTCCACACTGAAAACTGATTAGCTAGTCTGTGTTCTGGGTCGTTTAAGCAAAACTTGTTATTTTTGTTTCACCGGTATATGGAAATTTCAATTGAAATCAGTAAATTGAATTCCTGCGGCTAAAGCACACAGCCTGTACAGTCGTACATGACGAAGCGAATTCGTAGCGCAAGCACTGAAAACAGACCGCCGGTTGCACAATTCGACGAGAAGGAGAGAGTTTACTAATGAAGTGCTTTGTGGTCTACTGCTAAACTGCAGCTCTCGCTATGGACGTTAGATTCCGGTGTCCGTATCTATGCAGCGGTCCATGAAAGACATTGCTCAATACAAACCAAGCAGTTCAGATTTCGAATCACGGAATAAAGAACTGAAATAGCACAAGACCGAACACCTGGAACATTGGCTTTCCACGCAGTAGACCCGAGTACAATACAATTCTCGGAACTTCTGGAGAACAAGGAGAGTTAATGGTGAGAAGTTTTCTTAGAGTACTCCTGTTTACGTCTTCATAATTTCACTAATCATCAACTATCACCTCACTATCATTATCTTATGAAGTCTATTCTACCTTACTAGTCACCATTGTTCAGACGTGTGCAAATTATTAGCTCAAACGATAATATTAGTCTATATATGATTCAAGTAATATTTATTCTACAAAAATCATTTATTACACACTGTTTGCAACAATTAATATTTAGTATGAAACCCTTCGTTCTTTATAATCAATTTTATGCGGTTTGGCATGCTGTTCATGAGATTTTCACATTGTATCGTGATGTCTTCATCGCTGTGCCATATTTGGATAAGTGCTTCTATGAGGCCCACCTTGGTGGTAATCGTTTTTTTTTTTTTTTTTTTTTTTTTTACGACAGACCAAAGTTTTTCAACTGAATTTGCGTCCGGGCTGTTACCTGCCAGGGAAGGACGTCTACATTATTTTCAGCCAGAAAAGTAGTTACTGATCTGGCTTTGTGACAGGACGCTCCATCCTGCATGAAGACACATTCACCATCAGGGAACCAGTCCCACATTTGTGGAAAAATTCGGGTTTCTAGAACTTTTTTGTAGTGATCCTGTCGCACAGAGTCCTACAGAATTATTTTGTGGCCAGTAATTCATGATAATTATGAAAATGTAAAAAAATGTGGTGCTGAATCAAATAATTTGCACACGTCTGTATGCATTCTCCGGTAGCTGAGTGTCTATACTGTCTGTTCCACTTATAAAAAGGTTTGGCTTTGAAGGACTTCCTCGCATAAACAAATCAAAATTGTAGTTTTACACAGCATCACCAAGCGCCAGCATTAATGGCGGTCACAATCTTGGGCTAATTATCGAAATTTGATAGAACATATCGCATCAGGAATAAAAACTGTATTTCTTTTAAATATAGACTTGAAAACAGCAAAAATTTGCAACTTTCGCGGCTTTCACTTTAGAGGCAGTTAAATATTACCATGTATTTTATTCGAAGGGAATTTTTAATAGATGAGATGCGCCTTTCTTTCTGAAACCAGGACAAAAATAATTAGTGCATAGTGTTTAAGAGTACATGCGTGCTTCAGTGTGACTTCGTTTGAAGTACTGATGGTTAATTCATGCAAAGCACGTTTTTTTTTTTTTTTTTTTTTTTTTTGAAAAATTTTAATCTTACCTAAGCTTCTCATATTTATATAAATGGACGTACAGTATAATAAAATAATGTGAATAGTACAATGCAGTTAAGATCTGTCCTCTAAAGATGTACGAATATTCGTTCTGTTCTTCATTCTCTACAATACGTAAGACCCAAGTGTAGGTATATTCAAGATCTTTGATTCTCAACAGAGAAGTTCATCCTCAGGGTCTCTGCGATGCTTATACATAACAAAAATATTCCTTCTCGTCTGTTTTATAACAGTTTAGTCTTGCTTCGCAGTTCGTCTTTGTTAAAGCTAAGGTTCACTAAAGTGAATCATGTCACTAAGTAGATCATTCACATTTGAGGGAGCAGCTATGTTGTGAGGAAAAATTTATTTCACGCAGTCAGTCGCGAAAATAATTTTACGTACTTGGAATAAAAATACTTAACCCTTTGCAGCACAAATTAATTTTTTATGTTTTTCATATCATGGGTCATAACAAAGCTTCGATCAATTTTTTTCAGCATTTTAACTCTGCACATAATTTCAAAACACAGCTGGCACCTCTATGTATACTCAAGACATGGTTCCTTGTTGGAATATCTATGCCATACAATTTAGAAAGAAAGAAAACTGTGGTTCTTCTGAACAACCACTAAGCTGGAAAGGGTTAAGTAAAATGGTAAGCTCTGATTGAGGTTCTGGCTGATATGTACACCTATTATCAGGCAGTACATTTCATTTGACGATATGTGTCAGAGGAAGAACAAATGTTTGTATACATCTAAAGCCTGATTAGTGCAAGTATCTACACTCTATACCAGATGTCTTTGGAGCAGATATAAACAACGGAACGAAATGCAAGAGAGCGCGGTTCACACGATACTAAATGTCTGTGTATGAATTAAGTGACCGACTACGTTCATATAACGAAAAGTGAAAATTTAAGTAATGTGTCTTTGAACATACCTTCTTGCATCAGTCACTAGTTGTACTGCTATTGTCTGCTCATACACCGCACAGATGCTAGACGCAATAGAACTGTAGCAGTGGACGCGTCTCTGAATACAGTCTCGTAACCAGGATATGCACGCGCTAGAGTCTACAACGCTCTCAGCTAAGTAATGACTCTCCAACCAATGGGAGCGCAGCGATAACATGAGATGCATCGAGACCTTTGTTATGGTCTGCTCCAAAGACATCTGGTATAGAGTGTAGTCAGAGATGTTTGCAATGGAAGGGTAAAGGCACTGGCCACCCTTCCCCATTATCTCCTGGCTTAATTACCTCATGAGTGATGCCTTATTGGTGCCACTTGTGAGGTTGAAACCTGTCTTCGGGCAGTTGATTAGACAACAGCAAGTAAAATTTGTCACGACGTAACTTGCAAAATCTGCGGAATACAAATGACCAAATGTGTCGAGGATATATTCAGAAGCAATAAAGTATAGGTAAATCTGCCCCAGTGATTTTGCCATAAAATACTGAAAAAGGAAACAAACTTCGAGACTTAGGTCAGTAGCGTTAGATCATTACTGTGACGAACACATCTCTGTCTAGAGTTACCGGACATTACTTTGAATCATTATTATATGAGCAGTATATTATTTAATTATAATCTGTAAGAAAATAATTTGATTCAAATTCTGAAAAAAAAAAAACATTATTTTATCTATCTATTCCTCTCTCTATGTATCTATGTTATTTCCTTATTTGTCTACTAGCCGTACCTGTGCGCTCCGCTGCACCCGTTAGAAGTAAATATAAAGTAATTACATAATTAAAATAGGACATTTGATCCAGGGAATATTCGTGTTTGATAGAACAATAAATCGTTTAATATGTTACTTAATTTAAATTGTATTTAAAAAATTAAAATGCGATCATTTTGATCCAGAGACCACTCATTTGGTGCAATGACAATTCCTTTAACATGTTTCTTAATTGTTATTACATGCAACCATAGTTTAATGAAGATTGACATTTCTTTTAGTTTTAATGTGTATACTTTATATTACTTGCTATATGTTTCCATTGAATTATGGTAATAACTTAATTTTAACCCTTGTTTTCTACGTCTTCAGTAAATGGCGCTTGGCCCACTATGATTCTGAACCCTTCAAATAGTGATAAGCATATATAGTGATATGTAATTATATGTCTTTCTTTCGAAAATGTAAGAATTCACGATCTTCTATGTACCATTGTCATGGAATGAATAAATGTGTTTTTTCTTCCTAATCAAAAAATTTATATTTTGCACATAGGAATTACTGCAGGAAAAACAACGCTATAATGAGGCGGCGGTGAAAATGTATTGTATTGTTATTTTAAAAGTCTTGTATATCCTTAAATATCAGTTCTATCAAAATTGTTCAAAGAATAAAACTTATCGGAAATCATTTTTAAAGAAACTTTCGTTATGTAACATGCTTCACAAAAATCAATAATAAGCGAGATATTTCAATTTACTTAATTCAGGCCCCCTTATAACCCCCCTTTTAAAGGTATTTTGAATGCCATATAGCCTAAAATCTAAGTTACAACGAACTTAATTTATGTTCCAATTTTCATCGAAATCCGTTCAGCCATTATTGCGTGAAAAGGTAACAAACATCCAGACAGACAGACAGACAGACACACAAACAAAAATTTCAAAAAAGCGATTTTCGGTTTCAGTATGGTTAATTATACATGTTAACACCAATTATTTTTGGAAAATCGAAAATTACCAGAAAAATTTTGGCTACAGATTTATTATTAGTATATATATAGATTTGTACATTTATTTATATTGGCGGAGTTAAGGCCATAGGGCTTCTCTTACACTACACCAGGTCACAAAATACATAAGCATGCTCAGAAAAAAGCATTCAATGATATTGTACTTTCAATTTGACCTATACAATATATCTGTAAAATTTTCACGCTTACTTATGAAACATCTTGTATGTACAAGACGGACATACAAAGTACGCTACAGAAAGAGGAAAAGAAACTCGTCTGAAAATGAACGATAAAATCAAACCTCAGTGAAGTTATGTACTGTTGCTTGAAAACCGGAAGTATCCAAAAAAAAATCTGACCGAGATGAGAGCAGCAGGAGAATGGAGCAAGTCTGGAGTACACAATGCAAAAATCGATGTATTCCTTTTGATACCTACCCTTCGCACTTCGGTGATTCTGAATTGAAGCACAAAGCTAAACCTTTCCACCACCAACTCCTGCCCCTTGAATCGAAAATCTTCCTTCTCCTCTCCTCAACGACATGCAGTTCCATTACACAGGGCAACTTTGGTGGAATCAATCCACTTAACATCGCTACTCTTCTTCCATTACAATAATTCTTGCTCCCTCAAGACGTTGTTCAGTCTTTCTTCTAACAGAAAATTACTTATTCCAGACTACTGTACTCCTCTGCATTTTGTGGTGCTCCACTTTCATTATTTAGTCGCATTAATGTCACATAAATAAGTGATGAATATGAATTCAGGCACAAGACATTATTCTTAAGACAACTTCTCAGACTGGTTGGGATTGTAAGGATGATTGGAATTTTAAATAAAATTTTGATATTTTTCATTTGTCTTCATACCGGTACTCTCCGCATCTCAATTTTTTAATAGAACGAACCCTTCTCGTTAACTATTCTTTCGTCTTCATATTTTCTTCCTCATTCCATAAGACCTAACCTCGAGACAACGATGCACTAGATAGTCGAAACGATTCACACATCAATATAACGCCGATAATTTTTTTAATTGTAAATAATATGAGAACTGGAGTCATATGAAAATTAATACCACAGTTAAATACTTTAGAATTCTGCTATGTTGAATTAACTATGTCTGTCTTTATACCCCGCATTTATTTATCACACATACAGAGTGTTTCCGATTTCTGATAACGGATTTGAATGACGTCATATGCGTCAGGAATCACACCGACAGCTGAATTGCAGCGAGAGGTGACAGACCAGTAGTGAGTGATTTCATAATCAGAGTGCACGGTGTATCACAGTAGCAACGCCCAAGAAAATTGACACTTTTTGGGAGGGGTACATAACAATCCTTTCCGATGCCAACTACAGTTACGTGAAAATCATAGGAGCCTGTAAAAAACGTGGTTTAGTTATTTCCAAGAAAGGAAATTACTGCTGTAAGGTGTATCTAACGCCTTAAATTGACCAGTTCTGAAATACATATGGAAAAGGTGTATAGGAAAACAGAAATATGAATCACAGAAACATGTCAAAGCCATCTATATTTACAGTCGGTCAGTCTGTTCCACTCTCGCGCGCGGCCTTCAGCTGGATCCTGTACTCTCGTTTTCGTTTAGCTTCCGACATATGTATCTTTTCTGAATCTTTGTATCCTTGTTCCAGTCGTCATGGTACTTTGCTCCGAATTTCTTGGACTTGTTTGAAACTTTCACTACTACTCTCATAAACGGGTCTCATAACTCTCGTAATTTACCTCGCAGATAAATTGTATTTTTGCCCATTGATAGCGTTCGCTTTAAGTTACAAAACGAGATACCGCCCGTTTTCCTATCTCAGGCCACACTGACGCAATCAGCCCCGACTCTAAAGTCTTGGTTTTTCTGAACCGACACCTGCGAGGTACGAGGCGGACACAAATCCGGACTACGCGAGAGATATTGAGTGGTTTCTATAGCTGCGAAATGCGCAGACCTCGCACCTCGCAGCTATAGATAAGTGGCATCTCTCGTGTAGTCCGGATTTGTGCGAGGCGAAATTGGTTTTCACCATAATTCCTTTTTCCCTTTCCTTCCCCTTTTCAGTTAAGTTACATTTATTTTATTTATTCATTTGCATTTCTTCTCCTTCTCTTATTTTTCTTCTTTCCCGATAAGAAGCGTGTTTAATAGCTGCATTGCCGATGGGATGTGAGGCTTAAGTGTTTTCTTCCTTACGATAGATGGCGCTGACGTGTTTCGAGCTTTTTTGTTTTCTTGGTCTCTCGCTAGGTTGAGCTAAACCAGGGGTTTGAGACTAACTGCAATGGTTAATTTTCAATGACTTATATACCAGGGGGTTTGAGATTAAGTGTACTGTTTTATTTTCATTGCTTCGTTTAAATCTTAACGGCTTTTTTATTTTATTTTCTCAGCCCTTGAGCGTCCATGAGTCGAGCCGACGCTGTCTTCTGTGAACGATCGGAGCGAGATGAGTGCTACCGAGAGTGGCTGTCAGTAAATCATCAGGCTGTCTATATGTGTGCGCTGGTGAAGAGGACTTGCAACTTCGAACCTGTGGAGCTGCTAATTAGATAGATATCAGAGATGAACAAAACTAACTGCCGGTCTCGCTCGTTGTGTTCGTTGCATTTGTCTTTCGAGTCTCGTCTCGTAACTCTCGTGCGCTTCGAATCTCGCTCATCATTCTCGAATTAGCATTTGGTCGGCGAGGAAAGATTTCATAACTTTGAATAACATACATCATTGAAATAAATAACATTGGAGATGTTTAATACAAAAAGACAAAACAAAACAGTATCATAGTTACAAAAATGTTCTGGTTCTATCAGATATTACCTATGGTTATATAAACAGAAAAAAAAAAGCTCAAATAAATTTACATTTCTAAGAAATGAAAAACACAACGTTACATAAAGCGTTAATATTTTTTTACTTGAGATTGTACACTTCATCTCAAACATACGAAAAAAAAAAAAATCCTACCTTTTAATAGTAATTAAATAAAGAATGGGGAATGGATTATTATACATTGAAAGGTAGAGATGATGTTTCAAATAGTCTACTTAATTGTTTATACATTATATAACAGTTGCCAAAAAAGATTAAAGTTCAATCTGGCATAAACACTGTGACGATTCAAGGCTGCTTGACGTTCGAGACTTGATCACTCCCGAAGTCCCGATGTCTTCAACGTTTGCGTACAACCAGTCAATGACGTAGGCAATACTGTCTTGCGGATTTTCAGCTTTGAGGGCGCTTTAGTCTTGCTTTCTCGATCGTTGTTCAACTCTAATAGATATGTGTGCATAGAAAGTCGTTACGAGTTTCCTTGCGAAGAATAAGGTTCATTACAGTGAATTATGTAATATGGTATGTGCCGTGAGCGATCACTACCGGGACGTATGGCACTGAGACGTGTATGCGGAACATTGGAATTGAACAGATTTATTCGGTCTTTATACTCTAAACGTGTTAAGCTCTATGTACTAGGTGTAAGATTTGTTTTTCTGTAGAGCAGCGGTGATCAAAACTCGAACGGCAGTGATTACACGCGAGAGACAGTCTAAGAAGTAAGGTGACGGGGGAGAGGTACATGGCATGAAAACTACAACCAGTGGTGGTTCGTGCACTAACACTGAGTTCGTCATCAACCCGCTAATAAAAATCGCAAGCTTTGCTGTATCAGTAATACTGTCATATATATATATATATATATATATATATATATATATATATATATATACATATATATGCTTGCTTTTTTAAATATTCCTCATGAACACAATCAGAAATCTCCTGGATTCTCTTCTGGATATTTAGTCGAGAAAGCGCAGTTTTCAAAATTAATTAACAACTTTCATTGGACAAATTATTTCAGCCACCTTGATTATTATTACACTTTTAAAAAACTCTCCTCCGTTGGAAGGCTTAAGAAAACGAGTTATTTCGTTCGCCACTAGATAGCTAACTTCCTTACATTTTATTTATGTCATCTTTCTCTTCATGACGATGATTTAGGGCTGATTTCAGTTCTTGGAGTTTAATAGCTCGTTTCATTACTACACCAGCACATAATATTCAATCAGTTTCTCTATATTATTATTATTATTATTATTATTATTATTATTACTATTATTAAATCAATAACTAGTAAATAACTGATAATAGTCATCAAAAGATTAAAAAAGAAATTAAAATGGAGATATAGCATAGTAATTATTTTATCCTTCAAGGGAAGATTTAGGCCTATATATATATATATATATATATATATATATATATATATTCAAGCACGTATATAAGAATTATGGTAACATTTGCTGATAAATAATAAAAAAAAAAGGTAAAGGTAACCCCGTAACATGCCATGAAGGCACTTGGGGACATGGAGGTAGAGCCATAGTAATAGTAGTAGTAATAATAATAATAATAATAATAATAATAATAATAATAATAATAATAATAATAATAATAATAATAATAATAATAATAGGTACCTGTTACGCCTGTGTATTCAGCGTAATGCCCTGTAATGTCGCTTCTATATACTACTACTAATTGAACCGCTGAGCAAAGCAACATATTACATTTTCTCCGACAGAACAGCGAATAAATTCCTCTTCCCATTCTGTACGAAACCTTCTGTTCGTGCTAGAGACGGAGGGTTTGTATAGCGACATGGTACCGACACTGCTTACCTTCAGTACGTGAGCGAGACAGAGAGCAATGTACAGGAAACTCCCCATTACTAGTATGAATGTCTTTGATTACACGATGTAATCACGATACCCAGTTTGGTCACCGCTGCTGTAGATTGATCGTGCAATTTACTATATTCTATAGGAGTCATTACTGACATAGTTCCTTGCATTATATTGTATTTGGTCATATCTTTTGGACTCATTTAGGTGCAGCCATTTCCATAGTCACGTGAAATCATAGGGTTACCCCTTTTCGTCTGCTCGCCTCCGGTAATTACTTATTACTGAGTTTGTGAATATTGTATCACTACACTGGGCCCAAGTGGCATGGAATTAATGTTACACGAATTGATTGTGATATTATTTTAAAGTTATAGTGTGATAATTAGTCACATATTCCTTGCCTTGAGTTGGATTTGTTTCAGTAATTTTCTTTTTACTGTGTTCGTTGGTTCGTTTGGGCAGGAAAAGTGGAATGTGAGTGAAGAATGTAGGCTATATGTTGGAGCGTTTCTTCTATTTACTTTTTCAAGTTGAATTGTAACAGTATTTCAAGCCAACGAATTGTATTAAATTAGTTCTCTATTGTAAATTGTTACTTTGTGTATCTCTGTTTTCTTTTAGTTTTACGAGACAACCCGACAGACTATATTGACAGATTATATCGATTCCCCCATCACGCAACTGGTTCACGGATAAATCCTAAGGGGTTGGGTAGATAGCACGTGTCACTCAACTGTAAATAAATCGTTAACGTGGCTCTTATAGTCTCAGTACTGCAAGTGTAGCCTGTAACATTTTGGACTTCTAGAGACATCAGAAAATCCGCACGTAGGCCCATCCCTTCATCCACATTCGGGAAAAGATGTAGTTCTACGTCGAAACTTGTAAAACTTTTAGTCATTCAGTAAGCAGAGAGGATAATATACAGTACGTTATATTAAATAACAAAGGTCATCATAAGACGTAGTTTTGGACAATTGTCAGTCCAGTTTTTTATCACTCTTCATGTAACCCTCCAAACATGTCACATGGATCATAAAGTCCTAGAAGCTTCTCTTCTGCGTATGATTAATAATAATAAGTTAATACAGTAAAACCTCGTTAATCCGGACTAATTGAGGACAAGTTGACTGGTTTAACGAAAGTCCGGATTAACTGAAATAGCCCAATAGAACAGTAGAAAGTGCATTAAAACTCCGTTTATAGCAACTAAACACGTTTATTATGATGTATTTAAAAGGCATAGGTATACTATAGGTGTAATATTGTAATTCCACAGTTCTAATGTATGGAAGTAAGTCTTGAAACAAGGTTCTTTAATTTTTCCAAAATCATTTTTTGGTCTGTCCGGATTAACGAAGTTTTACTGTAGTAATAATAATAATAATAATAATAATAATAATAATAATAATAATAATAATAAATACCGTTCGTTACGAAGATCTACACTATTAGTACGAGTTGTCTAGCAGTTCATCGCTTTGAACATAATTCACAAAATATGTTACATTGGAGAGCTTTGTACTACATGGAACATTTATCAAGTTTAATCGGATGAATGCTAGAAATTGGTGTTCGTAGGATTTCATATGTTCATGATCTCTACTCTATTAATTTTGTAAAACAACAACGACGCTAAACTACTCCACCGCATCATAACCAGCGACAAGAGGTCCGCGGCTGAATTGCATCTTCTTGGTCATGTGATGTATGCATAGCCTCGGGATTAGCGCCAGCGCAACGGTTGGAATGTCAGACGAGGCACTCCAGGAATATTTGGAACTAATGAAGTCCAGTCTTTCGTAAAATTATGTACATGAATAAACTATTTTAATTCTTCTATGATTATTAGCATTCCACAGAATTCGGGCAATTTCGACTGATTTATATGTACGGCACAATTAAATAGCGGTCATCTATACTTTGCTCTTCTGTTTTATTTGTGCAGTACATTACAATTAAATATCGCTCAAGTACATATTTACCCCATCAATTGCATGTTACTGCTCTCCAATGTAACATATTTTGTGAATTATGTACAAAGCGATGAACTGC
Organism: Periplaneta americana; assembly: GCF_040183065.1. Lineage (NCBI taxonomy): Eukaryota > Metazoa > Arthropoda > Insecta > Blattodea > Blattidae > Periplaneta > Periplaneta americana. The sequence goes on along the minus strand of NC_091117.1, from coordinate 136,343,949 downwards.
TAGGCAACTCGTACTAATAGTGTAGATCTTCGTAACGAACGGTATTTATTATTATTATTATTATTATTATTATTATTATTATTATTTTTAATATTACTACAGTAAAACTTCGTTAATCCAGACAGACCAAAAAATGATTTTGGAAAAATTAAAGAACCTCGTTTCAAGATATACTTCCATACATTAGAACTATGAAATTACAATATTACACCTATAGTATGCCTATGCCCTTTAAATACACCATAATAAACGTGTTTAGTTGCTATAAACGGAGTTTTAATGCACTTTCTACTGTTCTATTTCGTTAAACCAGTCAACTTGTCCTCAATTAGTCCGGATTAACGAGGTTTTACTGTATTAACTTATTATTATTAATCATACGCAGAAGAGAAGCTTCTAGGACTTTATGTTCCATGTGACATGTTTGGAGGGTTACATGAAGAGTGATAAAAAAACTGAACTGCTCCAGTAACTCGGAAGTGAATGGTGAGAAGTGAACCTGAAAGTAGAACCATAATCCAAATTGTGGCTATATCAACTTGAATATTCGAGTCAGTCAGTACTGGTTGTGAGAAGTATTCGTGTAGACCTAGCTACAGTTTATTGTTGGTAAAATAACATGTAAAAAAAAAAGTCTTAATTCTTCCCTGAAGGAGTAAAAACTCGTGCTCAGGAAGTTATCTAAACACATACTTAACACAAACAAAGATAGTTATTTGACACAAAGTGGGTCAAGGAAAAAACAATATAGGAATAAATTAACTTTAAAAAATACAATTTCAATTTTAACAATTTAACTCATACAAATACATATACATATTAAATCAATATATATTCTTTAAAAATTAAATTCCTAACGCTATTTTTTAAATTTCTGATACCAACATTTTCCAAATCTGGGTATTTTTCAATTATTTTATTATATAACATTGGACCAAAGTAAGTACCATAGCATGTTCGTACTGTCCGGAGAAAAATGTCGCTACAAGAATTTTTGGAGTTTTCAGCCATGGGCAAATCATTTACTGTTAGGATGCAGCTTGTCTAATGTTATTATGAAAGCGATAGGAGCCCTTCCTCAATGTCTAAGAAGATTTATAATACGTAACATGTATGAGGACATCCATGTTCTACTTGAAATTACGGGAATTTAATCAGCTGATTTGAGCAAAATAGTTCTGTTGCTAATTCAGTATGCTGCGAATTTCGTCTTCCTTAGACCGAAGAATCACGAGCTCGAAAATAATTTTTATGCAAGCTGGCGCACCGTCCCACATCTGCCTATATTTTTGCAAGACCTATTAGATATTTGAAGACTGTGTCACCAAAATAAAAAAAAATCTGGCCTCCACGATCACCAGATCTCAATTCTGCCGACTTTTGGTTGTGGGGTTACCTCAAAGAACGAGTTTTCGTAGGACATCCAACAATCCTGACGAAACTGAAGGCTGTAATAATTTCGCAAGAAATATTTCGAGACTTTTCTGCAAAATTCTGAGCATGGTGTCGTAGAAAGAATGATGACTGTTGAATAAGCAGAAGGTAAACATATATTCACAATGTTTTTTTTTAATTGAAAATAAATACCAAACTCCACATAATATTCTCTTTCTCTCTCTCTCTCTCTAATACTACTGTACAATTTTATAAACCTCTGAAATTTGAACTGACTCCTAAATAGCCTTAAGGCCTATTTCCGAACCGTTATTACTCAGCTAAACATAGTGTGGTGCAATGCCTGGAGCTCGCGTACGTACAAGGTAAGGTGAACGACAGTGCTATGAACATGCATACTCCATAGACTTTCCAGTACTTATAGAGTGATTGACGAGGATTTACCGCCACTTACGGAGCTCATTTCCGAAGATACTCTGAGCAAAAAATGTCGTATAAACCTGTGTTCTAACTTCAATATTTTTACAGAGTTACACTAATTTGAAGTTGTCAGTAAAATACCTTTTATTCTTTAGTTTCAAGGGTAAAAGAATATTACAAATAGAGAATGAACTATTCAGAAGTATCATTTCTTTAATTGGCTAGTATTCTGAAGCTAAAAATGTGTTGTTAATTTCTTTGTACAGATTTTGTTTATCAATTTTTAACTAAAAATTACATCATTCTTACGCACTTATCACAAAAATTGTTACAAATCATAGTATTTTAGGAACTTGATTCTTTACAGTTTAATTATGTATCCTAGCATATAGTCTTAAAAATTCGTATGAGTGGCGTGATTTGTAACAATTGTTGTGATAAATGTTAAGAAAAATGTAATTTTGTAGTTAAAAATGGAGAAAAAAATCTGTACGAACAAACTATAGAATTCACAACATATTTTAGCTTAAGAATACTACCTCATTAAAGAAATAATACTCCTGAATAGTTCATTCTTTATCTGTAATATTCTTTTACTCTTAAAACTAGAGAATAATGGTATTTTACAAACAACTTCAAATTAGTGTAACTGTGAAAATATTGAGATTAGGACACATATTTATAGGACTTTTTTTTTTTTTTTTTTTTGCTGAGAATGTCTTCGGAAATACGTTCCGTAAGTGGCGGTAAATCCTCGTGAATCACCCTGTAGACTATAAGTCTATTTCTATGGGGAAATACGTCTACAACATAAGATACAAGTAGGAATCGTCAAAGTCGTCTATATCAGCAATCAGGCAAGGCACTTGTATCTCACTCATGGATGCACTGCATTTCTTTATGGACGGAGAGCGCCTTACAATTCGGCAACTTCTCTGACTCTGTGGCGGAGCGGGAGAGTATACAAGATTATCACCGATCAGAACAAAACTTTCACTTCCCTTTCTTGAGATAGCGAAATGCACAGTAATGCACCATATAGATTAAATATATAATAGGCATACATGTATACAATATTGATTGATAATACAAAAAGAAATGAAAATAAGAAAATAATTATAATAGGAACCATAATTTCGTCCACTTCTGTTTCAAAGATAGTTGAATTCAGATGATGATGATGATGATGATGATGATGATGATGATGATGATGATGATTGTGGTGGTGGTGGTGATGCTAACATTCTGAATGCCAGGAATTAAAATGGAAAAAATTAACAGAAATGCAGAGGGGTTTGCAAATGCATTTTAAGTTTGCTCATTTCTTTTATTTATTTATTATCTAGTAAGATAAACTTGAGATAATACTTTTCTACATATTAATTAATTATTTCACAGTTTCAATTTAGAATGCGCTTATTTTAGGTTTCATATACGCACATCTTAGATTTTAACAGCAACTGTTTAGTGCGCTAACGTCTATATTTCGCTTCGTTATGTACTATAAAATATGAACATAACATTAAATGTATGTGCCAACCAATATTAAGTTTCACCGAATTTCCAAGAATATCTTTAAGTACTTATGAATATACCTAGGTAGGCCTACATAAAGATTTAGATATACGCGTAAAATGAAACAATTTTCAACAGTAAAACGAATATTACACTGTATAAGAAAGCGACAGTTCATTCAATTCTACAATTATTTTGCCGCTGTGTTGTGTGATGAAGGACAAGGTCACCGTGTTTTCTCTGCAGTACCGTAGTCTACAGGTTCGACGTAACTTTTCGGTCAGTTCTCAGTTTTCCATACTTAAAAGACGTGACGGAATTTATTAATTGTCTTGATCGCATGAAACTTCTTCATACTTTGTATATAATAAAGTTCACAGATTTTAGGTTTGTAACAAAACTTGTTAATAAATGTTTATTGAAATAACTAAAAGGTTATGTATAACATTTTCTTTAACAATGATTACGTTTTTATAATTTACATTTACAGTTGTTGTATATGCATTACTATTTATAGCTACTAAATCTTGTAACATTCTTAGTTCTTTTTTTGCGTTTTCTACACTCGCTCACGTACTTTATTCCATTCATTTTGGAACGTTTTAGTTTTACTGGTTCACAGGTTTTATTTTCATTACTATCTTGTGTTTTTCGCTTGCGATAAACAAGCATATATTCTGCTTCCGACTTTTTTCGCTTTCATAACAAAGCACCATTGACTCATAAAAGTTATCATTTTATTCTAACTTTGAAATTTAGATACATATGGGATAAAGGTTGGTAATAGTGTGATATAAGTAGTATTGTGATAGATATTTTTCAGAATTTATTACAATTTTACTGAGCGAGAGGAAGATTGTTTTTTTGTTTCGTTTTTTTTTTCTTTTTTTTTTTTGCGTCAACGTATTAAGGGAATGTCCGTAGACCAGTTTCTGCACAAAACCGGTTCTTCTTTCATTCAGTAAAATTGTAATAAATTCTCAAAAAGAACTATCACAATATTATCAGCCTTTACACTATATAAAGAGATCTTACTTTTTTTTTTTTTTTTTTTTTAAGTACCCAATCTCTCTATAATCTACAGTAAACAATGGCACGTGACTGAAGTGAGGCTTCATTGGCCACAATTTGGCGCCAGAGATTCCAGTAAGTGATCCCGCCCACTCCTGTACATTCTGTTTCATGTTAAATATTTTCCGTTTCTCGTCAGAATAGACCTAACCTCTCTACTATGCATTCGTTTGCTTAGGAAACTGTTACTTTATAATTTATTAGTTGGAACTTATTAGGGCCTATATACATTCAATAATATTTGTTTCTCTGCGGTTTTGAGAGAGTTTCCACTCTCAAGTGTAGTAACCAAACACAAGGAGTATGCAGAAGCCATATTAACACGTGCTTACGAGAACAAGCTCAAGTGGCGCCAGCATATTACAAGAACAGACTACCTTGGCATTACTCTTAGTATTCATCCGCTTACAACGTAAATAACAAAATATAAAAGTAGCTTTTCTTTTACATAGCGTTCTACATATGAATGAAGTTATATGTTTCATCGTATTTCATAATTAGAATTCAATTTTTATTTTAAAATAATACAAGGTTATGATTTCCAAATACGGCACTTATTTTTCTGCGTCGTGTGAGTGTTTCGACTGGGAGCCAATCACGGGTATGACAGCCACGTGCTTGTGTTTACATTAGGATTTTTCTTACAGCGAAAAAGGTTTTTTTATAGCTTTCATTTGCACGACCAATAACTTACGAGTGTATGATATATTTTCCATTTATACATATTTCATTCGGAAACTGCCATCTGTCGGCTGAAGCAATAACGAAAGCGATGTTGTACCTATAATAAGCATTATGAACTTCATCTTACAAAAAGTGTTACACATTTTTCCAGTTTGTAGGTCGAATATAGATGTTTCATGTCAACGCTGTTCAAATACCGACACGATGATGGAATCAATCATTGCCACTATAACATTCTTCGTGTCAGCTACTGCTGCTCATACAAATTAACGGCTCTGCGGTGCAGAATGAGACTGGAGGACGCAAGAAATATCTGAGGCGAAAAACCTGTACCAACATGTTCTTTCAGACAGAACGATTTAACACCACCACCACCTTGGGAAGAAAAGATTATGATGACGAGACAGAAGAAAATAATATTAACTGCTTATTTTTTACTTTCTTGAAAACGTAAAGGCAATAGGGCAAACGAACAATGGTGTAATTCTAAATTCTATGTCATTTGAATTACAGCTGTCACTACACTCATACGCAGGCTATTGTCGTTGACTTTATTATCTGTCCATAATGGATTTATCATCGAGATTGCTTCTACGGATGATGGACGAGGTAATTAGTAGAAAACAATGAGACACATTACGGACAACAAATATATTGAACATACACAACGCGAGTTGTGTGATATGAACACTCATACGAGCTTCGCACTGTCAGTCTAAATGTCTGTGTGCTTAAAATAAAAACAATACAACATGCATGAAATAACTTTTCAGCTCGGCGGGTATGAAATGTATCTTTGAAAAAGTCAAAATTTAATTATTTTCTTATCTCCAACAAGTCTGTGAATCATTGGACTATTTTCGGTGTAAAATGTATTAATCATATATTTATAAATAGTTTTCGAAGTTATATTCTACAGGAGATTGGAATTTTAAATTTATTTTTTTTTTTCAGGTAAACAGACCATAAATGGCTGTGGTCAAAGTGTAGTTACGAGCATTTGGCATGTGTGTTTAGTTCAGAGGTTACACGGTTTGACAACTGAGTACGAATGATAAATGCTAGCCTACTACCTTCTTGTTTCTAGGTAGACTGCGGAACCATGCCCTATAATGATTTTGAGGAGAATGAAAAGAAGCCACTCAGTTACATTACCAAATCACATAGGCTTTAGTTTTCGCTCGTTTTATGGTTTTTCATAACTTTATAATTTTCATTATTTTTCTGCAAGAAAGTATACAGTTTTTACTAAAAAATGAATGTTATTTTTCGCTTAAAAATGCTCTTTTTCAATGAAAGAAAAACAAGATATCATTCCTTAATAACACTAAGACAATATCTCCTTTACACACCACGAAGGCGCATGGAGGACATAGAGGTAGAGCTGTATGTTTCTGTAACCTCGGCACTAAACTGTGCCGGTGTGGTCGGCACCACGCTTCGATCGTCGGAAGACAAATACTCAATTTCAGAGGAGATTTAAGTGGACCCAGGGCAGTTCTGAAAGTTTTGGAAACGATCAAACGTTGCCTTGGAAAACGTATTATGTCTTTCACGTGTTAAATTTTACGTTACCCTGTTAACATGTTTCGGCCTGCTATCGGCCATCATCAGAACTGGTAGTTGCTGGTCTTGGCGCCTTTTCCTTTGTTTCCTGTGGGGGTGTGTTTGTGTAATGTAATGTGGAGTCAAAGAGTGTGTGTTCTGAAATTGAGTTGTGTGTTGAGAATTTCGTTTGGATGTGTTTTTATGTGTTTGTGTATTTCGAATTATTCCAGTGTGTTTAGTTTCTGGCTTTTTGGTTGGATATGTAGAATTTCCATGTCTGTGTTGATATCTCTGTATGTGTGGTTAGCATTTGTGATGTGTTCTGCATATGTGGAAGTGTTTTGTAATTTTTTTATGGCTTTGATGTGTTCTTTGTAACGTGTTTGAAATGATCTGCCTGTCTGTCCTATGTAGAAGATGTTGTAGGTGTTACTTTTGAGTTTGTATACGCCTGTGTGGTTGCATTTGTTTGTGTTGTATGTGTGTTGAGATGTTTTTATAGAGTATTAATTGTTCTATATGCGATGTTGTAATTTAATTTCTTGAATGAGATTGCAATCTTGTGTGTGTTTTTGTTTTCGTATGTTAGTAATCAATATGTCAAATGTTGCCATCACCCGTGACAGAAAGCAGGACTTTCGAGTCAGTAGCCAATTATTGCTCTTACTTGGCCGTATTTTATATTCTTCGTGTAAATTTATTAATAAAGGATGCTCAATCTCATTCGTGGAACACGCTCACTTTCTTCTCGAAAAGCAATAAAAAGAGCATGCTGTCTTTCATACTATTATCGCGATTCTATTTAGCACTTTCCTTCTTAGTGCTGACACTAGGAAAATCGTGACAGTTTTCCACCAAGAGATCTTGTTCTTATGCTCCTCACTCTAAAGAACACTCGGAATTTATATTTTTGCCCAAAAACAAGTTAGATTTAATGATTTCCACTTGGAAGAATACCCTGTATTTCACGGTATTTACTTCGAAGAGCACTCTACGTTTTACGGTTGTCTCATTGAGAACACGCACTGCTCCTCACGTTTCTAACTGAGAACGGAACTCTGTTTTTCACAGTTTTCACTTCTAGACGAGCATGTTGCTTTTAATAATCTGCGCTCATACGATACGCTCATGATTTACGCTCAAAAGTTTAGCTTACTTGTTATTATCATTCAGAAGTGAAGGCTGATTTAACAGTTTTCACTCAAGAAAACATTCTGGCTTTCATGGTTTCCACTCAAGAACAGAAGTTTTCAATTATTTCACTAAGATGGCACACTTGTCTTCATTGTTTAAACTAAAGAACATAATTTTTATGAGTTTCGTTGTAAATATCCCGGCTGACTTCCTGAAAAATAAAAAACCTTAATGATTTTCATCTAGTTTGAAAACCACTTATTAAAGTGAAAATATTTTAAACATTAGTATTAACGAGCACCAAGTGTTCCAGTCATATTCAACTAAATTTCTTAGCTTAATATTTGATGGATATTTGAATTGCAAATTACACTGTCCACACAATTCAGAAAATGAATGTTGTCTGTTACCAAATTAGAAATTTGAGATCTTGTTTGTGTCATAGAACCATTCAGTCCTTTTATTATGCTGAAGTAGAATCGAGATTATCATATGGCATATGGTTCGAAGATGAGTGATGTTTTTATTGCTCAGAAGCATGTTATGAGGTGCATGGCAGGTGTTGATAATCGTACATCATGTAGGGAATATTTTAAAGAGTTTTAATATTTTAACAGTTTATGCTTTATATATGGAATTAATACATTCTAATAAGAACCATTTTTATCGAAATAGTGACTTTTCATTATTACAACACTCGTTTTAAGGAAAACTTTAATATTCCAGCACATCGATTGACAAGTTTCAACAAAACGTTTAAGGTCTATGGCTTAAAAATGTATAATGGTTTGCCACATGAAATTAAAAATACGAATGATTTAAGATATTTTAAAAGATATTTAAAAGATATATTTTAATTATTGTTTTCTGTTGTAAATATTGTTCTCTCTCTTCGACAAGCCCTATGGTTTCAACTCTTTTACGGACAAATAAAAATGAATGAATAAAAAAATATAAGATGCCGGCGTTATATTCAAAATGCCTAGCACACACAAAAGCACAACATTTAATTACACCTACAAGAAGACGCGAGGTATAGGGTTACTTGTACTTGGCAAGGAGGGAATATTGATTCCTTTGTCATTTACGTGTAAGCACCAAAGCCCATTGCGTTCACAACCAAGTGGAGAAAATACATCATTTTGCCTATTTGTAGCTAAAGTAGCTGGCAGTATCTCACAAATGAACCGTGGTTCAAGTCCTGACACATTCTAAAATCTACAGTGGAAGACGAGGCTGTGAATCGGATTTCCTTCGAGTACTTCAGTTTCTTCTCTTTCTTTAACTCAACTGTAACTATAGGCCTACTCCTTTTCATGGACTTAGTTTAGGGAGGTCGCCTAGGCAACGTTGTCTAGTTGTAATGGAAGACTCAAGTCACAGGTATTTACTGTATGGCAAGTTAATTATTACATGTTCCCAGACAAATATTGTACCCACGATGAAGGTGAGACAGATGAACTAAATCGCGGCAAAAGCATTAAAAACAATCACTAGTGAGATTCCCATGCATTTGTTTTTTAATAAGAAAAATTACTGCTTAAAGCAACAAAATACAAAGAATACCCAATCTTTAAAAAAAGCAGACATCTTTATTTCTTTGCTGGAAATCGATATCGGGTTTAGTTTTGCTGTTATTCTCGCTTTATCATTACTTCATTGTGGGAATTTCATCGTCAAAGAACCATTCATGAAATTTTAAGCGAACATTAAAATAAACGATAGAGTATTGTGATGGGACAAATTGAGTCAACCCATTCCACGAAGATCTCGCCAATCCAAATCCCACTCGCCCGGTGAATATAAAAAGAGTTTTTCTCCCTACTCGCGGGGAATTGACTCTCCCGTCCCGTCTAGAGGACGACAAAGTAGAGAGACAGTGATAGGTGGACGAGTGAACTCGAAGTAAGAAACAAGACTTACCGAAACGCAACAGAGAAACGGTAAACAGTAAAATACGGACGTACAGGCAGGTTGGATGTAAAAAAGGAGACATCGATAATAGATGCTGGAAATTAGTTCCTTCCACTCGCACCGTCAAAGAAAGGCATCACTCGAACGAATTCGCCTGCATAAATTGAGGAAACATTCCGTCGAATATTTTCTTTGAGTTCTGTGGTGAGTGGACTTGATTTGTACACTTTTTGTTTAAGTTCCCCCACAAATAAGTCACCACAGGGGTTAAGATTTGGGTAACGTGCTGGCCACAACCCACGACTAATAATTATTTCTCCAAATACTTTACGTAGGCCTACCTAATGCATTCATAGATGCTGCTGCAGAATGAGCCATGGCTGAATCTTCTTTTCTGGGAGATTTTTCGAAAAACGGGTGAAAATTTCGTGCATATATATCTATCAGACTGTACGTGGTACAGTCATTAAGTTCTGACACTGACGCCTGAAGGGTAGGCACCCACAAGAATCTGGATGTCTCAGAAGATGCCGCGTGATACGGCGTACACTTAAACAGATCGACATCCTCCCTCAATATAGTCGCCGTTGGCCGCTATGCACGTCTGCCAACGTTGGTGTAGCTGCTGGAAGCACCGCTGAAAGATGTTGGCAGGAAGATGCCGTACGGCTTCTCTTGTGGCAGTCATGACCTTTTCGGCCGCATAAAAATTACGCCCTCCTGGATTGATTTCATGAGGGGAAAGAGAAAAAAAATCGCATGGTGCGAGATCAGGTGAGTACGGAGGGTGTGGCAAAACAGCGACCTGTTGCCTTGCAAGTTCCTCTTGGACAAGGATGGAGCGATGTGCAGGGGCGTTGTCGTGTAGCAACAGCCAATTCTTCCTATGCCAAAGCTCAGGACGCTTACGACGAATTGAATTGCTTAAACGGCCAAGAATCTCTTTGTAGAGGATCTTGTCTACAGTTGCACCTTGTGGGATGAATTCTATGTGAACAATTCCATTTGAATAAAAAAAAAACTGTTAAAGCATCACCTTGCCTTTTGACCTGTCTTGTTGCGGATTTTTCTGTCGTGGAAATAATGGCGTTTTCCAGGTGGCGGATTGTCGCTTCAGTTGCGGATCGTAAAGGAAACACCATATTTCGTCTCCAGTTATGATCGGTTATAGCAGTTTCGCCTAATTTCTGACAGAACGTGACGTTTGCCCGTTGCTCCAACTGCAACATACTCGAGTTCCGACGCGCGCATTCAAATCACCGTCACAACAAAGACTGTAGTTCTGCTTACAGTGCATGCACTCAACTGTCTCTTGTTGGGTCGAGAGACTAACTGACAAGGTATCATACCATGGCGCCACCTATGCGCTATAGTGCACCACAACGCCACTATGCGCTCAGCATTAGAACTTAATGACTGTACCACGTATAACATCCTGAAAGAAAACTGGCACAAAAATCTGATTTTTCTCAACCCGCACCAAACTGCTGTCTTCAAATCATGCAGTGAAACTTCTCGGGTTTAGAGAGCTCTAATATCTACTGTTCTGAAGTTAAATAAAACCAGGCCCCGTCATAAAAATCATTGAAATAAGGTCAACTTCACCATCGTGAACACTCTGTAATACCCATTTACAAAAGTTCACTTTGCTGTCAGGATCGTCTGGGTGCAATTCACGCACTTGCGCTGTATTACAGGCTTAAATTTAGGTAACTTTGTTGCGACTCTCGCCGATAATTTAGATAACCGACCTCCTACGCTAAACGTCGCAGTGGTTTTCGCGGCGAATTTTCAGCCTAGCACAAATACCGTCTAACCTTCCTTCGTTGAGAACTCTGCGGTGTAGCTGAGCTGCTTATCAAATTAAGAAGCCAGCTCTTTTGATTTCTTGATTATGCCCCATACACTCGATAGATTTGGAACCGCAGAATCAGAGAATTTTTCCCGGAAACCTCTTCTCACTGTTGCTACAGGCTCAGTTTTCACAAATTATCGTAGGCTATATTATAGAAATTCGCTATTCTAACGAGCCTTCTGGCTCAACTGATTGCACTGTACCTAGCCAAGATCTAGGATCATAAACAAGCGTAGCCTACAGTATAGAAATAACGTGTGCAAAACAGCTGTTTACCCACCATTGTCTAATATTTCTTTCATGTGATAAAACTGCGTTTATGAACAACACGCGCAAAACAGCTGTTTTCCAGCCCGCTCGTCCAACTATTCCTGTTTCTGTTTAGCGAGAATCACAGCGTTCTCGCCTGCTAGACGGTAGAATGAATTTCCCGCGGGTAGGAAAAAAAATTCTGTAATATGCACGGAACTCCTAATCAGTTTCGTACGCATGCGCCATTAATTATACAGCAAGAGTCTTTTAATGTGACAGTAGTAATACGATAGGCTTCTAATATTTCAGAAATAGCACTTACAGCACCCAGAAAAAAACTGACATAGGCCTACTGGTGGAGATTTATGAAAGGTGCGTGTCTAATACGCAGGATGGGACATATTTCTAAACAGCTCCATATATTAAATGAGATTTTAGGCTTTCACGGTGTCTGTGATCAGAATTAGGCTTTTGGGTATTCCATTGTCCTGGAATTTGACATTTCCAACGTTTCGGAACTACATACAGGATCAATCATCAGGACAAAAAAGTAAGAACAGAGATCGTTTACTCTCGTCTTACCATTGCCCTGGTGATAAAAACGTTGGAAATGCCAAATTCCAGAACACAGTGGAATGCCCAAAAGGCTAATTCTGAGCTCCATATATTATATACAAGTGTATGTGTTTGTGTATGTTCAACTATTCGTAAATCAAACAACAAATTTATCTACCTACATAGGTTAATCGGTGATGTTTTAGAGAGCGCTGCAATGTGGTGTTGCATAAGTACATTCACCTATTTTTGCACTTGAAAATAGTAAACAAAGAAGAGAAGATGAGCGATTACCGTATCTGGTGAGTCACGAATGTTGACAGTTTGCGTCTTGCTTATCAGAATTAGGGTACAGTCTGTATAAGTGTGTAAGAAATGTATATTAATTTCTACTATGCAAATGTTTTACCACACAATTTCCCACAAAATCCACACTCTTGTTCAAGTTTCAGACATGGTCTCTTCCTCGCCTGAATATTGCGACCCTGACTCTTCTCTCAGCCGAACTGTAACAACTGTCGTTCAATTAAATTTGTTCGATAGTATTTTCTACAACACCTTCCTTCTTAATACAGTCCACATATCGGCACACGTTCTGCCAATTTTGCACTTCTGTTTCTTCTTCAACATAGCTGCTCGAAGTCTTCAATTTTAAATATATCATGACTGCCGACACATATCAATGTCACAAGGTCAACAGAAAGTACGTCTCGGTGATAGAGAGGAAGTCTTAAGAAAGACTGGTTACTTTCTGCAAGGAATCTACAGCACTCGCAAAAGGATGGAAAAATTACAACGAAGCTAGCAAGTCATGCAGTGCAAGAGACTTGTGAGAAGTTTCGAGTAAACAATAACACCAGAAAAGGACCCCGTACGTGGAAGGTAGCTCCTCAGTCGCATTGCGTGTCATTATTTCAGAGAAAAGAAAATTCCGAACAAAACCATTAGTCGATCTAGCAAACAGTTGTTCGGAATTTGTTAGCAGCCGCCCCACGTGGGAAAGTATTATTACGTATCTTCATATTAAGGCCGTCACGCAGAGGAAATTTTTTCTTTGGTCTATTATTTAACAACGCTGTATCAACTTTGAGGTTATTTATCGTCGATGAAATTGGTGATGTTTTATATTACAATGTACCAAAGTACATATGATATTCCAGTGCAGAATTTCTCCGTCATCATATGATGATGAAAGAGTGGAAGAGAGAAACATTCTCTCCGGCACCGGGACTTGAACCCGGGTTTTCAGCTCTACGTGTTGACGCTCTATCCACTAAGCCACACCGGATTCCCATCCCGATGTCGGATCGAATCCTCTCAGTTTAAGTTCCACCTCTTGGGTTCCCTCTAGTGGCCTACCCTCATGCACTGCGTCATAGACGTATGACAGTCAGTGGCACAAAGTCCACACATGTACAGAGAGAGGTGCTGGAGAGAATTATTCTCTGTTCTACTCTTCCATCATCATATGGTGATTTTTTTTATTTTAGTAGGTTATTTTACGACGTTTTATCAACATCTTAGGTTATTTAGCGTCTGAATGAGATGAAGGTGATAATGACGGTGAAATGAGTCCGGGGTCCAACACCGAAAGTTACCCAGCATTTGCTCATATTGGGTTGAGGGAAAACCCCGGAAAAAACCTCAACCAGGCAATTTGTCCCGACCGGGAATCGAACCCAGGCCACCTGGTTTCGCGGTCAGACGCGCTAACCGTTACTCCACAGGTGTGGATGGAATTGGTGATACCGAGATGCTATTTGGAGAGGTGAGGCGGAGGATTTGCTATGGGCTTACTTTACAGTTCGGGAAAACCTCGGAAAAATCCCAACTAGGTAATGGACACAAGCAGAAATCGAACCTTCGCCCAAGCGTAGCGCCGAATCACCAGGAAAATGCGCCTACCACCTGAGCTCCAGAGGAAATTTGCGACGATTACAGAGGAGATAAATAACACAACACAATATAATACAATATATCATATATCTTACATCAAACATCATATAATATTGATGACGACGTCGATTATTAAACAACCGGCAATTTAAATGCACAAGTACCCCTATGATCAGCATAGGTTAATGGTTTCTACTTAGTACACTACAAAATAAACAAATAAAACAAAACAATGGAACACCTAGCTCGTATAAAGAGAAATAACTGTCCACTTTCGTCGCCTCATGAGAATATTTACTTTGAAGGCATTACTTGTTAATGAAATATTTTGGTCGCATGAGAAAACTATAAGGAATAAAGTTCTAGCCAAGTTTTAACACTGCGTCAGTATTCTGCATGTCACAAAACCGGCTATGAGACAACAACATGTTGTTAACAAGACAAAGGGGAAGCCCCCGAGAAATCCTTTGTTCAGCCATGTGAACTGATCGAGTATCGATCCTAACTTCCAGATATGAGACCTTGTATTCCACAACCAATAACAGCTGTCCGGTTTATGGCAGTAACCCTGACAGTAATATACGAGATACGTAAATATGCAAAGTTTGCTTGAATCAATTCGACGGTCCAAATCAAAACAATGTCTGGGAAAATTCCATATTTCAATTTGCCCTGAATGTAAATTTATATATAAAATAAATCGCAAATATGTTATTTTTCTAGTTAAACGAAACAAAGCCACAGCTATATTAGCCTATCAATGTAAATACGAAGAAAGACCTGTCGTTGTGGCTCAAGCGGTAAGATTTATAGCTATCAATCCAGCCCGGGTTCGATTCTCAACTGGGAAGTGAAGTTAGTTTATATCAAGTTAGCGTTACGGGCGGGCGAAAAACTATTTTCCAAAGGCAGGAAATACGGTACCGGTAACAAAAAGGCACAAAGGTCTTACTGGCAATAGTGTGTCACTTTTATTTTTTCATTTGTGTAAATGTGTCCACTACCCTTTCATACGAAAGTCTGTTTATTACGTACTGTGATATTTGTAAAGAGGCTTCCGCAAAATTTCTCCAGATCCGTTACATTGAGGCAGTGATGCCCACGATGGATTCGTGACCTTGAGATTATGACGTGAGCCTATCTTTACGCAGCGCGCAGAGTACCTACTGATATTTGGTTGTGTGTTCGTATGTCAACAACACAGCCCAATGTCGGAACGTGCTATAGGTACAGTAGTATAATTGTATAGGCCATTTGGTATCTCGTAAAATCTACTTGCGAGTGAGGGGAAAGTGGACTGGGAAGCTTCCCTCCCTCGCTACGGTTCGGCAGCTAGCTAGCTCGCTTATCCTCACCATAAGTCTCTTACTATGAGCAGCTACGGCGCACACAAGCATTTCACAAGATAACAAATTGCCTATACTATGGCGTTACTCCATCCAAAATTCCAGGTCTTCACGTAAATTTAGGCTCAAAAAAGAAATGCAAAGGTGATTTTTTATGGAGTGGGGAGAAAATGTAAGATGTTCATTATGTAGTAAAATATTACTAGATTTATAATTTAAATTAATAATTATTTAATAATTAACATCTTTATTTTTGTCTGCTATTCGTTTATGAAAACTCCTATTCTGTAGCTAGAAAATGAAGATTCGATAAGCGATTTCGGATTATTCACCAAAGTCTACGAGCATCTTAAATCTTGATTGCAGATTTCAAGGCAAATATAAAAACGTAACTTATGGTTTTCGGCTGTAAAGACATTCCTAGACTATTTAGATTTATGGAAATCCCTGCTTATACTAAAAGAGTGTCACCATTTTGAATGTTAAAATCGCTAGATATGTATTTGTAATCAAAAGAGAGAGCAACATTGCAACATTTTTATATAATTGAATCAGAGTTTACTAGCCACTGATTTCAATACTTTCAGCCCTTTAGTAACCTACTTACAGGGTAATGAGAAGAGTTTTTTTATATTTGCAAATCCCATGTCAATTGATGTTCGGAGAATTTAAATTTACAGCAAGAGCTAATACAAGTGCGGAAATGTATACTTTTAAAAGCAGAAATTTACGTGAAGAGCATTTCTTCAGAGAACTTCAAAAATCACATAATCCTAACTTCAGAAATTTTGCTAAAAATAATGACAATGTTTATTTTATCCATTTCTGCGAACAGCTCTTTTTAAAAATGCAGCTTTTTAAGTCAAAAAGAAGATTGAGTTTATGTAAAAAAAAGTTAGAAGCATTATTGCTCTCACGAGCATTGAGCCACATATCAATCAAATTTTAGAAAATCAGAAAAGAAACTGACTACACAATGAGTGAATACATTTCTTAGAACATTAAGCCACTGAAACGAAAAAAAAAAAAATACTGTTATGAAGTGCACACAAAGTTAAGTACTCCGCGCGATGCGTGACAACAGATCTACATGGCATGATTTCAAGGTCGCGAATCCAACGTAGCCATCACTGCATTAAGGTTTTCGTAACACTGGGCTAGTGACGACAAAGAAAAGCAGAAAAGACAGCGTACACATCCTTGGTAAGTCATTTTATTATGCACATGCTCGCTATTGTAAAAAAGGGCTTCTATTGACATACAATATTTGTCACGTGATTGGCAACTGGAAAGCGCGAGCTGCTGGAATTCGTTCTCTGAAGTGTCGAGCATTTACATTCAGCTCACAAGCCACCGACTTCTTTATGAATGACCAGCTCTGAAGTAACGAACTAATTGTTAACCACTAAAATAAGGGAGTCGTTCAAAAGAGTCAGATCGATCATGAAATAACACTATTATCACCAACTGAGTCGTTACATAGCTCTGAAACGTCGGATGTCTTTACACGGCGCAAACACCACGAATCTCGCATCTGAAGTCGGTATAATTACAGTCCACAGATTTTCCCTATGTGTATTGTGATGAATGTAGATAAACAGTGTAAGCTTCATTTCACACAAGGATATTCATGATGTAAACAACTTGGCGGAGAAGTCGTCTATAAATATGCAGCTTAATTTGTTGGAGGAAACATGCGCATGTCTGACGTAAGTAATATGAACATTAAGTTTGTTCAGTACATTGAACGATAACAGTGGCGGTGTTAGATAAAAATGGGCGAGAGATGTGCAACCGTATTCAAAATATCCACGTCAGCAGGAGCGCAAATCAAGGCTACCTGCTATTGGTTTTACAATAATAATACGAGATCTCTTGAAGATTTAAAAGGTGAAGTATGCTTTGGGAATGTCATCATTAAAACATAATAAAACATGATATTCAAACTGTGTTGAGATTTAATTACTCCAAATTTCGAAACTGCTTGTTAATTTCATCTTTAGAGCAGGATCTATAAGTAATTCCGAAATTCTGGGGTACTTAGAATTCAAGAAATTGTAGCAAAAATCGAAATATTCATCACACCCCAGTCATATGAAAGCAGGATGTATTAAACGAGAGTTACTTATACTACTAAATGAAATGATCTATGATGTAAAAATTGAAAATGGTAGGTACACCATGCCATGGTTTAGATATCATAACTTAAATGCATTATGTTGACGGCACTAACTGCAACCAGTGCAAACCAAATGTACTGAAGTACATCGCTCCTACTCTAATTCTGAACAGGTAAAAAAAGACTGCCCTTCTTGTTTCCGTCAGAACATTCTTACATCGGGCGTCGGAAACCGCACACCAATATTTTCTACCTGGATTAAGGTCATATGGAAACTGCACACAAAACGTTTTCTACGTGCTATGTCGATACTATACATAGTTTAATTTACCAAACTATTTTAATTTTGTTCTAGATGAAGTGTTTGTTTACATCTGAAAGTGAACGGGAAAATATAGTGCTGATAAATGGGGACTGTAAATTTTATAAAGCCAAGGAACTGAAAAACTATGAAGTAATGTGGCGGTGTTGTGTTAGAAAATGCAATGCGAAAATTTATAGCTTGCTGAACAATATGGAAGTTATTAGAAAACACGTTGAGCATAACATGTCGTGGACATTAGCATATTAAATGGAAATTTTCATGAAATTGTATTATTCGCTCAGTTTACATCATTCACCTACTAAAAAATGACGACTTTTCATACATATAAATTATCATTCATTTAGATCCATTTTTCTATATATGGGTGACATTGTCTCACTATTTCCTGTAAAGGCTTATTCAATGGTTTTTGAGATTCGAGACAAAGTCAACCAAGGTCGAGGTGAGATTGTCCCATTTTTTTTTTTGGAAAAAAAAAATATGTGGACTTAGGAAATTTCAATAACTTTGAAAAATGGCTTCCAATTATTCATTGGACACTAAACAGTTTGAGAATAATATTCTAGAAATTTACAAAAATATTTTTCACACAATAAAAATGTTTTAAAGGGAGGAAGATGATGAAAATGAGACAAACTCACTCGGTTGACGGTATTTAATTTATGTGAATAATTTCCATCTTTCTGAGATGTATGGTTACTCGAGTGATGTAATAATGTCATCTTCAATTGTCTTTTGCATACGTCTTTTCTGTACCAATACTGCCCTTTCGCTTGCTTACTTACTTACAAATGGCTTTTAAGGAACCCGGAGGATCATTGCCGCCCTCACATAAGCCCCCCCATCGGTCCCTATCCGGAGCAAGATTAATCCAGTCCCTACCATCATATCCCACCTCCCTCAAATCCATTTTAATATTATCCTCCCATCTACGTCTCGTCTCCCCAAAGGTATTTTCCCCTCCTGACTACCAACTAACACACTATATGCATTTCTGGATTCGCCCATACGTGCTACAAGCCCTGCCCATCTCAAACGTCTGGATTTAATGTTCCTAATATTATGTCAGGTGAAGGAAACAATGTATGCAGTTCTGCGTTGTGTAACTTTCTCCATTGTCCTGTAACTTCATCCCTCTTAGCCTCAAATATTTTCCTAAGAACCTTATTCTCAAACACCCTTAATCTCTGTTCCTCTCTCAAAGTCAGAGTCCAAGTTGCACAACCATACAGAACAACCGGTAATATAATTGTTTTATAAATTCTAACTTTCAGCTTTTTTGACAGCAGACTAGTTGACAAAAGCTTCTCAACCGAATAATAACAGGCATTTCCCATATTTATTCTGCGTTTAATTTCTTCCCGAGTGTCATTTATATCTGTTACTGTTGCTCCAAGATATTTGAATTTTTCCACCTCTTCGAACGATAAATCCCCAATTTACCATTCCGAGGCTTATTGTATGGATTCGTAACAAGCTGTATTTTACGGTGATGGGTTGTTAGTCCTTCGCCCAACCCCCAAGCTGGAGGACCACCCCTTATCGGCTGTCCACGACTGCTTATTCAATATATTCGCAGCTACCCTCCATATCTGGCGGTCGTCTCCTCTATCCGCAAACTGAGGACGTGCCATGCTGTAGCGATAGGGACCCCTTCGCTATGACTACATATTCTTGACATTTAGCATTTGTTATTTACAAATCCCGAAGTCCTGAAATCGAATGGTGTTATGCAAGTGGAGTTGCATCTACTTCCGTAGGAACTGGATATTCAACATGTGTATCGTTTGTCCTGTTGCCAGGCTAAACTGCACGATCAAAAATCCCACTACTTGCACTGTCTATTGTTGGGTAAGATCTAAATAAGCATGTTCGCCAGCAAAAGCCTGAGTGACATACAGGCAAATAATAATTTCACACAGAAGTTACACGATAAATAAATATTTGAAAAATGAATAAATTTTCAATCATATAACATACCGCATTAATAAAAAGCATTATGCCAAAGTTGGGTTCCAGTATTTTCATATGTTGTTTGCTTTGCTTCGGAAGTTACATTTTTATAAAGCACTGTTTGCACTTAAAAGTTTAATCAATCCAAACATTTCAAAATTATATTTACCAAGAAGTATGCATCAATTTTACAAGTGTACACAAACAGTATGCCCTCCAATATGACTATCAGTAGTTACGAAGCAAACGGACTCGAATCGATTTCTGGTGATATGGAAACTGAACCCCTTTTCATAAGCATCGGGTGTGTATCCTCCCCTTGTTTCTGTTGTTTTAAGCAATGGCGCAACACCATGCTCATCGCACGGACAGGAAGTACTAAAATTTGTTTTGATTAAAAAATGAACAAGCGTGTTCAGCATAATACGTTCCCAACGGTTCATAGAATTTGAAAAAAAAAAAATACAACCGTATAATTGATGTAACTTCAACGATCCATTCTGAATCAGAAACACATTCACTATTTTCGAAAATGCATGCTAACAGACAATTCACGTGATACGATCGAAGTAAATAATAATAATATATAAGCATTTCCAGATAGCTAGTAAGTGGCAAATCCTCCCAGGGCGTGAAAAGCTAACATTAGAAGAAGATATCGCTATCAAAGCGTTCGATTGATTCAAGACTACGGATGACGTGAACTTCTAACACTGTTTTTCGATAACATTCGCAGATGTTGCCGTTTTTCTATTAACTTGAATCTGCAGCCCAAATATCCTTATACTAAAAAAAAAAACATAATTGACCTTATCGGGAATTGGATATACTTCGTTTATTCATATTTATCCATATGTTGTTGTTGTTATTATTATTATTATTATTATTATTATTATTATTATTATTATTATTATTGGCACCATGAAGACAGACATTATCAACATCGTTTTCTCAGAGGTTCTTCTTCCGACATTTTGAAGGGCAATTCTACAAGTTTCCAAAGCAGGTGACTTCTACAATTTATGGATAATTCCATTGTGAAGTAAATCCCATTATTACTATTATTAGAGACAGAATTTTCATGCACTATAAAATCCTAAAATATGTATGCAATTATGCACTAACAAATGGCAAAATATGCTCAATGAAGGAGAGAAAAAACGTCAAAATTGGAAAATATTTTATTTTCGAATGGCACAATGCACTACTAACACTCTTTCCAAATTTTAGCAGTCAAGTTCATGCGTTCATCTGCCATAATGTTTCTGTTTATAAAAAATGACCGATGTCACAAGAAGTGATAGGTGCAAATTTAAATTATGAAATTTGAGAGAAAGTGAGGCCAAATTCTGTGTCTTCAACATTTTCACCATGCATTAGTTTTTTTACTGAACACGTAAGTTTATAAAAGCGATTTCCATTAATGACTTGGTCCAGTTTGTCTTTAGCCAATATACCCACATCCATATAGGCAGATCCTAAATACTCTTGAACATCTTTAATAATTCTAAGGGAATGAACGAGTTGAAGGCCCAGTCTCCAACTTAGTTATTGCTGTTGGCAATTCTGCGAAGTTTGTCCACTGTTCCACAAGATCTCTTCTCAAACATTTAATCAGACGCATTGCAACACTTTGCACTTCACAATTCACCACAGAGCACAAATATAGCAATTCACAAAGTAACTGTACAAGTACTACAGACATATTACCTGTTCAAATTAAAGGCATGTAAGGGAAAGCATGTTAGCGGTATCGTCAACAAATCACAGGTAGTAAGTATGGAAGGGATACATACGAGGCATTCTTCTAATAATAATTTTAACCTCAGAGTTGGGTTAATATAGAACAAGAGTTGGAGGTTTGAAATTCTAATGTGGCAATACAATGGGGATTGGCTGGTAAGGTCCAGAAGTTCTTAAATAGCAGTCCTACAAACCGTACGTTCTTTCACTTAAGATATTTCTCAGCAGATAACACTCAAATATTGTAGCTCAGAAATACCAAACTCTGAAAGGCAACATTTACAAAAAGCAGTAATATGCGATTTAAAAAAGTATGCACTGTAACTATAAAATGAACGTAATCTGCAAGATATATATGCTTTATTAGAACATCTTAAAAATACGCATTATGCACAATTTATCCCCCCAAAAAAGGCCAAAATATGCACGTTAAAGTATACTTACTTCGACTCTCTAAGTCATGAAACAGATATTTATGAAGTTTGAGAAATGCAACAAACTTATATAAAAACATGCATTTGTGTGGAAATCCTATTATTATTATTATTATTATTATTATTATTATTATTATTATTATTATTATTATTATTATTATTATTAGTCAATGAAACTCTAACATTTTATATAGTAAAGCTCTACGGAGGATAACAAACCATTACACAGTCAATGTACTACACATCCCGTCTACTACATAAAGGACTTCTCGTACAACATGACACGTATTAATTAATTTTGATTTTATTTTCCTGGATGAATGTTCTTATCCATATTCAACATCTAGAAATATGTGTACAATACGAAATAAAATGTGGGCCGTGTCTTGGTAGCAGTCCTCCTGAATGTAGGCAATAAGCTTCGCAAGACTGTCCATATGTAGCATACATTTAGGCGCTCTTGTTTAATGCACATGCGCAATGCGTTGTATGGAACTTCGTAATTTTTTCCAGCAGCTGTACAATGATGTCAGTGTGATATGTCATAATGTTTGGTGTCATACTTCCCATTTCTATTTCCGAAGGGAAAAGAAAATGAAAACAGGAAGAAGAAAGGAAGGGAAGAAGACAGTGTGAAGGAGACGAGAGGCGGGTGAAGAGGATTGGAGAGAAGATGACAAAAAGATAGAGCAGGAAGGAAGAGATCACAGGACAGGATAGCAAAGAGGAAAAGAGAAAGGAGGACTGTACAGATCAGAGGACAGAAATGAAAGACAAGAGTGGAGAACAAAGAACAGAAATTAGAGACAATGTTGCAACACAGTGGTTTACCCAATAAATCTAGTTTTTCTGGGCCTCTGTCAGTGGTTAAAATTCATTAAACGGTGGGAAATGGGAAATCTAGTTTATTTTAATGTCAGCAGAAATTTTTAGTGGTTTTGCAATAATTCTCAAACAGATATGTAAGGCAGAATGCATATAAGACACGACTCTTTCGACGATGGACATTATCTTTTCAAAATGCTTGTCTTGCAATATTAGATGGTTATCACTAGGGCTAGGATTTTGATGAAATTGCATCTTTTTTCTAGTACGCCAGAAACATTGCTGCTTTAGTATTTATAAGTTATGTGATAAACTGAGTGTTTAAAAATATATTTGTTAGGACATTTTTTATTGCATTTTTTGCCTCTTACAACACATGTTGTATTTTTTGGATATTTTCATTTAATTTTGGCCATAAATCCTCATTATTAATGTAAAATATTATTTATTTCATTTGATATTTTCTTTACATATTCTGTCCATTAATACCCATTATTATATATATCATTTCAATCGTTTTTCTACACAAATATTGTCAATTTAACATAGTACACCCCCATGTAATGGATCAGTCCAACTACCCCTTCAATATACACTCATCTACACCTGCTAGTTCCGGATAAGAGTGGGCTTGTGGTGGATTACATGGAACTACATCAGATAAAATAATTAATTAAAGTGTACCACTTAAAAAATTATGTAAAATTAAATAAACTTGAATATTGGTACTATAATTTAATTTAATTACTAGTCTAAATATTAATATTTCTACTAAGCCAATTATATAAGATCAATTTTTAGAGCATTTTAAGGGCATTTTTGAAAGATTTTTAGGTCATAAATGCCTTGTTTTTAGGACATTTTTTCATTATTTATAGGTCATCAAAATCCTAGCCCTATAGTTATCATAATGTATTCTGCAGTTAACTGTATAACGACCCAATGGCTTGAACTGAAAATAGAACACAGTCTTAATACACAAAATGAGAAATTAATTCGATGACGGCACGTTTCTTTCGTTGTTCCTCCGATCAAGCAACTGCTGAAAAGACTTTATGAACGTATGGATATACTGATAAATGTTGCTAGACCTACAACAAATCAATGTTTTCTTGATTCAATACAACCCAAAAAGTTACTGAAAACGTTTAATTATAATGGCGCGTGATGTAATAAGTACTTTTTGAATGCAACCCAAATGTTATATTTCACTACTATCCTATGATGCTCATTCTAGTGATCCTTGGCTTCATTCGTGATATAGACCAATTAATAGAATTAATAACAATATTATTCTGATAATTGTTCATATTATAATTCTTGATGTATATATAATAATTGTTATGGGTAATAATAGTGTAATTTCTACATCAAAGATTAAAAAGATTACTGCAATTAGGAAGAATCGCAGTGAAAATGGTAATCGGGCTCTTGATTTAGGATCAAAACCACATTCAGAAAGTGATCTTTTTTCTCGATCTTCAATTTGAAACGAACAAATTTCAGCATTACTACTACTTATAAGTTTTACCAGTACAAAGAGGTATCAAATAAAAAAATCAAATAAAACCCCGTTAAAAGAATTACCGAGTTCGCGCCATCAATGTTAGAGTCTATGTCTTGCTTGGTGAAATTCAGAAGTGCATTCAAAGTATTATGTGGTATTATCATTAAAACAAAATTAGAAATAGGATGCGAATTTGAGTAAATTTTGAAATTAGGGCTGCACTAAGACGGAGTATGTTATAATTTTTAATGATTATTCATACTATTGCATTTACCTGCGCACTATTTAACAATTAAGTGCAAAATAAACTATATCTACAGGAACGAAAATCTGGTGGGTTTTATGACATATCTGGTGAGTTTTTGTAAGCGTGCAGTAGTTTCTCGCAAATTGGAGTTGGCAACACTGATCAGAGAGAAAATAAAGAGAGAAGAAAGGAATGTGAAGAAAGAAATACACAACTTGACAAGAGAGAAATAAAAGGACGTATTAGACTGGAGAGATGAGAGAAACGAGCAGAGGAAGGGGAAAAGAGGCCAGAAGAGATTTTAAACAACTTTCAAGAACACGGTGGCATTACGGCGATAATGCACTCCGTGCATGAGTTTTTCGTTTACTAAGTGTGGAACTGCACACATCCGGACGGTAATTTAGATTTTATTTCCGTAGCCTACTTATTATTTCACCAATAGTGAAATTCACACAAGAATCATAGATAGTTTCATTGAAGAAACAAGAGCTTTTTTTTCATCTTCACTACAACCAGGAATCCTCCGGAGCAAAGTAAACCGTGTAGGCTACAGGATGCTGGAGCCAATATAAACACGTGGAATTCTACCTTCGTCTCTCTCTTACATCATCTACACGTAATGAAGTTATAAGAAAAGGTGATAAATGTTTAAAGAAAGATATAAGCTTTCCAAACATACTGCTATTATTCTTCACTGAAGCAATAACACAGGAAATATAATACAATATCACTTTTCGTTGTGCGACCAATTTCCGACCTCTTCAGGTATATATTTCTCTTAGTATTAAGGTCAATCTAACGTTCCGTGTGCAATAAAAGTAAGCCATTTTAACAATATAAATACCGATGTGAACGACGAGTTAGATTACTTCTGTGTACCTTCAATAAACAGCACCACCGTCATTATCCGCTTCACGAATTGTGCTTTCGGTTCATTACGTCTTCCCTCAAGTGAAAATTGAGCCAACACTATAGAGTATTCGACTTAGAAAAAACCATTGGTTTGGGCTAGTACACTGTTGCCGCAAGATGCTTCCGTTAATAGAACGAGTGAGGTATAGTATCTCTATCTCACTCTCTTCCTAATACGTACAGCGTTCTAGCAAGTTTATCGCACATGTTAGGTATGCTGAGTCCGTTGAAATGGTAAAAAAACCCTATTAATGTCATAAAGATGCCTGCAAAAACATACATTATATTTTATATACATTATAACTAGACTTCGGATATTTAGGCCATTAACCAACTTTTAGACAACTCAATTAGGCTCCATAATGATCGAAAGTAGGCATTAAAATACAGTTTTAGAGATCTAAAACGTTACTGCAATTACAAATAATAATAATAATAATAATAATAATAATAATAATAATAATAATAATAATAATAATAATAATAATAACAATCATCTCCTCTCGTGCCGAGGTCAGGAAAGCATTTCAGCTCCACCGTCATGTCCCCATACGCTCTTACTTACTTACATATGGATTTTAAGGAACCCGAAGGTTCATCGCTGCCCTCACATAAGCTCGCCATCGGTCCCTATCCTGTGCAAGATTAATCCAGTCTCTATCATCATATCCCTTCTCCCTCAAATCCATTTTAATATTATCCTATCGGCCTCCCCAAAGCTTTTTTTCCCTCCGGCCTCCCAACTAACACTCTATAAGCATTTTTGGATTCCCCCATACGCACTACATGTCCTCTCCATCTGAAACGTTTGGACTTAATGTTCCTAATTATGTCAGGTGAAGAATACAAAGCGTGCAGTTCTACGTTGTGTAATTTTTTCCATTCTCCTGTAACTTCATCCCTCTTAGCCTCAAATATTTTCCTAAGAACCTTATTCTCAAACACCCTTAACCTATGTTCCTCTCTCAAAGTGAGAATGCAAGTTTCACAACCATACAGAACAACTGGTAATATAACTGTTTTATAAATTCTAATTTTCAGATTTTTTGACAGCAGACTAGATGGCAAAAGCTTCTTAACCGAATAATAACAGGCATTTCCCATATTCTGCGTTTAATTTACTCCCGAGTGTCATTTATATTTGTTACTGTTGCTCCAAGATATCTGAATTTCTCCACCTCTTCGAAGGATAAATCTCCAATTTTTATATTTCCATTTCGTACAATATTCTGATCACGAGACATAATCATATACTTTGTCTTTTCGAGATTTACTTCCAAACCTACCGCTTTACTTGCTTCAGATAAAATTTCCGTGTTTTCCCTAATCATATTCACGTCATCCGCATAGACAAGAAGCTGATGTAACCCGTTCAATTCCAAATTCTGTCTGTTATCCTAAACTTTCCTAATGGCATATTCTAGAGCGAAGTTAAAAATTAAGGGTGATAGTGCATCTCCTTGCCCCATACGCCCTACAGATACATTTACCTAACTTATAGAAAATAAAAATCGGGTCCACCGAATCCATATCCACACTGCAATGTGGTACCCCTGGTTGATATTAATATTGAGAAGAGCGTGTTAAAATAAATTCCACCCTTTCTTTGATCTTGTTATCTGTTATTCTCACACGTAATGGGGTTCGTCTGAATAACGGATAACTTTGATTTATTACGAAGGAAAAACTACAGATGAGGAACGTGAATAGGTAACTTGGTTCCACTGCTGAAGATTTCCGCACAATACAAAACTCGATATTGCTGTTTCACTCACACCATCCGAGGCTCGTGGGGCTCATCGATCTCCCATTCAAAAGAGCTCGAGATAATTTCGAGAATAAGAAACCAAGTCATAACACAATGCCAACATACTGGTCCAGACGCAGCTAAAAGTTTGTTGTCGATTTCTCACTAAAAGGGACTGGTGTTCGACGCCAAGAATGTACTGTAAAATCTCTGGTTGGACAATAAATAACGTCTGTCTGTCTGTGGCGCCTTTGATCTTGATGACACGAACCGTAAGCTTACAGAATTACGGTTCGTGTTGAAGAATGAATATGAAGCAGATTGGCAATGCGACTTAAAAGCCTATGCTTGCGAATTGTTGCTTAGCAGTAGATTACCCCTGCTTTTATTGTTCTAGTACACAAAGTGCTCTTCACGTTCTTCATTTTGAAAATTACCTGTTATCGCAGAATGAGAAAAGCGACCAGCACACATTAGGGTTACCATGAGAAGAAATTCTATAGGAGGACATAGAATCTAAAATAAGAGGATATTGCTGAAAAAAGGAGGACTTTTAAAAGTTGGTATGAACAAAATTAAAGATAAAAACAATGGCTCACTAGTTGCTGGATTAGTATTACATCTGTACCCTACTTATCGATGGAGCCCACTTTGTGCACAAGAGCCTGAAGGGACAAACATATCTTGCAACAAATAACTATGGAACTGTTCACAGGACATGTTCTTGAAACTATATTTCACCATGATGATAGCTCTGACTGTCTCCGTTAGCATGCGATTTCGTTCTTTTGTCCATTCAGCAGATATTTGGGAAAATACTCTCTCAGCACTTCCACTGTGACTTGGAATAGAGAAATAGAACTGACATATTTTTAAGAGTTCTGAGAAAGTTTCAGTGCTCGCAGAACTAGAGAAGAAGGTGGAAATATGGGCTAGGAATGGTAATATGGGTTACCTCGTTTTTTTTACTATAGGCCTATATGATGTTGTTACCTAGCGAAAAATCTCTAAAAGTACATCTCGTGTCCATCAGTCTGCGTGTACAAGGGCACAAACCACTTGTCTTTATGGTGTGGATGTGGTGTGTCCTTTGTGTTTTTCATCAATTTCAAAATTTTTGCAGGTATGTAGTTTCAATTCTATTGAAAGAAATATATTTCGTGTTTAAACTTCAAGCTTGATGTGTTGCACTGATTACGAATGGCTCTATCACATGGGATAAGAGTAATATTTATTTAGAACAACAATTGCCATACATAATCTTAAAAACCTTCATGAGTCGATGCTGCCAATATGGGCTACCGCTATGTGTCAAATATGGGATAGGTAGCCCATATTACCAGCACATTAACATGTCCCGTATTTTCACTATCGTAATTTGTGTTATTTGTTACAGAATATTGTCATTGATGTGACACAGGTTTACTACTTATGTTTCTTTGTTTTTTCCAATTTTATTTTCACAAATTTTGTGGTAGCCCATATTTACACCCCACTACCTATAGAGGAGCAGTTCTCCTTCCTTTCAAAAATAAATTATATTATGCCAATATCTATTGCAACTATTGACCTTTAAGATTGGAAAAATTGTATATGAATAATTGATTTGTATGTCAATAAAGATTTCCAAGTAATATGTCACACCATTTCCCATTATTATGACGAAACAAAATGGTAGCCCATATTTCCACTTTCTCCTCTATTGGAATTGAAGAATTTGAATCATTGTTTATCTAAACTTAAATCTTTGTCCAAATTAACTTGATTGGCATATCTTTGTACATTGAAGAATATCATTTATTAAATAGCTTAGAATCATGAATAGTGACACTTTTAAAGTGTAAGAATTCAATGCATGTCAATAGGTCATCATATTTTATGTTTTTTTTATGTGCACCAGCTTCAACCATTGAAACCAGTTAAATTCTGTCATAGGTTTTCATCATTTGTTTAGATATTATATGCATAATATCACACATCATTCAATATTCATATTAATTCTAGTTGAAATGCGAAATGTCGGACATTCCAATTTTTTTAAAGCGTGCCGGATAGGATAAAATGATTAAAAAAGAGAACATGTCCTCCTTTTGCCGGAAGGATGGCAACCCTAGCACACACAGACGTTCTATAACTCCGAGACCCTACACATGGACACAAAACCGCGAATATCTGTTTATTTACTCTCCCAATTTTTCCTGTAACTTTATTTAAACCAATTCTGGCACATTGTTATGAACCATGGACTGTCAGGAAGAAGAATAAGGCTCGAATAGTAGCTGAGAAGAGGTTTATGAAATGTACGGCTGGATTCACAAAATGGGATCACAGAAGAAAAGACGACGTACTTTTCAAAGAATTACAGATTAAACATATTTTTCTTTAACTAGAACAACAAAGGGAAATTAGAAGAACAATGGCAATGGAATGGGTAACGAAAGAATCCCGCTATAGACAGACCTCGAGGGAGGAGCTCAATTGGACGTCCTGCTAAAAGATAGAGTCCGTAACAGGACACATAGCCTTATATATGATTGGTGGATGACATGATGAGCGAGAGAGAGACTCGAAGGAAGATTGAGTGTGAGACTTTCTCTGTGTTCCTGTGGAAGCCATGTCTTAATGTCTTATTCTTCCGCAAAAAAAGTTTGAATACTGATCAAACATTGCTGACTGTATAAATTCTGCTCAGTCCATTTGCGAAATCTCAGGGTTGTATGATTCTGGTAGACAGAAAATGAATTAACAAAAAAAAGATTCTATAAAAGCGACGCTAGAATTGTCATTACTCGATGACAACGCAAGCGTGCGGAATGAAATGGTGGCGGTGGTCTGGTCTAATCTTGCATGGATTCGCTAGTATTATAGAACCCGAACAACTGCCTCTAATTGCCTTTGACGCTTAAATTACACGCAACATGAACTCTCGCCACAAAGAGATAGGACGATGCAACTTGTAACTACATAAACAACATATTCCAGAACAGTAATGATGTTGGGAAAGGACATAGGTAAACAATAGCAAAACAATTAGGCATACTATGATCCATAGCTACGGCTCAAAACCACAGAACCCCAAAACATAACCCAATATTATCTCAGAAACAATTTCATCAAATAAAATTTTAATTCTTTAGGGCAGGGTTAAAAGAGCGAACTAACAATCACAATAGACAAACAGAGTAATACAACAATGTTGCCTTTATTAGAATGTAATGTGTAGGAAATAAGCGCATAACCTATCCTGTTTTTAATCTATATCTTTACTATGAATTATTTTTTCTGATAAAGGTTTCATTGAAATATCAGAGAAAAAAGTTGTTATGGAGCTGCCACATTCTCATTATACGGTTTATGAGTTTCGCAACATTTAATTATTTTATCATAGTTCAATGTTATTTCTCTTTATAGACCATTTCATTCATAACTATGAATTTTATGTCCGAAACATCTTAATTGTCTACTTCGGATTACTACACTTTTATTAAATCAATGTTGTTGTAAGCCACCGGCGTACCTCAGGCGATAGCGCGTTGATGCATGCTAATCCGGAGTTGCGCTCGGGCGTGAGTTCGATTCCCGCTTGTGCTGATTACATGGTTGGGGTTTCCCGAGGTTTTACCCAACTGTAAGGCTAATGTCAGGTAATCTGTGGCGAATAATTCTCGGCCTCATCTCGCCAAATACCATCTAGCTATCACAAATTCTATCGACGCTAAATAATCCAGTAGTTGATACAGTGTTGTTAAATAACTATATATATATATGTGTGAAATAAATGTTCCATATACCTTTGTTGTTTCGGATTTTCGATGTAGTATTTTCATTAATTTGTTTGCAATATTTCATTTTCAAATGTGATTACAACAACGCAGCTTTTCTTCCTCATTAAAAGGTAGGCCTACACTTATTCCTAACACACACCATAGAGCCCATAGGACGTTAAGGCTCCCACCTTTACACAACCAGAATTTAGTAGCAACACAAACGACAGAGACCTAAGTGCTTGCTGCCTTTAATCCTACACATAAACCCCTGGTACTCGATTCTGTTAGAGGCTAAGTGAACCCCAGGACCATAGTATGGTCCAAAGGATAAGAACAGTAGAGAAAATCCACAAATCCATCGGGAATTGAATCCGCAATCTTCCGAGTTGAGCAACGAATTAACCCCGACACTACCGTGCGCCTACTTTCTTCTTCAGTACCCGGTTAAATTTATATATAGTATAAGAATTTAACGGAAATGAAATGCATTTTGGGAATTGCAGAGGAATTAAAAATATCATTTTTTAAAACCGTTTAGTTACTAAAACTAAAGACGACACGTCACCCAAGTGAAGTGAGCGGATGTTGATATCAAGACCTCTTAGTAAAACTGTAAAGAAATATGACACCATTAGATTCGCATAGTTACTATAATGTACGATAACGGTATTAAAAAACAGAGACAAAAGACATTTCAGGAACCTGAAGACGGCATACACATACAAAGGGATAATACAGTGATACAAATCCTAGAATTTACGTATATTTGAAAAGAACATTTTCTTGTTATCGGTCTTCTTCGTTATTGCCATCACAATAACACGCAAGAAAATATTAATCATATTATCACATTTAGCACACGCTTTGTTATCTAGTATAATTTCTAGATTCCTTCAAAGTTGCTTTAACATGACTATTACACTTTTACTACGTCACACTACTTTCGACCAATAAAACGGTACGAAAGGACATCTTTCAACCAATCATGGCTGCTTATAGCACAATTTTATCACTTCCCTGGCACTTGTTTGTTTGTTTTCCAACATTCCAGACTGAAAATTCTTTATGGTACCATAAAACATGCTTTGGGATAGTCATTTGTTTCCCGCAAAGATAATCGACTGAAAATGGCGGCTCCGTTCCAAGTTTTGGTGGAGAGAACATTAGTGAAATAGAATTTTTGTAAGTCAATTAATATTTATTTTATTGTACGAGTAGTACTTTATTTCTTCTAATCTTGATATACTATACTTTCTTCTGTTTTTATCATCTCCCTACCATTTGTTTCTTTGTTTGCAAACATTTCTAACTGCAAATTTTTTACGGTACTATAAAACATGCTTTGCGATCGTCATTTGTTTACCGCATAGACAGTCAATTGAAAATGGCGGCTCCGTTCAAACGTTTTAGTGAAGCTAATATTAGTGAAATAGAATTTTAGTAAGTGAATTAATATTTTATTGTATTAGAGTACTTTATTTCTTCTAATCTTTATATACTTTCTTCTAATCGTGTAATAGTCAATTAAATACCACTCGAGTTTTCATTTTCTCTAGATAAATCAAAACCTCTAGTGAGATTACTGGTGAAAACATTGCATGTTTGCTTGTATTCACTTCCAGATCTGAAGCTACAAGTCTTCTAAGTCCGAACTCGGATCGTCTAATCTAAAGTCAACAAAATTAGATTTAAGCAGATTACTCGATCTCGCAGTTGACATTTTCCGAATTTGAGTGAAAGCAGAAACAAATTTTCAAACGTAACTGAAAACGGTAAAAACTATCTACGCAGCGATAAAATATTTACACGTGAAAAACGCTGCAAGAACTGAAACTAACATAAATATTATAGGCCTAAATGCTATTTTTATATTCTACTTAAAATATAATTTCAGAACTATCACGAATAATATTTAAGAAACAGACAAAGGTGACGTGGCAGTCTTTAAAAAATTCTGCACTACTCAAAATGAAACCTTTTTGCGACAAGTGTAAGTAGGCTATACAGAATTTAGCGGAAACATATCCAAGGAACTCAGGTGTCTCTTGTATTTCGTTAATTTTATAGCGTATTTTGTCATTTCTTTTCATTAGGTTATTTAAAGATACTTTATCAACTACTGTCCACACCTGTGGAGTAACGGTTAGCGCGTCTGACCACGAAACCAGGTGGCCCAGGTTCGAGTCCCGGTCGGGGCAAGTTACCTGGTTTTTCCGAGGTTTTCCCTCAACCCAATATGAGCAAATATTGGGTAACTTTCGGTGCTGGACCCCGGACTCATTTCACTGGCATTATCACCTTCATCTCATTCAGACGCCAGATAACCTAAGATGTTGATAAAACGTCGTAAAATAACCTACTAAATTTTATCAACTATTAGGTTATTTACCATCGATGGAACTGGTGATGGATGTGGGCCAGTTCCCTCCTGCGGTCAATTTTCACAGTCCAATTCCCTCCCGGTCGATTGAAGTCCTAAGATAATATCCTCATTACCTCCCGGCTAAATTTTATTTAGAATACAAGTAACCCTCTTCCCTCCTGGTTACTGTACACGGAGTAATATTATTTTGTGAACGCACTGTGATTGCTTTTGTTTCTGCATGCGCTGTTCACATGTAGTGTTAACAGTTGTTATGTGGTTGTACTGGATTAGTTACTCGTACTATTATGACTGAGGTAACGAAAAAATTTTAAGTGAGAAGGGAAAGGACTTAATGTTATATAATGGATTTAAATTCAGTTTTCAGAAGACATTGAAGGACGGTGTACAAAGATGGACATGCATTTAAAAAAAAACCTGCAAGTGCTTAATTAAAACTGATTCAAATAATGAAATAATGGTTGAACGAAATATTAAGCATAACCATGAATGCGTTAGTTCCTATGTCCTGAACCGAGATATAATTCGGAACTGTGCTAAACGCAAAGCTCGGATATTAATTTGAACTTCTGACTAAGGAGCGGATGTTCATGACCTAAAAATCTACTTAAAATGATTATTAAAATCCCCTTAAACTAAAGGAAAAATGACATAAGATTAAAATAAAATGACATTTAAATATCATTCATCGTATTCGCACCACAACTTCTTAAAAATCAGTCACCTTGTTTCAATGACTGCCCTGCAAATCTCGGAGAGAGGAGGCAACTTTCTGGAATTTGGCTAAGATAAAGGAAAAGCACATGCAACAAAATTAAGGTTTTAAGCGAAAACTGTAGATTTTAATGAGGGTTTACAATGTGTTTCAATCAGGGGTGGTCCGTATCAGTGCCTTCATTCTCTGTCTCCTCCTACCGCGCTTCACTTTTGTTACCAGAGCTTCCAGATGAGGGAGTGTGAATGACAAAACAAATTGTGGCCGCAGCGTGTATTCTTGCAATCTTTGCGTTAAAAATACTATCTGCTACAGTAGACATCTCTTCCGAACCATGTTGAGGACACAACGCCCTGTCCAGGACATGGTGAAAGTTTCCCCCTCCCCTTCTAAACATAAATTCTAAAGACACCCTTGTACCGACAGAAGAACAGTAACGGTCAAAGTCCTCACTTAAACTAAACTGCTGTCAAGCAGTTTATATTATTTGCGTTGAGTGAAGTGAAGCTTTCAGTGGAATGAGGGATGGACTTCAGAGTCAGCTTCAAACTATAAAATTCTAACTTAACTGTTATTCACTTAATCAGTAGGTAATTACTACTGACCTATTTGCTTAGAAAACGATTTAACAGACCTATCGGTAAAGAAGAAAGTAAAATCCATTCCAAATAATCTAAAAGTTCTTCAAAGTATTAAAAATGACCAAAAATGCCTAAAAATATATCAAAATGACCTATTAGTTCAAAAACGTCAAAAATGCAATATAAGAAATTATTTGTTTACGTTAATATTAACATAGAAAGGATTTCTATATTAACAGGCTTCGCCCTAATGTGAAAAATAAGAAGATGACTTTTCATCAACATCCGCCCCCTACTTATGACTAAGTGGGAAGAGAAGTTGTGTTTTCATTTCAGATGGGAGGGGGGAATTGACCCATAACCTCCGTGAACTTGATTTCAGATGGGAGGGAATAGACCTGTACCTTTTTCCGGGAGGAAATAGGGCTACACATTTGGGAGGGAATCGAGCAACTCCGCCGGTGATAGCGAGATGGTATTTGGCGAAATCAGGCCGAGAATTCGCCATTGGATTACTTGAAATTCGCTTTGAAGTTGGGGATAATCTCGACGAAAACCCATCAGTTAATCAGCCCAGCGGGAATCGAACTCACGACTGAACGCAGCTTCAGATCAGAAGGTAAACACGCTACCGCCTGTGTTACGCCGGTGGTTCTGTTGTCTTAAGCGATGGAAGTGCGTCATGCTAATTACGTTAATTACTTGACCAGGATGTTCCGCTACAATCTCCAGGATCTGCCCGGTATCGAGCACCATCCCTTTCGTGAGAAAGCGTCAGCTGACATAGGCCTATACGCTCCCTAAATAAATGAAGACAAGAATAAATACGGAAGGAATGAAGTCACCTCATTCAAACGGATCTCAAGACAATATCAACTACATCTCACTCCGAATGTACGTACCTATGTTGTGTTACATCTCTCAACAGATGCCCGAGGCGAGCCTTACAAAAATAGCATACGGACAGTGTGTTGCGTACCACTACGGAATCGAATATGGAAGTGAATTAATGTCATTAAAATTTCACATAATAACAATGTCTCATTATAATATTAAAACGATTCGTGGACAATATAGGTAATGACGTGAGAAAAAATCTAGATGAATATTTCGCGCCTATCCTCCATTTGATACTGCGTTTTCCGCTTACTTTCCATCAATTTCAGTCACTCATAACTTGAGACCAGCACAACATGAAGAAAGTTTTGCCAAAATCTAAAAAATAAATATCCCAATGTTAAAATATTCCAGCTTTTAGAGATTAATAGTTTTGTCTATAAATATGATACCAGTGAAATACAATAAATAAGTATAGAAATTAAACAGATTTTCAGCATCATTAAACCCTTAGCCTACTGAATGCACGAACTAAGTAATTAAATTTCTTAGGCCTACATTTTGAAGAGAACAAAAACAAACACTTCTTACACTGGCTGGACTCCAAACTGGTTACATTATTCATAGTAAGTTCCCTATATTTTCTGACAAAATATTATACCTTCTGTCAGTTAATACTTTCTTCATTCATACATAGTGTTCTGCTCAAGGGCAGGTATTCCACTGCAAACCTAGCATTCTCCAGTCTTTCCTATTTTCTTCCTTCCTCTTTGTCTCCGCATATGATACATATATCTTCATGTCATCTATCATATGATATCTTCTTCTGCCCCGAACTCTTCTCCTGTTCACCATTCATTCCAGTGCATCCTTCAAAAGGCAGTTTCTTCTCAACCAGTGACCCAGTCAATTCCTTTTCCTCTTTCTGATCAGTTTCAGCATCATTCTTCCTTCATCCACTCTTTCCAAAAACAGCTACATTTCTTATTGTCTGTACACTTCACACGCTTCATCCTTCTTCACATCCTCATTTGAAGTGCAGTATTATCTTCTATAATGATGGAAAAGATGGCTCCACATCACATGGTGTACCTATCGCGGATAATAGCGAACCTCCTAAAATACATATATATTTTTTCTATAACATACATGCCTATGTAATACGAGAAGTTTAAGTGATAAATTACAAACGGTATGGCATGACGAGAAGCAAATAATAATAACAATAATAATAATAATAATAATAATAATAATAATAATAATAATAATATACGTTGCATATTATTAGATTTGTGGTATAATACGCGCGGTCGCTGTCTAGATTTTCTACAGAGCTCTTCAGAAATAAAGAAGAAATATACTGTCAAATTCCAAAGAGAACTGATAAGGCCTCAATGTCACAATTTTGAAAGATAGATATTACAATATTCCAGGCGGCCTGGCCTCCCTCTCAGCTATCGGTATTCCGTCTCTTTCCCACTCACTCGCTCTCTCTCTCCGGGGCTCGGCACGGCTCATGTGAACCCAGGGCTGCCACGCACAGGGTTGCCAGATTGGGCTACTTGAAATTTGAATTGGCTATTGATTTTTACCATTGGACTACTTGCGACTTCTTGGGCTACTCAAAAATTTTCGGGGCTATTTTTGGGCTATTCTTTTCTGATTTGAATTTGTGAAAAATTAATAATAATAGGTGTAATAATAGTCTCCGACTCGTGAAAAAAAAAAAAAAAAAAAAAAAAACCTTTTACAGTGTACGTCTCGCCTTATTCTACCACCACCTTAACCACGAGAAACAAAGTACCTATGCGAAATACTGTACATACAGTATATTGCACAATGTCACATGACCAAGCCAGTGTAAGGGGATTTTCTCGTTTCACCATGACCAATGCCAGCAGAAATGCAGTGGCGAAGTGCAGCTTGCAGGCAGATAATAATCAGTTCCTGTTTTTCCTTTACTTCAAGCGTTAGCATTTTTGTGAATGCCGATGCAGTTTATTACAATAATCTTAAATTAGGAACTAGGATCTGTTGTAAAAGTAGACTAATACAGTTTTTAAGTTATATTAGAGAATTACTTTTTTGACATTTTTGTACCCTAATTATACTGTAGGCTAATTATTATTATTGAATTCTGAGTCCTATAGTGAAATAATTTTAAGAGAACTGTGTTTGTTGTAGAAGTGATATACAGTAACATTTTTAAATTGTGATAGTGAATAACTTTACATTTATTTTGTTTTGTGATTATACTGAAAATGGAAATATTTATTATTTCGTTCTGTAATTGCTGAAAATAGGAAAGTGGGAGAAGTAATTTATA
Source organism: Periplaneta americana (assembly GCF_040183065.1). NCBI lineage: Eukaryota > Metazoa > Arthropoda > Insecta > Blattodea > Blattidae > Periplaneta > Periplaneta americana. The sequence goes on along the minus strand of NC_091117.1, from coordinate 136,305,940 downwards.
CCAAAACGTTTAATAGCCAATGGTTAAATGATACTTCATTCTCAAACTGGCTTCAGGATGTGAAAGACGACAGCAATAAAGCAGATTGTAATGTTCAAATTAGTGCTCATAAAGGAGACTTGAAAAAAAAAAAACATTCCGATTCCGTTAAACATATATAATCCGCGAAATATAAATCTGCCATTTATATTGGGCTACTTTTTCTGAATGTTGGCTACTTTTTCAGCGAGCTTTCGCTACTTTAAGTTGTACCAATCTGGCAACCCTGGCCACGCAGCATCCCGGGGCTGCCCACTTGGTACGGTCTGCCCTAGCAATAGCAATAGTGGATAACAATAAACTATAAGAAACAAGAGAGAAAACTGTTTAATGGAATAAATCATAAATAAAAATAAAATCTGATTTTAATATATACACCGTTATTTGTAAGGTAACCGATTTGTAGCATGAACACTATGTGTAGTTCACGGGCTGTTTAGATGGCAATTTAACCAGGATTTAGATCATCAATCATAGTGAAAGATGAGAGACACAGCATTTATAATTCTGTAATATTTATAGCTAAAAGACTGAAGTCTGGATACGCGGATAATAAGTGGGAAACCTTCTACTGATATATCGAACAAATTTTAGTGAATGCTGATCTGTATGTATTTCGCAATAAATAGGCCAATAAATTAAAATAGCCAATTTCAATTGTCGTAAAATGAATGTCAATCTTCAAACCGTCACGTTTCAAGGCAATGTCGTTGTTTGTTTCATATGAATACAGAACCAGGTTTTGTTCCCAATAATATTAACAATTTAATAACGAAGAAGAAATTGAATACCAATAACTACACAAACTAATTTGACATGTCTACCAAGATCAGAGAAAACAGACTGAAGGATAGTCTTCCTAATGAAATGCTTTGTTTTTGTTACAACTGCCCGAGGTTAGGTGGAGTCCCAGCAGATCTAGTAAGAGAGAAATACTAGCTTTCTAGAAATAACAGGTTTAAAGCTCAATCAGTGAGAAGATTGGAGAGAGAGAGAACGACAACAGCAAGTAAATGGAAGAAAGAAGATACAGAATAGGGAAACTAAAATACAGAAGGACGGAAGGAACACCGAGCGGTTTGAAAAATACCAGAGTAAATCGATGAAATGAAGATTACAAATTCTCCCTTGATATATATTTCAAGAATTTCATAACAATTTTGTTCATTATCATGTCGCCAATTATTCAAAAATACAAATTCATTTCATATGCGCCCAAACGAGATGACAAACATTCTTTTTTTCTGAAGTGTACAATTTAAGCAGTTGGAACTAATTTTGAACAAATTCGCATAAAATAACTATTCGTATATTATAGAAATTTCTAAAATTAGTTTGTCTTTTATTACTCGACCAAGGCCAGTGGAGTCCTGCAACCCGGAGCCGTGGCGCTACTGTTCCTGCGTTCGTAATACTTCATAGCGATAGTTCACATTACGCCCGCGGCTCCACTCGCCTCGGTCGAGTAATATTTTTTTTTTTTTTATTATTATTATTCAATGCAGTGGCACTTGACTAGAGTCATTGGCCGTACAATGGCGATAAAAACTAAAAGGAAAGAAAACGAAATAAAGTGAACAATGTGCAAGGAAACTTTGAAGGAGTGGATGTCAGCACTGCTGCATTCTGTCTCTGGCTCCCAGTACCTATCCACAAAGCCGACAGATGAAAGAGCTGGACAAGTCTTAATGTGGTTTGAGTCCATGGTGTCGGAACATCCACAGAGCATGCAGTGGGGACTGGATAATACACCCAGGCGGTGGGGTCGAGTAATATATAATTAGCTATTTAATAGTGACAGAAAAATGGCTTAGAACGAAATTCTAAATAAACAAATAGCAACTCTATCAAAGCAGGCCACAGGACAGATGGAGTTGTGTAACTAATAAATTGTATTACAGACATTCTCCCGCGAGTAACAAGATATGGGGCGTTCAGAGCACAAGGGGTGAAGTCCACTTTTGGGCAATTGGGATATATATCGTTTGTACATACCTTAGATGAGGCTACTTACAGAGCATAAAAGAATCATGTCCTCACAAACTTTGCAATGGGCAGATGTTTAAAATCACACTCACATTTAATGGATAATTAACTATACATAAAAGACTCTAAGTCTAATTTTCTGAAAAGTTTATTTTTGTGACTTGATTCCCTTGTGCTCTGAGCGCCCCATATATTTTAGAGAGTTTCACACTCTCACCAAATATATCAGTAGTGACATCAACATACAGTTAACGTTTAGCGCAGTGTTCCGTGTTACAATTGGTGTAAGCGTTGCAAGTGTTCTATAAGCGTTTAGTATATCCTTCATCTTAGTTCAAAATATGATTTGTGTCGTGTTTTTCTATTTGTATTATAAGTTCTATTCAAGTTGTGATTTTGTATTTGTGCTGCTGATTTATATTTGTGTTATCATTTTGTAATTGTATTTCTCGTTTTGCAATTCGAGTTGTTTGATTTATTTTTTAATTCTGTGTTATTTTGTATTTGAATTTTGGTGTGTTCTTTGTGTTATTTTGTATTTGTTTTTAGTGTGAATTTTGTTTGGTCCGTTTTATACTGTAGCAGTATTACTATCGGGTATCTGCCCATCCGTAATGCAATAAATTCATTCAATTACTCATCATGTTTCAATAGGTCTATTGTTATATTCTATGTGTATTATCCTAGGTCAGATTTTAACCAGCGAATATTTAATGAAAGCATGATAACCACTCAGTAACAGACGACAAAGTCAGCTTATGAATTACTATCTGCAGTTCTTGGTTGTGAGATTCAGTAATCCCAACATATTGCATACCTTCGCTACACTCCAACTTTTTTTATCATTTTGAAGACAGAAGACGTTCTAAAGTCGCGTAAAGTAAATATAATGTCTGCCTTTTTATTAGTAAACAAAACTTCACCATTCTCAAGACTATATGCAATCTCGCAAACCCGAATCCTAGGAACTTTACCTCTTCACTTTTAATGAAATCGCAGAAACGATGAAACAATATTCTGTGTTCTTAGCCCATTTCCCTCTGCTATTCTTGTGGGTAGCAGGTGATCCGAAGCAAGCCGTTCTCCGTCAACTTGTTGATTCAAGGTGGTGCCAGAGGATTATCTCAACTCCAAACTCCTCTGTTATCAGAGCTTCATGAACAAATATCACGAGACAAACTTATTGGGTTGTACAAATACACCTCTGTTATACAAGTGCGATTCTAAAGGAACACTGCTTCTTCATATTGAAGAGCTGCATTACAATTTCAATATGAAGAACGCTAAAAAAAAACTGAAATCACAAGGGATAATATACAGAGTCATTCACGAGGATTTACCGCCACTTACGGAGCTTATTTCTGAAGACATTTTCAGCAAAAAATGTCATATAAACAAATGTCCTATTTCCAACATTTACAGAGTTACACTAATGTGAAGATGTTTGTTTGTAAAATACGTTTATTCTTTAGTTTGAAGAAGAAAGAATATTACAAATAGAGAATGAACCACTCAGAAGTATCGTTTATTTATTTGACAAGTATTCTGAAGCTAAAAATGTGCTGTGAACTCCTTAGTTGCTTCATACAAACATATATATATATATATATATATATATATATATATATATATTTAATTTTTAACTAGAAAATTACATTATTCTTATGCATTTATCACAACAATTATTACAAATCACACTACTTCCACCGACTTGATTCTATGCAGTTCATTTGCATCCTTATGTACAGTCTTCGAAGGTTTACAACACATTTTCAAAAATGTCGCCGTCCGCTTCGATACACTTAGTCGCACGCTTGTGAACCGCACTCGTTGCTGTACGTAACTTTATACTGTTATCTTTTATTTCCGTAGCGGCATGCATGATGCGCGCAAATACTACCCGTTTCAGCTCACGTTACCCGCGGCGTCTTCGTGAACCATCCGTTACGTCATACACTGTACAGTCGCGAGAGAATCAGTCTAGACTAGAGCAGCGTGAGGGACGTGTCTACAATCCGTTGAAGCATTTTAATACTGCATTAGTGAATTATTTAGTTGTATTATTATTGAATATACTGTGCATTGAATCGAACGGTACGTATTTATACTCCACTGAAGCATTTTAATACTGCATTAGTGATTCATTCAGTTGTAATATGTTTTAATATGCTGTGTATTGAATGAAACGTTTCGTGTTTACATGCCGTTGACGCATTCTAATACTGCATTAGTGATTTATTTAGTTGTAGTATCATTGAATACACTGTGCATTCAATCAAGTTCAGTTTAGATTTTATATAACCGAATCCATAAGATAGCCTAATATACTGTGTGGAATTTTCAGGGAAGGATTGCAATTGTGACAAAATATGGAAACTCCTCCAAAGAAGAAACCATCCCCAAAGGTGTACAATTCTCAAAGCAGGAAGATAATTTATAACGTATTGAAATTTTGTAGAGAGGAAAAAAGGGCAGGTCTCATTCTACCTTTAGCAAAAGCTATAGAAAGAGCAGCAAAAGCCGTTCGGGTACCTACATACTGTCTATAACATTGCAACACGTACTGTACCATGTTTCCTACCCCCGTAACTCCGCTTGCTGCCCACAGTCACCGTAGTTCTGATGTAAACAGAGACGGTAGCGACATCACTCCGAGAGGTAACGTGAAGTGGAACAGGTAGTAGCTCCTTACGTGTTTGTGACTTCGTGTGGTAGCTAGACAAGATCCTTCATCCATCCTACGTATACGCTCACCAACGTCTCCTGGATTCTGAAGAAAGACGAGATCGACTGTTCAATGAGATGAAGATGGAAAGACGAATAATAAAACAAGAGATTTAATTTAAATTTTCGCCGAAAAAAAGAGAATGAAAAATATTTATGTATTGAAATAATTACATTTTCAACATGCAACATTGATTAAAAGCATAATAAATAAAGTAGGTCTACATGAATAATAATAAAAAAAAAAAACAATTTTTTTATTTTTAGATGAAGGAGTCTCCAAGTACACGACATCGAATTAGTGTTAATTCTTACCTCCCATATTTGTTATCTTTTTGTAGAAAATGATCGAAATTCTATTTTCTGCAATTTGAATTAGCTGCGAAACGACAATAATTAAGAAGCCCGTTCTCAGGAAAAGATGATCGCAGTTATAGCATCTCTGGATTTCATACACGATGATCCGAAAAAAGCGTTTCAACATCGTCCAGTTCTGTTTCAATCTCGTAGCAGATACCCAACCAGCGCATGCGCATGAGATAATCCATGGTTCGTACATGAACTTATACATGAACCGCTTGTTAGAGCGTACCTCACAACATACGCAATCAAAGGCAACAATATGACTCATTGTTAATTGAACACGAACCCCGTCAGTGAAACAGCTGCTTACACGACATTGTCATATTTATGCTCACGCTATCTGCTGGCTGCTCGCTGGCGAAGATCAAGCGTTGTTCATGCGTTCAAATAACCAAACGTAACTCTGTAAATATTGAGAATAGGACATTTATTTATATGACACTTTTTGCTCAAAATATCTTCAGAAATAAGCTCCGTAAGTGGCGGTAAATCCTCGTGAATCACCCTGTATATATACAGAGTGTAACGAAAAAAGTGGGCTAACTTCAAGTATGAATTTGACATATTACAAAAGAAAAAAATTGTTATATCAACATGAGCGGAAATGCTCGGTTTCTGGGTAGTATAATCATAATGCACTCATGTGCATAGTGCTGGAATTATTGTGATGAATTCTGTTTACATTTCCTAAGCAGAATTGTTCTGTCCACCCCCTGTCTGAATACAAGCGCAACTCGTCGTCTATCAAGATTCGAACATGCTTGGCCTCCACGCTCACCAGATTTCAACCCATTGCATTTCTTTCTGTGGGAATATTTGAAGTCGTTGGTGTATCTGACTTCTGTGGAAAATGAAGGAACTCTCCATCAGCGGATTCCGCAAGGCTATTAGACAATAAGAACTAAGCTAGGAATTTTATTACATCATAATAATAATAATAATAATAAACTGAAACAATTTGTTTGAGTGTCGTAATGATTAAATGCATTAAAGGAGAGACTGCACTTCAACATAACAGATAGTTGAGATGAATTTAAAAAAAACTACCCTAATACCACAATCCCATAAGAGTTTCTGACTACAAACTCAGTGGATTCGGGACGGACACTCTTTAGAGAAATGAAGACTTACTTATCTCCCTTCAATAGAAGAAGGATATGTAATCATTGTGTACACAACAGTCGGTCGAGAGTTTAAACGAAATAGCTCTTTCAAAATAGCAACTGGAATGCTTGATTAGTTATAAATACAGTACCGGTACCTGTTCTTCTAACTTTAAAAATAACATTCCCTTTCGGAATACTTAATTACACAAGTATACACCAATCTCAACTAAATTTTCACACAAACACTGAGATGTTTTAGGTAATCATGGAATTGAGGCGACGTAAAAAAACACATTCACGATTCAATTTATTTAAAATGTTTGCCGTGTTAGGAAGCTTTCGCGTCGAATACGCATTATCTTGTTTGTTCAGCAGAATCAAGCTAATAGAAATTTTAATGCAGTACGTATATGCATGACACAACCACTTAAGTTACTGCAATGGAACTAAATATAACTGCAGAATCGACGAACTATTCAATTCCCGTCAGTGTTATTCTTACGCTGAAAACCTGAATCCTAACAATGCACATATATTTTTAAAAAATCGACTCAAAGTAGTAGAAAAATAACATGACCGAGTCTGTACCGATATCTGGCATTGCCAGGCTGGTACATTTCCACTACTCTCTCTCTTAATTCCCCGATGTCGACAATAGAAATGAAGCAGTGAAGTGAACATCCCGGACTGCGAAATATATTTCAATCACGGAAAGCTTATACTCTGTAAAACTTGATTATTTATGCAGCACGGGTGTCAGCGTGTAATCCGACAATATCCAATAAAAAGCTAAATCGAATGTGCTGGCTTTGCATGATTATTAGGATTAAAATTCAGACGAATTTTGGTTAATGTATGATGGGCAAGGACGGCGTCGTTGCAGATTTTCTTTAGGCACTCGAATTTCTCCTGTCGTCCAACATGGATACTTAACAGTAGAAAGGTGCAAAGTGCCAAATTTGTGAATAGTATTTTATTAATAAATAACTTTCGCTCTTGAACACTTTTAGGAATATTTTTTTTTTAGAATTGAACTGATAGTACTTACAACTTTTCACCAATCTTTATTAATAGTTTGATGATACTACCAAAATTAACACACTGACAGACAAACAAACTTCACAATTTATGAAAGGTGTTAAGTCCCATAAACATTTCCTAGGTACTATGATCCATTTATTATCCACAGATCTGCTAATTTCTGCAAATACTTCCTCTGAAGTGGTTTTGGAGACTGGAAGTATTCACCCTCACCACTTGGAACTGAATATCGCCGACTTTCATCATAAGTATTACTATACGTTCTATGTTGACGTCATGCCGGTATGACAATATTGAGACCCAACAGAAATGTTGATAGTGTTGATTAATCTTGGTCATAACAAAGCTATTTTCTATTCGGGTGTCAGTTCACTGCATTTTATTCTGCATTTTCATGTCACTTACAACAAAGAAAAACTTGCTAATTTAATGATATTTCCCCAATTTTCTGGCTTTTTAACACTAGGAATTGAAAAGTTTAAAACACACCAGCTGTGTCGTCTAGAGGTAATACATTATGTTTCTATGTAATTTACAGCCCTACATTACCTACGCATTAAAAATGTTAAAATGTTGTGTTTTTTAACGACGCTCGCAAATGCCGAGCTATATCAGCGTCGCCGGTGTGCCGGAATTTTTGTCCCGCAGGAGTTCTTTTACATGCCAGTAAATCTACTGACATGAACCTGTCGCATTTAAGCACACTTAAATGCCATCGACCTGGCAACCCGCAACCTCTGGCATAGAAGGCCAGGGCTATACCAACTCCGCCAACCAGGCTGACCCTACATATTATGTTTTATATAAGATTTATAAGTAACAAATATAAATGACACTCGGGAGAAAATTAAACACAGAATAAATATGGGAAATGCCTGTTATTATTCGGTTGAGAAGCTTTTTTCATCTAGTCTGCTGTCAAAAAAATCTGAAAGTTAGAATTTATAAAACAGTTATATTACCGGTTGTTCTGTATGGCTGTGAAACTTGAACTCTCACTTTGAGAGAGGAACAGAGATTGAGGATATTTGAGAATAAGGTTCTTAGGAAAATATTTGGGGCTAAGAGGGATGAAGTTACAGGAGAATGGAAAAAGTTACACAATGCAGAGCTGCACGCATTGCATCCTTCACCTGACATAATTAGGAACATTAAATCCAGACGTTTGAGATGGGCATGGCATGTAGCACATATTGGCGAATCCAGAAATGCATATAGAGTGTTAGTCGGGAGGTCAGAGGGGAAAAGACCTTTGGGGAAGCCGAGACGTAGATGGGAGGATAATATTAAAATGGATTTGAGGGAGGTGGGATATGATGGTAGAGACTGGATTAATGTTGCTCAGGATAGGGACCAATGGCGGGCTTATGTGAGGGCGGCAATGAACCTCCGGGTTCCTTAAATGCCAGTAAGTAAGTAAGTTAGTATAAGATTTACCTGCGCTGATCTTGTTTGCAGAAAACACCACTGCATATAATAATCAATAATGTCTTTGACATTAACACGACAAATAAACAATGGAGGGAAATCAAAACGAATAGCATATTGCACCTTTTTTTTATGAGAGAGCCCTCGTAACTTTGCATCACTGTCATTTTTTTTGTGGTCTTAATAACACTCTACAATCTTCTATGGACCTAGCCCTGTTGATGTGTAATTCCCCTTGGCAAGTTGCACCATTCTAGTGAAATATTACTTTCTTTTAATTTTGGCACTTAGCACCATTCTACTGTTAAGTATCCAATTCACCACTACCATCTTACAACGACAAGTTCCCAGGAAAGTAGTGACGGTCATTATCAAATCAGAACTATTGAATTATTCAGTCACTCGATACTCTGGGAAAATAATAGATTTTTTTATATTCTCTTTCCTAAGGGCGCAGATCTCTACTTAACCACTTAAAACAGAATGCCCCTATGTGCGCCTCATAAACAACAGATCATTCCAGAGACTGCAGTGGGTGACCCGGTTGAAGATGCTACTGAGTTTGAGTTCCTGGATCACCTCTGAAGACCACGGATCATTCAGTTTTAAATTAGTTTTAAACTGACAGCTTTGAGGATGCCGAATCTCAAGCCTCAATTATCCCTAGTCAAAATCGAAATTAATTTATATTTCCCTATATATAACCGTGGGAGAAGTGATACATAGGGCTGGGAAATTCGTACCAGAACATATTTTCAGGTTGAGTGCAGTCACGCATATAGATCATGCCGGCTCTATTGCACAAGCCGTCTTCTGTGTATAGTATACTCTGTTCACACAACTAAAAAATATATGGGCAAGTGCGGATGGACGACTTTCTTAATTATATTACAGCAATATGCACAGAACAGAAGCAGTTTCATTACGTGTAACGTTTGTAGCGGAGTTGTGCAGCTTAATAAGCGGTTTTTAACATGACAAAAATATTTTCTAATCACACGAAGTCGAATGCAATACTTCAAGGTTTACTGATAATCATAGGCTATATCAAGAAACGGAGAAAAAATTGTGTAATGTGAAAATATAATCTACAAAACGAATATTAGTTCAGGGACACTGCTATTAAATTATACAGGGTGTTTCCAAGGTGGTGTTACAAAATTTCAGGGATGATGGCGAAGGGTACATGTATCAATTTCAGATACGAAACCCTGGTCCGGAAATGACAGAGTCGAAAATTACAAGCAAAAATAGTTCTGTGGAAATGAAATAATTTTATTCCTCTGTATACCTTATTTCTGTGTGTTTATCTATACATCTTACACATACTGTATTCATCTGACGTTGTTTACGTTGTCTACTTACAGTATTCCATTCAGTGCGCTGTCTGAGGGATGGGAACAGGAAACTACACTGAAGCAATGCAGATAGCGTAATGTGTAACGGACATGGTCGGTCCTGATATGCACGTCTGTAGACAGCAGTGTATGTGTACAAGTTGCAGTGTCCAGTCGATCAGTCCTAGTGAAATTGAGGAGTAAACGAGAGCGGAATAAGCAGACCTGATTTTCGAATACGGATGAGCCAATGGGAACAGTAGACAAGCTCACAGATTGTATCGGGACAAGTACCCACGTAGGAGACATCCGGCCCATACCATCTTTCCACGACTGTTCCAAAGGTAAAGTGAAGGAGGGCAACTGGTGCCAAATTACAATTCCATTTCCACACAAATATTTTTGCTTATAACTTTAGACTCAGTCATTTTCGGACCATGGTTCCTATTTAAAATTGATAAATGTGCCCTTCGCAATCATCCCTGAAAGTTTGTAACACCACCTCGGAAACAACCTGTATAAGTATGGAATACCTTTCTTTGCTTGGAAAACATAATAATAAAGAGAGACAATCTACTTCAAATCTGACTCAAGTAGACGTAATTGTATTTTTTCTCGACCTATGTATAATGTTTGAATTTCTCAATATCCTTTTTAGCAATTGCCTGCAGCAATCATTCTGCTGCATTACAGAAATATAGAAATGACTGACGCCGCGAGATATGGAAGAAAAGTTACTGTTCACACACACGCGCGCGCGCGCACGCACGCGCACACACACACACACACAAACACACACACCCACTCACCCCCCCCACACCCACACACACATCCGCAAAAGTCTCAATAGTCATTAAAGCAAAAATGAAAATTGTTCTTGAAAGAATTATGGGTTTAATGTTATGTGCCATACAGGCCCGAGAGAGACTTCTATTTTCTTAGTGGAAGCAATGCTATCTGACAAGCTATTTTATATTTATATTACTGGCAAACACCCCAGACCGAACAACAGACTAATTACACTATGTTACAATGGATTTTTTCTGGGGTGACAATACAAATGTTATGTTTTATTTAACGACGCTCGCAACTGCCGAGGTTATATCAGTGTCGCCGGTGTGCCGAAATTTTGTCCCGCAGGATTTCTTTTACATGCCAGTGAATCTACTGACATGAGCCTGTCGCATTTAAGCACACTTAAATGCCATCGACCTGGCCCGGGATCGAACCCGCAACCTCGGGGATAGAAGACTAGCGCTATACCAACTCCGCCAACCAGGCCGACGTGACAATACATTTTTAAAAGGATCATGATATTCTAAATTAAAATTTGACAATAAAAACTGCGTATCAGGGATAGTTTTATAGATATTGTTATTTTCTTAATAATTTCTTATCTTACAAAGAGTATATTGCCTCAAGTTAAGTTGGATACATTGCTTTTATAGTGCATGTTTTACGTGTTGGCTACTCTACTTGTGTATTGTTGTTTCAGCTGATGGCCATTGTTTGCCTTTGTAAGTCGTATTGAAGATAGTAAAATTGAGCAAGCTGAGCTGCATTTCATCATCTGTATTTCCAGATTTAAAACCAGGAAAACTCATTTAATGTTTCAAGGTGAGTGTGTTTTAAGTTGTAGACTCAGCTACTTTTAACCTCTTATAGGGTATTGTATCAACCATAACGTGAGTATTTTATTATGTATATTTCCTTGTTTTAACAAGCAACTAAATGCTTATATTTGCTCATATGTGTTTATTCTTTATATTGCTGATTGTACAGTACCGGTAGGCCTACCTGAAATTTTGAATTTAAGTTCGTTAAAATAATATTGTGATATAGTAATCTTGCGTTCTTATTTTCCAGAACATGCCGCCTCGACGTAGATGTGTAAATATAGCAGACGACTTCTGCTACATTTGTGGTGAATTCACATTAGTAAGGAACAGAAAAAAGATGTCGCATATGATAAAGAAGGCCTATAAGCATTACTTCTGTTGTGAAATAGATGAAGATAAAGTATGGGCGCCTCACATCTATTGTGCTACTTGTTATGTAAAATTAATGAACTGGTGTAAGGGTAAACGCTCTTCCATATCATTTGCTATGTCAATGGTATGGAGAGAGCCAAAGGACCACAATACTGATTGCTATTTCTGCATGACGAACATTGGGTTTCAGCAACCGGAAATCAAAGAAATAACCTAATTTAGCTTCTGCAATATGGCCACTTCCACATTCAGAGACTCTTCCTGTGCCTTTACCACCAAATCAGGATGTACAAAATGAAGATATGACTTCTTATGTTGAGAGTACTGAGAGGGATTCATCACCAGAAAGAAAAGACCCTTCTTACGAAGTCGCAGATTCAATCTCACATATTGTAACACAGGCAGATCTTAATGATTTATTGCGTGATCTAGGGTTAAGTAAACGAAAATCAGAACTATTGGGTTCCAGGTTATAGGAATGGAAGTGATGCTGGTGTGACTATGTATAGACATAGGAAGCTCAAATTTGTTACATTTTGTACCTACAATGGCTGAACTTTCTGTAACGATGTGACTGGTTTGATGAGAGCTTTGAGATTCACTTATGATGCACGGGATTGGACACTATTTATAGATGCATCCAAAAGTAGTCTCAAAGCTGCTCTACTCCATAATGACAATTTAATGCCTTCTGTTCCTATGGTCTATGCCAGTAAGGCAAAAGAGCGTTATAATATATTGGAACAGTTGCCTTAAGCAATTCAATATTCTACTCACAAATGGAAGATATGTGGGGACTTTAAAATAATTGCCATGATTTTGGGGATGCAGCAAATTTAGTTGTTTCCTATGCGAATGGGACAGTCGTGATAGTCTCATTACATAAAAGAAACGTGAGATTTCTGTTGACAAAAATGGCATTTATTACTGAATTAGTAAGAAACACCTTAAAAAGACAAATAGGCAGAATGAAAATTGGCCCTATCACTTTGATTTACCCAAAATGACATTTATATCTGTGCAAATAATGATTTACTTCCACCCAGTAAAAAAGGCATTTTGCCAAACATCCGGGCTATAGTCATAATAAATAATTATAAAATCATGACATAATACATTCATAAACCTGATGTTAATTAGTAAAACTGTCATAAAAGAGACAGGAGCAATAATATTTTCCCTCTCTCTTAAAAACATGAAAACATAGGAAGCACTAGGTACGCACGACCTCACGAATACCAGCCCGGAACGCTATTCTACAATAGTGACGTTCAGTACACTTCAATTATAACTACAGATATCAGGTCACGTGGTCCAACAACATGTAACATCGCCTGTCTCCGAATTGTAGCGAAGATACCCGAAAGGAACTTAGCTTCTAGAGAGGGGTCACTTTTTCTTTTGACAGCTGCACACAGAAGTACGGAAACGATACAAGTTCTAAAGTACATGAATAGAATACAAAGTACTATAGTAAAACAATTGATTAAAGGAATATTAAATAAAAGCTATTTTAACCACTGGTTTTATGGGATAATGTTTACAATAAAATAAAGACAAACCAAGTGCACACCTGTGGAGTAACGGTTAGCACGTCTGACCGCGAAACTAGGTGACCCGGGTTCGATTTCTGGTCGGGGCAAGTTACCTGGTTGAGATTTTTTTCCGGGGTTTTCCCTCAACCGAATATGAGCAAATCCTGGGTAACTATCGGTGCTGAACCCCGGACTCATCTCACCAGCATTATCACCTTCATTTCATTCAGACGCTAAATAACCTGAGATGTTGATACGGCATCGTAAAATAACCTACTAAAAACACAAGCAACCATTTGTGTGTATATATAATGTATACATTTAACAGGAATCACCGTAATCATAATACTAATTTATGTATTTATACTGACAGATATAAGGCCATAGGGCCTTCTCTTACACTCTAACAGGTCACAAAGTATACAGGCAGTGAAAATTTAAAAAGAAGTCAAAGACGAGAATACTAACATATTACAATAATAATAATAATAATAATAATAATAATAATAATAATAATAATAATAGCATAACAAAATCGTCACCAAACAACATGAAAATAATATCATAATAGAAAAAAGAAAGTAAAATACAGTTCTAAAGATTGAAATATAATAAAAGCAACTCAGTACAAACAGTTAATAGGGAAAACGTAAGGAAAAATACAACAAAATGGAATGTAATAAAATAATAATACAAAAGAAAAAAAAATATATATATATATATATATATATATATATATATATGAAAATTAAATAAAATCCACAATAAAAAGAGTATGATGATAAATTCAATTGGTGATCAAGAGAACAAAAAGAGGAAAGGAAGGAAAATAAATATATATAGACTAATTTTTTTTTACAAAAGCATTGCAGAGAAAAGGGCTTTTAATTGAAAGGAATCTGAATTGAAAAAGTGCAAATTTAGTTTATTTTTGAAACTAGATAATGTCCGACAATCTCTGACATGTTGTGATAAAGAGTTCCAGAGATGAGCTGCAAAGACGGTGAAAGAGTGAAAGATAATCTCAGATTACTGAAATTAATAACAGTGATAAGTATCTCATATCTCATCGTTAACTTACATGTCTATTTAATCCACATTCTATTCTAAGAGCAAAAATAATGTTTTCGCCGATGCTGTACCCACCAGAGTTTTCCAATTTCTTATTTAATTTATATATTTGGGAGGATAATAGTTTCTCTGTAGCTTCAGTAACACGTGAGAATTTTGCCTCGACAGAGCTCAGATTGTATGATGTTTAAATGTGATATTTGTGAGATACACGTGCTATCAAAGTGGTCTGATCGTCTTACTGCGGTAGGAAGGATGTGGCAGTAACTGTTCCATTTGTCTTGGTAGACTGTCGGAAACGTGGGCACCATTTCCCCATTTCAGTATCTAGATGACTTATGTATTTTCGAATGTTTACTATAGGCCTATCCAAAGCACATGGAAACTATTTTGTAGTAATCGTAGAAATAATTTGTTATTTTAATAAATTTCACCATTTCAAAATAAAACCAAGAATTGAGATTAAGAACTGAATTAAACTACTTATTGAAAAAAATAGTGATTACAGTTAACATGCTAAAAAATACCTGTTGTCCACACCTGTGAAGTAACGGTTAGCGCGTCTGACCGCGAAACCAGGATCAAGTTTCTTGGTGGCAGATTATATTATTTTGTTAATTAATTTTTGTACCTTCCTCCCTCTATCGAGTATACAAGGTGTTTCCGAGGTGGTGTTACAATCTTTCAGGGATGATGGCGAAGGGCATATGTCCAATTTGAGAAAAGGAACCATGGTCCGGAAATGACTGAGTCGAAAGTTATAAGCAAAAATAGTTGTGTGGGGAAATGGACTTGTAATTTGGCACCACGTGCCCTCCTTCCTTTAACCTTTGGAACAGTAGTGGAAAGATGGTATGGGCCGGATGTTGTATTCCTCAACTTATTCAGGATTTCCGAATGGTGCTCTTCATTTATTTGTAAGTAGGGTTTCAGGGAAGATCCATAGCTATGACCAGTGATCTTTATTAATTCTTGTTCTTGAATGCCAATGCGAGTCATATATGAAACTGCTGTGCATCGACTAGAGTGGTTTGTAATGTTCTGTCTTTTGACGTCCAGACCATTGCAATTTTAAATGTTGGCAAGCAAAGAAACAAATGCTAGGGTAGTGATAAAAACAAACAAATGCTAGGGAAGCGATAAAATTAAACAAATGCTAGGGACGCGAAAAAATTTGCGATAAGCAGCCATGACTGGTTGAAACACGGCCTCTCCTACCGTTTTATTGGTCAAAAGTAGTATGATGTAGTAAAAGTGTAATAGTCAGTTTAAAGCAATATTTCTTGTTTATTTGCAATTTTCTAATTAATTGTAATGTAATGTGTATAAAATTTAAATATATGAAACAATGACTCACTTTACTAACAGCAGTAAATAAAAGTAATTTATTTCGATGCTTAACCCGCTAATAATCGTGCTTTAATACTATTGGTGTAATATGAATAATGATCGACAAAAATATGTCATGTCTTCAAAATACCAACAATCAGGTGTATAATTTTAAATTAAGCCCGTTTTCATAGAAATTGTCACCGTTACTTCACAGCGGTGGACTGGCGGCGGCGGCAGCAGTAGTAGCAGTATTATTATTATTATTATTATTATTATTATTATTATTATTATTATAGTTATTATAGTTATTGCCATTTGGAAATCCGAAGAATGGACATGGGTAGATATGAAATAAATGTTTATATATAAAATAAAGGCCCCTTAGTCCGGATACTTACTTTCTTATGTACCGCACACTCCAATATAATAGGGGTAATAACGGATCACATTATTAGAATTCTGCACTCAAAATGTAATATCCTACTTGATAACAAAGCTCGACGCCGTAACAGTGTACGGAAATTGTGTTTCACGCAATTTGGAGATTAGAGGTAAGCTTCACATTCTGGTCGCTTTAGCACGTATCCACTACAATGGCTTTGAAATAAAAACCCTTTGTACTAAAAAGGGACGCCTTACGTGAATTCTTTGGTCGGAGTTTTGAAATTAAGCTCAAGCTGAGATAGTAACCTACATAACTGCTGTAAAAGAGTGAATATCTACCATACTTCTTACGATTGTATTGTATACATAGCGTATAGAATCTGATGTAAAAACTGAAAATGAATAAGCAGATACAAATATAAATTTTAGAACAGAAGCTATAAAACCAATCTGTTCGCTACAGTTTTCTTGGTAGCTGGATTGTCTAGTGTCCTCTAATTCCCCCGAATCTATCCGTTATGTGCCTAGAATATGTTAAGCAGTTCTAGGTATACACACTGTTAGAGAAAAAAAAACGGTAGATATTTATTTTAAGCGCGTTCTCACTTCCATCGCTGCGAAAGGGACTATCAACGACAGTCCGTCATTCACTCTGCCCATCCGTTCTTGTTTCGAAGGCTGACTGATTGATTGATTATAGCATAGACAAACACATCATCATATTGCGTTGTCGGATTTTGATTCATCATAAGTTCCGCCATATAGGCCTAACTTTGCTACACAGTGTTTTATCCCTAATCACACACGTATATCAGATGGACCATTCCCATGTTATGAAATGGCAATATCCAAAAGAGAACAACCACTCGGATCTCCACTGTCGAAAAATAATTTTTTGTAACGACCGCTAGATGGAAGTACTGCTGCAAGCTATTAGCTATCACAGTCTAGTATATACAGTCCCGAAGCTTGAGTTTATGAGGGTACTAGGAACAATAGACTGTGCAGTACTATTTCGTATTGTCTGTAATGAAGCGATAGTAGCGGTCCTAGTGGTTAGCAACTATCTATGGATGCATATTTACTACGTATTGAGCTTCGTGACTGTATATACTAGACTGTGCTATTACACCACTCAATTCCATCAGGATTAAAACGTGATTTTTTCTGCAGACGCTAGATGGGAACATAGTGAACTTGATAAAAGTTGTCTTGAAAGTGCATTAGACCGATCAATCCATTAGCCTATATGTGATCAGGGGTTTTATTTAAAGCATGTAGCTTATAGTATAATATGTATTGTAACGCATGTTTAACGCTGGAAAATGATTGAAATGTGGATCTTCGCTTTTCTCAAAAACATAAAGAAAATGAATTCATCCTTCTAAATTCACAGTCTAGTACAGTATAATCAATAACATAAAAATAAATAAAAACAAACTGAAGAAAACTAATTCACGTGGTAAACTGATTCCGTAGCCATAATTACTAAAATACAAATTCATAATAGTAATTTATAATACAAGGTCCGACAGTTGGTTCTGATTAGTTTGGTAGAGCTGTAAAATGAAGAGGGGCTTAGAACAAAAAGCAGGTAAGTGACGGAAACCTAGTTTTGAGGAAATTACAGTTAAAGTTCTACATGCAATGAAATGTTATACACTAGTTTGGTGAAATGATGCCCATATAGCAGCACTGCACAGTGTGATCACTTACCTGATTTTATCCCAAAGAAACATCTTTTTGGGCTATCACAACACGCACTTACCTCATTTTTTTTAAATGTCACTTACCTGCTTTTTGTTCTAAGCCCCTCAATGAGAGTAGCGAAAATGAAATGTTGTCAAGGCAACATGAATTTCCAAACATGCTATTCTGTTAATCATGGATGCCTGGCCAGTTACGCATTTTTGTGGTATCAGTATAATATATTGAAAGTAAGTCCTTTGTTCAAACACAACGTCAATTTCGCCGTGAGTTCAATGTTCAGAGACACGGTAGGATTTCTTCGAGGAACACAATATTGGGACTCTCGACTTCATTTTGCAATGGAATTTGGTGGCATTCAAGAAAATGATAATGTGTTGAATAATTTGTTTATGTCAAAGAGGCACATTTTCACTTAAATAGCTTCGTCAACAAGCAAAATTTCCGATACTGGAGTCACACAAATCCTATGGCACTGATGAACGGCCATTACATTGTGAAAAGGTGACTGTATCGTGTGCTGTTTCTGCTGCAGTCATAATTGGTCCCTATGTTTTCGAAGATGGAAATGAGAGAGAGCTGTTACGGTGAATGGTGAACGGTATCGACAGATGTTACAGACATTTAGAGGCGCACTAAACAGGGATGACATGTGGTTTCAACAAGATGGGGCTACGCCCCTTACTGCCAGACACACACTCCAATTGTTGAGAAATTTCTTCCCAGGACGATTAATTTCTCGGTTTGGAGGTAAAGTGTCATGAACAATTTTCATGTAAGATTACAACAGGTCATAAGATACCAAGGGCATGACTTGAAATGTGTAATTTTAAAAAAATGAAGACATTCCAATAAATTGCATTATTCAAGCTACATATTGCGTTATTTTTTTATTTTTAAACCTTATAGATCCTTTACAACAGCATGTTGAAAATCGTCAGAACTAAGTGCCGGACCCTGTATAACAGAGAAAAATTAGATTTTATGAGCGAGTAGAAGGATATTTCTACGAGCGCATTAAATTCTGTTTACTCTCGTGTACTATACAACATTTTATCCATTATTGGTATCTAAATTTAATCTTAAATTGTATGCCTTTTCTTTGTAATGTGTTGTTTGTGAAGTTATAAATGAGTGAATCTATAGATTTTATGGTTGCTAATGTGTTGGTTGTCATGGAAAAAGTTTTTAATACACAGCACAGCAGTGACTTACACATTTTTAATTCAGTGCTCTGAATAAAGCCATTCTTTAGGTTGCTAAGGATGATGAAATAAAGACCACTTCAAATACAAGTCATAACAATGTACCTGTGAAATAATACTGTTATAGATAGACTTTTCTTTATTAGATATTCTTCCGAGATCTCTTATCGGAAAAGGTGTCCGGTTAAAAGGGTTTCATCTAATTTCATTATTCATGGTGACAGCAGTCTCGTTATTACCAACAGATATTCCTGTAAGGAGTAATTCAGTGACAGCTAACATTATAAAACTATTTTTGTTTCATCGGACTAGAGACGAATCAGCTGGCAGTCATTTGCTAATGTTTATTTTATATTACAATTGTATACAGAATTAAACACAACAGAGCTTAAAATATAGCACGACACGCGTGTGATTTTTTTTTGTATAAATTTAATGCTTTGTTGAGATGTGAAATATCATTCCGATCAATTCCGAGGCTTTAAATATATATTTTTTTTTCCTGATTCTAGGAGATGATTCGATGGCTCATCAACCTCCCTGGGGAACTACAGTAGGTTTTATATCGATGTTTTCATTCAACACGGAAAATGTGGGCCTCAAAATATTAGATAAATTATAGATGTATACCCTGAAAAAGATATCAAGGGTGAATTGAGATAATTCGGTCACTTATTACAGACGGAAAAAATGACTATTAAAACAACTTTTAATGTGAATACCACCAAGGAAAAGACGAAAATGCAGAAAAATCCTGACTGAAGCAATTGGTAAGGAAACTTGTATCCAAAGATCTATGGACAGATAGAGAAAAGTGGGGATTCGGAATTGATTGAAAGTTATAAAACAGACGTGTGTGTCCAAACAATCTTTCTCGGTTCTAAACTATAGGCCTAATGAAGTGTTAAATAGCATAATTTCAATTACACTTTTTTTTTCCAAGTCTTACATTAAATCATCGTATATTACAGCACATTACAATACAGTGTCATTTTGGAGCTATGCAACAGCATGAAACCAGCAGTACATTGTCACTGTCGTATACTGCAAATGACCATCGCTCTGCTAATGAAACATTAATGTCGTCATAATCATCTTCTCCTTCACTTGATGGTAGAGATAAATGCCCATTCCGGCTTCAAAGTTCGCTCCATCTCTTCATCGGTCGTCCAGCGCATCTTCGTCCTTTCGGTTCGTAGTCTTATTGTGTTTTTAATTTTATTTTTTTAGTCCAAGATCATCCATTCTGCTCATATGCTAACTCCACCCCTGTCTGTAATCTTCTATTTTTATTATGCAGAGAGTACATTTATAGTTCTTTTCTAATATCTTTATTCTGAATTCTATCCAGTCTCCTACACACTTTCACATTACACAGAATTCTCATCTCAACAGCTTGTATTTTAACTGTGTCTTTCTGCGTTACAATTCAGATTTTGCAGTCGGGGGAGGTCACAACTGTAAATTTTTATCTGAGTATCCCTCCTACATTTATTCCTTAATGTTCTATTGATTATTTCTCTATACATCGCTTAGAATAAAAGTAATTCATCTACATTGCCGTTGTCAAATTTGTAAAATGTCGTATTCAAAATATCTGAAGTGGGTTACCTGTCCTATAACTTTGTTTTCTATTTCAATCTTAGATTTAACAGTATTTTACCTAAAAACGCTATTACTTTTATTTTTTGTAGTTCATACTTCAATAATATATCATACGCGAATTTCAAGTCATACATTACTTTTTATAGTTCTATTTCAGTGAAACATGACAGCATAATTAAATCTCGATAGGATAGCAGACCAGATAGAAGTTTTTTTTACAAAATTAGCAACAGTACTTCCTAATTTTATAGCAGTTGCAATATAAATTAGAACCCCAACGCTTAGCCACAAACTGAAGTCTTATCACTAGTTTATTTTCTCAGAGTCTTATGAGGATCACGAAAGCAATTCTGAGACCGGCAGGAAGCCAGGAAAGGAAGCTGCGGCTGAATAGAACTAACGGGCGGGGAGACACGGCCCACGCACCACCTGTTGCACGTCTCACAACAGTAAGCTGAATAAACAAATTACATATTCACACTTGTGTCTGGATATTTCTCGTATATGTAAAACGCGTTCATTTTTATAAAGTAAGCTTCCTAACATAGTTTTAATTAAGTAGTAACAGAACATCATGAGTGAAAATGGCGAACAAAAGAATTAAAAGGTAATATGCGCTACTCTTTTAAAAATAATTTGGTGCATGTGCAAGAGAAAGCTTTACCACATATTACGTAAAGTTTAATTTTTGGTTGACTAAACAACAACATCAATAGCAATTGTTACCATAACAGAGAAAATTCTGTAGGGCCAAAAATTAAACTTTACGTAGTACGGTATTTTTAATAGAATCTCTTAATTCTTTTGTATGCAATTTTCACCCATGATAATCTGATACTACTAAAAACTAGGTTAGGAAGCTTACCTTATAAAAATGAACGTGTTTTAGAGGAGAAAAATTCGCTCCGGCGCCGGGGATCGCGCCTGGGGCTTTCAGGTTAAATTGTCCACTTCAAAATGACCAGAGGAAAAATGGCCACAAACAAAAATGTCCAGAGTAAAATGTCCCAGGGAAGAAGTCCAGTAAAAAAAAGTCTACATACAAAAATGTCCACAACAAAATGTCAAATAGCAAATTGTCCACATACAAAAATGTCCACAAGAAAATGTTCAGTATAAAAAAGTACGCATTCAATTTGAAACATGTATATACTGACTCTTCAAGAACACCAACGAACAAACAATGTAATGGAAGCATTTCATAGTAAATTTCAGAAGATGATCGTTGATCATCATGCGAATGTTTGGAGGTTAATTCAAAACTTCAAATATGAACATCAGAATGAAATTCTCATACATCAAATTCGAGTAGGTCATCGAAATATTAAGCCTCCTGTTAATAAACATAAGCTACCAAAGAAACCAACAACGGATAGAGGCGATCGTCAGAAGACAGCCAATCATGAATACAAAAACAGGAATGATATAAAACGCTACTTCGTGCAATACAGTCGTGGCCAAAAGTTTAGAGCACCCCTTCAAAAATTGATACTTTTTTAAATATAATATTTATATGGAAAGTATTTCCTGAATATTTATTAGTACTGAAAATATACTGGTTCCAGCTGAAAATGTGTGAAGTTTTAATTTTTTATTTTCAAAAATGATTGTTTTAAAAATATTTTTGTGTTTTTTTAATTTTTACATTTTTCAGATAAAATGAATTTCTCAATAATATAAATTAATTTCAAAAGTAACGAAAATATGGTTACGAAACAGTTTAAAGATGGATCAATTGTAATATCAAGAAAAATAAGAGGTTTCTTATGTTTTCTTCAAGCCATAGAGTGACAACTGTGATTTATTGCCTGTCATAAACTGTTATTGTTAGGAGTGGTTCCTTTTATTAGGGTTGGATGGCTGTAGTTTGGGTGGAAGATATTTTGTTTACATGTTTCTTCAAGCTGCTTGTGTGTATTGTAAATATAGATGGATGAAAGGTACTTGTAAAATATTTGAGAGCTTCAGTTGATTAGTTGTGTTCGTCAGAATAAGTTGTTATCCAAGAAAGCTTTGGTTATATCAGCAAGATAATGCTGCCTATCACACTTCTCGAAAAACCAAGGCATGGTTCACCGAGAATGCTATACCCCTACTGTCTTGGCCTGCTAGGAGTCCAGATTTGAACCTCATTGAGAATATCTGGGCCGTTCTAGGGAAGGAAGTACACAAAAAGAACGTAAGAAATCTTCAAGAATTGAAATTGCAATTAGCAGCATGTTGGACAACCCTGAGAAAGGCTTATATAATAGAATTTAATAAACTCAATGCCAAAGAGAATACATGCTGTTACAATGCAAAAAGGTGGTCCTACAAAGTTCTAAGTGGATTTCGGAGAGAAACATTGTGTTATTAATAAAAAGAAGACTTTTAACTCTTTATTTTTTAATTAGAAAATTGTGTTAATTTGTGTGTTGTTTCAAAAACTGGCGACAATTAATTCAAATTTCTTTTTTAAATTGTCTCTTTACATTTTAGGAACATTGGAAATTAATATTAATTATTAGAAGTGCAAATTACAATTCACAGAAATTTTTATAGTATTGGATTTGTGTTTTATAGAAAAAATAAAAATGTACAATCCTGCCCATTCCATGACACATGACTTTTGATTTGTACATATCATACATAAAAAAAGACTATTCTTTTCAGCTATACTAAAATCATATAATTATTTAAGGTTGTGACATGATATACTGAGTAAAATTGCCTTTTTCAAGGGGGTGCTCTAAACTTTTGGCCACGACTGTATCTTATTTAAAATGCAATAGACAGCCGGAAGAGGAAGGTCAAGATCAAGAGATGGAATAAAAAATTAATTGTAAATTGGAGATTTCTGTGCGTTTATACGTACATACAAATTATGATATCATATAGGACATTTTACATTAAAAAATTCATTGTAAATTTGAGATTTCTGTGAATTTAAAAATTATGATCTCATGTATAGGACGTTTAAACAAGCGGACACACACACACACACACACACACACACACACACACACACACACACACACACACACACACACACATATATATATATATATATATATATATATATATATGCGTGCGTGTGTGTGTATGGACATTTAATTTTTAAGGACATTTATGTAAATTGACATTTTCCTAGTGGACATTTCTGTTTGCGGACGTACTGAAATGGACATCTTAACTTTCAACCCGCCTGGGTCCTTGGTTCTACGCTCTAACCTCTGAGCTACGCCGAAGTTCAATCCACTATATATATATATATATATATATATATATATATATATATATATATATATATATATATATATATGCGTGCGTGTGTGTGTGTGTATGGACATTTAATTTTTAAGGACATTTATGTAAATTGACATTTTCCTAGTGGACATTTCTGTTTGCGGACGTACTGAAATGGACATCTTAACTTTCAACCCGCCTGGGTCCTTGGTTCTACGCTCTAACCTCTGAGCTACGCCGAAGTTCAATCCACAACACCGTATCACCACAAAGGGAAAAACACTAGATATATAAAATAACCTCAGATCACTCACACTGAAACAGTCGCCATGATACTTTGATGTCAAGGCGTCATCTGCAACGTTACAAAGACTTATTAAAATCTAAATTGATCACTGGATACATACACAACTCAACGTTTTAAAAACATAAGACCTGTTCAACCAGTAATTCTACAAACAACTTCAGTAGCTTGAATTTAAACAATGAAATGCTTCATGACTGGCTGAACTTCATGTTATCAAGAAGTTTATACCTACAATCTAGTTTGCAACTTAAATTGAAGGATCCATTTGAAACACTTCGACGTTCGCTAATAAATGAAGTTTAATATTATATATATATATATATATATATATATATATATATATATATATAATACACACACGACGACACAAACCATTAATTTGTAAAACACATTTATTTATTTATTTATTTAACTAGCTAGCTAGCGAGTACAAATTAAAATTATAAAACAAAAATGTTTCTAGCCACTAACGAGCCAAGCTCGTGTGGTCTTAGCCAATAATATAACATAAAATTTACAAGGTCAGTTTACTAAATACAGTAAGTAACTTAATTCAAACCAATAAATAACACACAAGAACAAAAAAAAAAATAAATAAATAAAGAGAAAAAGAGAGAAAATACACATTTAATATAAATCGACAATCAGACAGAAGCCAGTGATATTCAATAAAAGCATTAATATAGTCGACAGAAATAAAAAGGTAAAAAATATACACATTTGTTAATATTATATATCATGAATAATTTTATAAATTTCTTGTTTAAAAGCTTCAATTTTAAAATATTTCAAATTTGGAAAATGGTTTGTAATTTTATTATAAAGTCTTGAGTCGAAACTAGAACCATGTTTAAGAGCTGCACTTGTATGACATTAGTTAGTAAACTATATTTATAAACTTCTTCAATAATTATAATTAATACTTCAAAATCTGTATAAATTAAATTTGTTGGGTAATCCATATTTTTGGTTAGACAAATATGATCATATGTAATGCAGTATTAAGATATATTCAGAAGTAATTAATCTTAAACACAGGGTATCATTTTGATAATTTGAACCTGTTTTAATGTCCATAATTTTTAAATTTTTTTGTGTGTTAATAGTTGTTTTAATTATTGTTATAAATTGAAGTAGATATGAATATTGATTTGGTTTTAACCATCATACAAATAAATTAATTAAAAACAATAATTAACTCAACTGTTATTACTTTATTTAAGAGTGTTTCCGTATATAGTTAATGGTTATTCCAATCACAGTAAAATTAATGTATAACATGAGATATTTCGAATACATGCCTGAAGATGCCAAATAGGCTAAAAAGTTAGGATTAATTTTTTTAAATTTAAATGGATTATTTATTTTTATAAATATTTGTTGTTGTTTTTTAAATATTGATAAGTCATTTCGATAACATATAAAATAAATATTCTTATATTATATTACATTGAAACAAATAACAGTTTTCCCGTCAAAAATGGAAAGGGGCTGATGGAATTATAAGAATTATTTTTAATTCGAGTCGTGTTACCTATATCGTCCTTGTTGCAATCTTGTTGCATGCACCACTCATATATCCCAATGTTTCCCGAGCTGCAATATTCAACACTTAATATCATTTGCAACAGCATACTTGTGTGAGATAACATTTCCTGTTCAGTCTTTTTGAAAACAAATGTAGAAGTAAACTTATGTTGAAGCAGACAAGCAAGACTTCGCAAACCAACATCAACCATCCCACTGATAACCTCATGGTAAGTGTAAAAACTGGTTTCATTTTCGCAGCAAATAGGCTTATAACGTAAAATGACTTTCTATTTAAATATTTTCAGATTATATTCAAAAGTTAAAATTGAAATTAATATCACTGTCAATTTATTAAGGATGTTTAATTCACTGTATTATGCAAAATTTTTAACGAGTGTAACATAATTACCAGTCTAAATTTTTCAAAAGATTTTGGGGGTCCACCAAAATGGAATATCAGTTTCAAGGGGTCCGTGACACTAAAAAGGTTGGAAATCACTGCAATAGGGAACAAACATTATATGCTGTCATCTAGCAGACCAAGAATATACGAACCATTAAAAATATGGGCGCAGAGAAAATGACAAAAGAAAAAGAAGCTGTGGTTATTAAACCACTGATTTGCATTTGCAATCACATGAAATGAAATGGCAAAATTGCAGTATCAGGAAGCAAGAAACTTCGGTTTGGTTTTATCATAAAGGGGAGTTGATGCACAGTATTTGCCTAATTTGAAAACTGTTCTGATATTGTACATGCTGCTATTTTCCTTTAATTTTTTAACATATATCTTAACGTATAGGATTATGATAGGTATGCGCCTAAAAATGTCTGACCACAGCTAAGTAGAAAACTATATCCTCCTCTCTATTTTTCATCTCAAGACGGCAATAGATCCAATCAATGAAATTTCCTATACTCAATATTTGTTCATGTAAGAAACTCAACCCAAATCTCTCTTGAATAACTTATCTCTGTCACCTTCCCCTTTTAAAGAAATTAATTCGGATATACCCAAATGAAAATGTTTGTTATGAGCGAGTAAGAAGCAGAATTTCTCCCCTATTCAAACAGCTGTTCTCAACATTCAAGCCCGAGTATCAAGTCTATAAAATACCATTTCTAAAGAGATGCCTTTCAAATTCGGTATATTATGACTAGAGACAGGATTTTAAAGGGAAAATTTTTCATAAAAAAGGACACAAAAGGGGGGGAGGACAGTTATAGCCAAAAAAAAAAAAAAAAAGGACTTGAAAAAGGACTATATTACTCTCCAAAACACACTTCAGCACATTCACGGATATACATAGCACACACAATCTTACATTTATCTCTTCACAACATAAGGAAAGTGTTATATTCGATATGGTCAAAAAAGACTTCAAAAAAGGACTATATTACTCCCTCAAAAGGGTGCTATTTTAATTGAAAACACACTTCAGCACATTCATGAATACACATAGCACATACAAGCTTATATTTATCGCTTCACAACATAAGGAAAGTGTTGTATTTGATCACAGCCAACATTTGAATATGTTTCAATATGATTCTGTCACTTTGAATGCAGAATGTCTTTATAAACAAAAAATGATCGCTCAATATCAATTGAAACCTGAAGTGAAAATTTTATTTTTATGCTGAACTCTACATCAGCACACTTCCTTAGTTTTTCAATGTCTAGAATCAGAAGAAGAATGATATTTATTTTCGCTTGCTCAGGAAGTTATAGGGCTATCGGAAAAATATAGGAAAATTACCTAAATGTTTGCGACATTGTCAAAAAAGGACCAAAATAAGATATGTTTAAAAAAAGGGGGGGAAGGGAACATGGGCTGAAAAGGGGATAAAAAGGGAAGTAAAAACCACATAATTTCGGTGGAAGATAGTTTTGAACATCGTAATTAATTATTTCAAGTTTCGTGTTTAAATAAAAAAAAAAGGGGATTCCCTTTAAAATCCGGTCTCTAATTATGACTGATCAACACTGCAATATAGCGACACAGATCTTTTTCATTTCCACTCCATTTTCATTTTTGAAAGGCATTAACGAGCTTCTGAACATTACGCAGTTATCTTATGCCAATGACGAATATAAGGGTGAAGTAAACAGGATAAATCCGTATAAAACATGACAAAAATCATAATTGTTGGTCACAGAAGCGCTTAAACATGTTGCGCAATCGTTTTAAAAGTCGGTAAGCCTAAAACTGCTGTGCATGACCAGGAACAACTAAATATCCGGTCTTGTAGCATAAACATAATCTGTCGCATCGTTCATTTGCTAGTCGCGTGTTTGTTAAATATCACTTTCCATGCGCAAACAATCAAATTTGAATCTAAAAACGACGGGCTGTAATCTAAACTTGCTCATATCTCACATGGTAAAAAAAAAAATACTGAAAAATCTATACAGAAGACGGACCCAATGTCAAATACAATCATCAAAATACGAGTATATAGCTGCAGTACATACGTCATATGCGTCCTGGGGAAATGGCATTACACTGGTCCGTAGTCGTGTCACGTTTTCTACCCTGCTCTTGACTTTAAAGGACAAAACTAAAATTACTTCGATCATTTGTTATCATTATACACTACTCTCTTCAATTGACTGAACATATTGGGAATTCAAACCAATGGCTTTCCCAAAACACGCTATGAAGCACTTCATATAAAACTATTGTTATCTCGAAAAGGAAGCAAAAACGAGCAAAATCTTGTTAAACTTTACTTATGGTTCACCCTGTATATTCGAAGTCCGGAGAGAGGCTCAATTTATTTGTAGGCATTAGTTACAAGGCGTATCCCAACCTGCCCCTCTCCGAAATCCTGCAGTATAACCCGGAACGATGTATTCAGCATATACGAGCAATTTCATATGGGACGAAATGGAAATACAAAAATTAAAATTTATCCTTTCAGAAGATGGAAAAATTCGAATATCTTGGAGCACCAGTAACAAATATAAATGGTATTCGGGAGGCAATTAAACGCAGAATAAATATGGGAAATGCCTGTTGTTATTCGGTTGACAAGCTTTGTCATCCAGTCTGCTCTTAAAAAAGCCGAAAGTTAGAATTTATAAAACAGTTAGGCCTATATGACCAGTTGTTTTGTATGGTTATGAAACTTGGGCCCTCACTGAGAGAAAGGAACAGAGGTTAAGAGTGTTCGAGAATAAGGTGCTTCGCTAATATGTTTTCGCGGGATATCAGCCGAGTTAAGATTTTGGAATGCTCCAAGCTTTCGACTGCTATCTCTGCAGCCATCTTCAGGGAAGTGATGTCCGAACAGAAAGTCGAAAGGTTATATATAGATAGTAGTCGAAAGCTTGGAGCATTCCAAAATCTTAACTCGGCTGATATCCCGCGAAAACATATTAGCGAACCAACGCCGAGAAAGCCTCAAATCATAAATAAGGTGCTTATTAGGAATATTAAATCCAGACGTTTGATATGGACAGGGAATGTAGAACGTATGGGCGAAACCATAAATGCATATAGAGTGTTAGTTGGGAGACCGGAGGGAAAAGATCTTTGGGAAAACCGAGACGTAGATGGGAGGATAATATAAAAAATATGGATAAATATAAAAATGGATTTGAGGGAAGTGGGATATGATGACAGACACTGGATTAATCTTGCTCAGGATAGGGACCAATATCGAGCTTATGTGAGGGCGACAATGAATCTGCGGGTTCCTTAAAAGCCATTAGTAAGTAAAAGCTCATACGAAACATATGTAGTAATTTTACTAAAAAAAAAGTCTTGGGCTTTATTTTAAAATAAAATATTAATTTACATAATATCTATTCTTGGGATTTCAATGTGTTCGCATCCACTGGGATATTTTGGTAACAATTTTATTTTGCATTAGTTTTGAGTGGATTACAAAATTGTATGCCACGCGACTACTAACGTGAGCTTTCTTTCAGGTACAACTGAAATATTTTTATTATCGTGTTATCTCAAGGTGGTAATGATCCGTGATACGTCCACCGCTGTGGAGTAATTAGCCCGGGTTGAAATCCTGGTTGGAACAAGTTATCTAGTTGAGGTTTTTCCGGGGTTTTTCCTCAAGCATTTGAAGCAGAATTAGTGTGTAACTTTCAGCATTGGACATTGAACTCATTTCGCCATCATAATTTCTTTTAGTAGTTATTTTACGATGCTGAATCAACAGCTGAGGTTATTTGGCGTCTGAATGAAATGAAAGTGATAATGCTGGTGAAATGAGTCCGGGATCCAGCACCGATAGTTACCCAGCATTTGCTATATTTGTTTGAGGAACAACCCCAGAAAAAACCTCAACCAGGTAACTTGTCTCGACAGTGATTCGAAACCGGTTCACCTGGTTTCGCGGCCAGACGCGCTAGCCGTTACTCCACAGGTGTGGACCCGTCATAATTACATTCTCCACTTTCATCATCACCGTAATCATCTCCGTTTCCTTCTCATATGTCAGGCATAATTCGATGTAGAATCGGCTGCGGGCCACCAATGAACTTGGACCCCTTGGTATGTGGTCATTAGTTGCTAGTGGTAGTGCTATGTACCATGGGCTCTCCCATGGGTTCATGATAGCTCGTGGGACTGGGGTTGAAGGATTGTGGTGATGTCTACGCGGAAAGGTACAGGGATTCTGCAGTCTGTAGAGGAGTGCGGAAGCGGCGTGCAGGGAATTTGTAGCGCGGTGGATCCAGGGCACGTACATCATTCCATTCCGGATAGTACAATGGTCCCACCCAAGAGGCCTATGTGCCAGGGCAGTCCCCAGCGAGCATACACACCCAGTGAACATGTAACTATTGACGAGCAGTTTTTTTCCATTTCTAGAACGATGTTGGTTTAGAATGTATATTCCAGCCAAACCAGCGAAAAATGGGATTAAGATTTTTGTCATAGTTGGTAGACTAACTTACCTATAATCTTTAAATTTACGTGGGAACACAACCCGAAGAGCCACTTCAGTAGAAAACAGTGCCCCAACGAACAGGAATACAGTACAGGAGTAGTTTTAACAGTAGGCCTACATAAGATGTTTAAAGCAGATAAAAGTATAAATATACATGAAATCATACTGTATATTTATGGTAAAGCTTATGACTTTCAGATATAAAAATGCATGCACATAATGGTGTGTTTACAATTTTTTTTTTTTTTTTTTTTTGCGTTTGCTACTAATCTTTCAGCAATTAATTAATATGGATTACTATTGTAATCCACGCGACTACTGACGTATAAAAATATCACACGAGTACTGAAAGGTAAAGAAGATAGAGCAAGTAGTGACATACATGCAAGTATGTCATAAGTAATTAGGCCAAGAAGTGGCATAAGTACCGCAAGTTGAAAATATTTCACAGTGACTTTTCTTTAACATAGTATTTACTTATGGGCAGTTTCAGGGTTAGATATCAGGATATAACTTGGATCAGCAAACAATAAAGATGTTTATATCATACTTCTCATGGTAAATATTTATCTGTATTCCATTACTACAGATATAGCCTATTACATTAATTCATTAACGCGTTTAGAAAAAGAAGTCATAGAAGAAGTTAGTTTGCACACAAATTCTATCCTCTGTTTAGAAGTCTTGTCCTTAAGTCAATAAAGAATAACAATTTTTGGGTGCAAAACAAATGTGACTTTAAACTGTTCGCTACGTACAAGATAGCGATGGATAATGGCTCATTTTTTTTTTCTTTTTTACTTCTTATTTACTTTCAGAATGAGCATATTAAGGTATAAATCATTATACGGAATTTCCATCATAATAAACACATTCATTACGAAAAGTTTAATATCTGCGCCCAAGTAGTGGACTAAGAAAAAGGACTGGTTATATATATATATATATAACCAGTCCTTTTTCTTAGTCCACTATATATATATATATATATACATACATATTTAACAAAATAATCTGCCCTCAATGAGGATGACCATAAAGTTCCAGAATAAAAACACTACAGAATGATTTAAAAAGGCAAGGATGATTAAATACAGGAATTGTTAAGTAAAAAAACAGAGAAATGCAAATCCAATAGAACTATTAATGGACAAAATATAAATGATAATGTAATATTTGGATTGAATCCTTAAGTATATTCAATATATATTATATATATATATATATATATATATATATATTTCTTCCAATTTCAAATACTCGGAGACCGAGTGCTTTTAAAATGTTCCATGTGAATTTAGGAAGTGTGCCACGTGTACCAAACAAAAGACCAGAAACACTCCACTGACTAGTAAGAATATTATATTTCTCACTTAGGTACGGGATGTAGGACTCATACATGGATCTCTTCCCTCATCAACGTGCTGTGCCTGTAGGGCATCCTTTTCAAACCGGATTGTAGGATCAAAAACTATTCCCTTAGATTGAGTCCTGTGAATGGCTACAATATCAGCTCTTCTGTTCGAATGTAAGGATGAAACGCAGTGGTCGGGGAAAATTAATTTGCCAGAGTGTTTCTGGAGTATGTCTAAATACATTAAATGTACAATGACAAAGTATGTGGCATTGCAAATGCTGTTTATTTGTAATTACTGCCAAGACAGTCTCCACGTTATCCAGCGATCGTCACGGGTTCACATCAACACTGTCACATTTTTCCAACAGCGACCTTCATATTTTTCCCTATTTGAAGACACTTTTAGCGAAGAATTCAATGTCGAATTTCTACGCACGGGTATTCCACTAAAATTCTCAAGTGAAGATAACATGATAATCACTAACAAGGAAACGATATGCTTTATAGTTCACTTATTTTGATGATGCTATTTCGAATGAAGGCCAATTAACGTAAAACGAAATAGAGAAAAGCCAAATTGTACAAGCTTAAATATGCTGCGTTATTGGCGGCGAAAGTTTCTGTCTGCATTATTAGTTAATGCACTTATCCTCCATATACTGTACTTCTGTTAGGTCACTGCGGTAGCTGAGTGCCTGTACGTGATACTGATTAGAGGAATGCTCCGAGTTCGAAACCTGTGTCACTAATGCTTGGATATTTGTACCTTATTCCTTACCGTGTTATGCCGTGCTTTCAATTCACTGAATAACAATTTTTTACCTTTTGTCTTGCTCTGAAATAAAAATAGGAGAATATTACTAATATGTGTGCCCTAAATCTGAATTTAAAATCAAAACTGCCCCATCACGTACCATTTTCCGGGGAAAATGAATTGAATTTTTTAATGAAAAAAACCTTTTTTTTTTTTTTCACTGCTATTGGTAAAATTATTACAACACATTAGGGATTCAAAACGCCTCATAATACTTGAAAAATGTGTACTGGATACAAAAAATGTTACATAAATTAAAACACAATAACAATAAAAATATTTCATGCGTATAATGAGAAAAACCTCGGAATTTTAACTTCCATTTGAAAGAATTTTCTGGATGACTTCTGTTTATAACAAGACCTGGGATTGTCTTTCACAAGAAACCAACAATAGTCTGCAAAAATGTTGGATGATGAAGTTCCTTTATATCGCCTTTCCATTTAAGATATATTGATGAAATCTTTTCCCATGCTTGTTGCTTACCGCTCCAAGGTTAGGAGGAAAGAAATCGAAATAAGAATGTAAAAAGTGTATTTTGACTTATTACACCCCATTTTCTCATATGCACTGGACATGGTTTCTACAACAAGTTCTAAGTAGTTGTCTGCCCTAGAATTTCCAAGGAAATTTGAGCAATCGCGCCATGCCATTTTTTCTGTAACGAAAAGTTTTTTTCTCAAACAAAGACTCAGCCATAACTTTGTGTATTTGTGGACCGATAAAAATGCCCTCTTTTAATTTTCCTTCACTCAAAATGGTAAACTTTTCAAATACTAAAAACTACACCCTTGTTTGTTCATTGCGTAGACCTCACTTTGAACTGTTATGAAATTTACTGAATAGAAGGGACCAATATCTGTTTATTTATTAGAAGTACAAAAGAACATGCCAACAACCATAACAAAGCGGAAATAAGTTATAAACTCATAAAATGCATTAGCTTTGTTTTGGTTTACAACCCCTAACCCGCGCTAGATGTTTCGTGGGGGAGCGCTTATCGAAAAGTGAAATCATAGTATATCTTAAAAACCTTACGCGATACGAAGAAAAGAGATGCGTTTTCGAATTCAGCGGACATTAAACCATAAGGGACACATTGTATTAAGTCGGAGCAAATTCTTGTTGTTCATTAAATTACAGCTGTAATTTATTTACGTACGTGTTTTCGTTTGTTTTAAATAACAGAGAAAATTATGTACTGCTCTTTTCCTTAATGCAGTGACTTACTGTGAGCTATAACATCCCAACTCTATTCGCTTATCGGAAATCAATATTTGACTGATTAAGTTACTGGTACGTAGCCATCACTACTACAAGATGACATATCGATTTTCACTTTTACTATAAAGTCAACTACAAAACAGTCGCTGCCTAATAACACATCTTGTTTAAGAACAGATAATTACGACTACTAAGTGGCTGAGGGTTTCAACGTCATGTTCCTTCTCTCCATGAAGTACAAACGTGTCTTGGAATGTAAATACAGAATAATAACAACTCTTATTCTAAGTATAACGCAAACAGTTCCATACATAAAAACCATCGATAACTGAAAACGTTGAATGAAATGGTAAATAAAAATAATAAATTAAGCAGTTCTTGGACTCTGGACCAGTCTTCTAAGCACTTGGCTGTGCTCCAAACTAACGAGAGTAAAGCCTTGGTTTTTCTGAACCGACGCAAGCGGACCTCACACAAATCCGGACTACACGAAAGATAGTGAGTGGTTCTATAGCTGCGAGGTCTATAGAAACCACTTACTATTTCTCGTGTAGTCCGGATTTGTGCGAGGCGGGCCTCGCATGCGTTGGCTCAGAAAAACCAAGGCTTAACAAAGTAAGTGCAGTAAACAGACGGCAGACAGCAATTGTCGCTGTCAATAACCCAACAACCTTTCAGTGTTTTATAATTGGCTGTATACATGTATTCATGCATACATGGAAAGAGATAGATATCATTAACTTTCATCTTAAACAGTACCATTCATACCAGTGATTCAAAAAAGCGTAACTTCTCCTGTGACATCTAGGCCTATTTGAAAGGTCCCCCCATTCTACGAGGAAAGGGACGGGCACTGACGTTTGGAGCAGCATTATCATACAGATGAATGTAATTAGCAAAGAAAAATAAAGAATATTAGTAATTTTGAATTCATCGTGTAAAACTGAAGACAATGAATATATTTTTCACTATGACTAATTATAAACTCGTTTATAAAATAAATCTGTGTGATTAGTAATAAGTAGACAGTGGATGCGGGATGACTTAAGGAAAAGTGAAGTTGTTTCGTATCAGAGTATATGGCACGTGCCGCGCCGTCCGTCTTTTGTGTACCTGGCGAGAACAGCAGAGTACAAGACGAATGAATCCCGATCTGTTCATAGTAACATTGCAACGCAATGTGTGCAGTTGTGTTAGCCTGCTCAAGTATTTAGTACGCGTTGAATATGTTGTACTGATCCATTCATAATGGCAAAAGTTAAATTCGATCAGAGATACGAAATGCAATTAAGAAGTATGAGAATGACATTTTATATATTAACGAAGACAATATCATGTGTAATGTATGTCAAATTAAAATAAAAACCAGAACAACTCAGGCTATAGAGAAACATTGCAACAGTACAGCGCACAGGAAATGCGTTGAAATTAAATCTGAGGAACCATCTACTACATCATCATCATCATCATCATCATCATCATCATCTAGTTGTGCGGGTCTAACGACACGTGCAACATGATGCTCAGTACAAATATTCCTCTAAAGAAATTGAGTGATCCCCATTTTAGAGGTTTTCTTCAGAAATTCTCTCGATACAAAAACTGTTTAAGCGATAGGCGAAGACGATTCAGCTTCGACAACTTACGAGAATATATTGTCGTTTACTGCAACGCTGGTAATTGCATCAATGACGACGAAGACTGAACCTTGCAAGGTATGTACTACAGCACTACAGTACGTTATTTTTCTTTTCCTTCTGACTGTACGGAGATGCAGTAGCATGTTGACGTCGTCTGTTTACGTTTAAAACCTGTTCAGCCAATGGTCTGAATGAAAAAAATGTAACATATAGTAAATGTGCACTTACATTCAACGATGTCATCCCGCATCCACTGTCTAGTAATAAGTGATAATAAAGATGTAGAAGACACATGAAGAAAAAAATATATAGGCTATTTTTTTTTTCATTTAGGCCCATTAATAGGTCTACGTCTCTGTACAAATCTATTCCTTCCACCACAAGCAACCATTGGAACATGTCTTCTACAAGATAACCATCGACAATATTACCAAAGCGGATAATAAATATAAGACCGGAGCGAAAGGACCGTGCACCAAAACAAACTACAAAGTGCAGGTAACGTGTGGGGTGAGGACGAGCCCTACGATAAACACGAGGGATGCACAAGGTTTTAGTTACAACATTTATGGCGGAGCATTAATTGAAATTATATTTTCCAAAAACACACAAAACGAAACAACACAAATTGCATAATGTTATCATATACACATTTTAACAAACAAGCAATTGTAACGTTGAAATAATTCAATGTAACAAATCAAATTTTGCTACTTATATGATGTTGCTTTCAAGCAACATTTTTTACGGTCATGAATTTCATTCTCTGTATCACTAACATAATATCACCGTCTTCTGTAGCCGAATTAACATAACTACAGTATATTGGTCTGAAGTGACAACACTATTTCCTAAACATAATTACAGTACTAGTGGAGAAATTTAATCTATTGTGGAGGAAATTCATGAGATTGGAGATTCATACATATGGATATCTGTCCATAAAATGACTGGTATTGTAGGGAGATACATTGGTAATTTAATAGTTGGTTAACTGGACAAAGGGCGCCTGGAAAACATCTACTATTATGCTGTAGGCAGCTAGAAAAAGTAAAAGGCCAACACAGTGTTTATTTTGTAAATTTAGGTCTAAAAGTTCTATATCCAAATGGAATAGAAGACACAAGAGTCCTTTGTTGTTGACAGATGCAGCTGCACCCATAGTCGTAGAAGGAAAGTTTCTTAAGGCTTAGTCAGAATTTAACTCACATTACATATTTAGCATACGCGTTTTACCGCATTATGGAGTACTTTCGAAATGAGTTTCAATGAGTGAAAAAAATATTTTTTTCTCGGTTGGGATGTTAATAAAAGCTCATTATAGGTTAACGGAAGTTATCAAGCACAAAACTACCATCAGAGCTTCTGCTGACATGTTGAGATATATGGTTGAAGGCTACGAAATATAAAGTAACAACAAAGCATTAAGAAATGAAGATTTGTCTTCCATCGTGCTGCATACTCAATTGAGAAAAAACATGTAGTCCTTCGAAAAAGGGACTCAAAGAATTTGTAGACGTATGTATGAGGGAGTGAGAATGAGACAGTCCAAACAGAAAATAGGCAGTGCAATTTATTGACATTATTAGTAATAAGACGCTCATACACAAAAAGGAACAACAAAGCATTATTGGTATGGATTCCATCCCGAAATTTCATACATTTCCAAACCGTTCGTTTCTAATGTATGTCATCCGATGACTATACATCAAGATCGACAGTTGAATTAAATGCTACTCAAAGAGTCCTTTAACATGTACAAAACACATTATTGTTCATATCACACAACCATTAGAACGAAATACACAACTTTCACTTTTTAATTTCTCACTTAGTCGAACATATGTAATTTAGAAGTTCTTGTTTTATTTCATTGCACGGTCTTAACATTCACTATCGCCAGAGATATCAGGAGTTGGAGAAGCAGGCACACTGCTTGCACAAGAATCCGGTGCATCTATACTGATGTGGATGATAAAATTAACGACTCCAGCTTCTTTGGGAAAACAGATTCTGAGTAATTGCAATTTCCCTGTTCTGTCATTCGGAAATCTATTCACGACCCTCTTTCTTAATTGCTTATACCTAGTTGTCGTAGTCGTTCTTCCTATATGCCTTTGTTCAAGAGTATTCAAAGTAATTTTCGCTCGAAATGAGCAGCATTAGACAGTTTTTAAATAATCACTTGCTCAGCACTTTACACTTGGTGTGAACGACTGGAATCGTAAGAGATGAAAGAACACAATTTCAATATTCGATTTAACAGGAGAAAAATTCTCCTTATTCCCTACAATACAAGTGAAGTTTCCGAAATAAAAAAAAAAACCGTTCGAAACAAATTTCGGCCTCGAATTGTTATTCTATAGCAAGAAGCCCTAATGAAATATGTATCCGAGATTCTGAACGAGGATTAAAATGTTCTGAAATGTCGTAGAAGATCCTACTTACCGTTTCTTCTGAAATCCAAACATCTGTTCACGTAAGGGACATAAATTTAAATATCATTTGGCGTCGAAGTTGTTTATCTCTCAAGGTCTTGTTAATGTAACAGGGAATATTCATAAGTTACAGTAAGGATTAAAGCGATAATAACAACCGTAACGCTCACCTTCGTAGTATACACAGCCGAGCATTTTTACAAACTCCACGCACAACACACACTAGCGTGTTACGACTTAAGTTATGTAGCCTGAGGCATAAAACGAAATTACAGTAAAACATCTCAATTAAGCTCTAAATTTTAAATGGACAAGAAATGTTAAATAATTCACTCCTGTTTTATCAGGTTTTCTGAGTTCAGAATTTTTCGTTCTTGACTTGGTAACTAACAAGAGAACGAATGGTGGAAATGGCTACAATACTTCCACAAAGTTTAGAAACTACATTAATTCTGCTCCATATCACTGTCGGAACCCATATTGTTAACTGTGTTGACCACTAAGTCCGAAACGTGTCCTCAGTGGTTTCGCGGTTAGCATGCTAAGCCGTTCAATCAAATGTTCACGGGTTCAAACCCGGCCGAGGAAGATAGATTTAATGGGCAATAAAATCCTGAGCAGGGTTTTCGCCAGCAACGAAATGAAGTTCGAAATCTCGTGTCGTAGATTTACGGCAAGTAAATCTGATAGAGGGGTGCAAGCAAAATTCGTCAACCATTTCTCGCCTACGTTGAATTTCGACACTGAATAACCTCCAGAAAATCCGTAGTTAAATGAACTACTGCTACTGCTGCCGCCGCCACCATTTTCACAACCAATAAGGAAGGCTCACCAAGTGATAATGGATTTTCACGACGATTGTTCCCCATTCGTTCCACTTGAAATAAGAAAGCTCCCTATAAACTTCTACATTCGAAGAAATGCTAGTTTTCGATATAATAATTTTTTTTTCAGATTAATTTCAGAGCTATAACAGCTAATGCAAACAGTGCTATGTGCTAGACATATCAGGCAATAAATTCATCTAGCTGCATACCGTACTTTCAAAACCTCTTTAAATAATGTAAGTTATGAAAATGACATACCACATACATAATATTCATGAAATTGACTATAGAATAGTCTACAGTAGGCTATGAAGAATTTTTAATGAAATGTAAACATACCCGAAATTATTCACTGTACTGATCACAGTAGTGGAAACCGTTGTAAAAATGCTCATAACACAGTGGAACTTTGCACCACGAACATTTCAGCAAAATACGTTTTTCACAGTCAGTTTTAGCGTAGTTCTGGACATCAACGTGTAAACAGAATTCTACAGGAGTGACGAATTTATTAGGTTTGTTGTCAATGTACCCGACTTTATGCCAGCCATATTTAAACATATTCACGTATCTAAGAGATGAAAACTGATCATGCGTTAAGGACTGCAATTTTATCACATTAACTCTCTGATGCAATATAATATTCGTGCCAAGTAACAAAACACTACCACAGAACTTCCTAATAAAGTTTTGCCAAGACTTAAAGCCATAACGTCAAGAGGATGAACAATCGGAGCTGTGTGCTTTGGAATTAACACTTCCACCGTCTTACCTTCTGGAGTTATTCTTTCTATAGCCTATCTATCTCGGTAACTGGCCCACGAGTCTACCAAAAGAATGCTATGATCATTGACAGATGGAAAGTATATTTCTTGAAGCCAATTGAAGCGATTAGTTTTCATAAGCTTCCCCGATTTTGAGGGAAATGCACAAACATTTGGGGCCTTAAATATTTTCTTCTTCACGATGACAATGAGACTTACATGAGTGTCAAGCGATTATTTTTAAAAATCATATCTCGAAGGCTAGGCCTTTTCCAGATGTAGAAATTTATAGTGAAATTTCTTATTTCAAATGGAACATATGGGGAAAAAATCGTTGTGAAAATACATTATCAGCTCGTGAGCTTTCCTTTTAAGTCCGGAACAACTACATCAGTTTCCCAGTGCATCTTTTCAATTATTTTCATGCGCCTGCAGACAGAATTCACTCTAATACAGCGGAGTGACTTAATCGAGAATTCAGTTTGTAATCTGTGGTAATCTATGACGCGAAAAATCTGAACTATAGTTCTCTAAAGTATGGTTTTAATTTCCACTGTGTTCAAAACGATGCGGGGTTATTAAGTATACTTGCATAGTGTCCAGAAGAAGATATATTTCGGACCTACGAGCACAAATTGGCTCCATCATCGAGGAAAGCAGGGAAAGAGGAAATGAGAAATCTATCTGTTGGATGTATTATCAAGAGATGTTCTCAGGTCCACATCAAAAGAAATTCGCACTTCACCGTTCTCTCTGACTAGATGCCTTGTAATCAGGCCTATTCAGTTTTAAGACCGACAATATTATTTCGATCACATATCGAA
Source organism: Periplaneta americana (assembly GCF_040183065.1). Taxonomy (NCBI): domain Eukaryota; kingdom Metazoa; phylum Arthropoda; class Insecta; order Blattodea; family Blattidae; genus Periplaneta; species Periplaneta americana. The sequence goes on along the minus strand of NC_091117.1, from coordinate 136,265,219 downwards.
CAGAAAATATTGTGAATGTTTTCTTCTACGAAGTAGGAATGCTAACATTCACTGCAGTCCATTCAAAGACATGGCTCACAGACCGTCTATTGGACTGTCATTAACACACACCCGGAACAAAAAGATTGACTCCTTCATCAGAACTGAAGCCTGTATTATATTTTTTCCTATGTTATACAGTAGAGCGTCTCGTTTAGGCACAGTGAAAACGTGAACAAAGTGAAGGTAACGTGTGGGGGGAAGACGAGCCGTACGATACACACGAGGAATGCACAAGGTTTTAATTAGAACATTTATGGCGGAGCATTAATTGAAATTATATTTTCCAAAAACACACAAATTGCATAACGTTATCGTATACACATTTTAAAAACAAGTAATTGTAACGTTAAAATAATTCAATATAACAAATCGAATTTTGCTACTTATATGACGTTGCTTTCAAACAGCATTTTTTACGGTCATGAATTTCATTCTCTGTATGACTAACATAATATCACCGTCTTCTGTGGCCGAATTAACAAAACTACAGTACTGTAATTATGTTTAGGAAACAGCGTTGTCACTTCAGACCAACATAGGCTACTGTAGTTTTGTTAATTCGGCCACAGAAGACGGTGATATTATGTTAGTCATACAGAGAACGAAATTCATGATCGTAAAAAATGCCGCTTGGAAGCAACATCATACAAGTACTCCTGGTTGAGTGTTAGAGAAGGCCGTATGGCCTTAACTCTGCCAGGTTAAATAAATCATTATTATTATTATTATTATTATTATTATTATAAGTAGCAAAATTTGACTTGTTATATCGAATTACTTCAACGTTACAATTGCTTTGATTTTATCTATAGTTATATTATGTAGGACCAAAAATTAATCTTTATGTAGTTACAATTGCTAGTTTGTTAAAATGTATATATGATAACGTTATGCAGTTTGTGTTCTTTTGTTTTGTTTATTTTTGAAAAATATAATTTCAATTAATGCTCCGCCATAAATGTTCTAACTAAAACCTTGTGCATCCCTCATGTTTATCGTACGGCTCGTCCTCTCCCCACATGTTACCTGCACTTTGTTTACGTTTTCAGTGTGCCTAAACGAGACGCTCTACTGTAATTTGTCACGGGTCTCCTTAAGTTAAGTTGTAAAATAACCTATTAAAAAAAAGACTAAAATGTAAGTCCAGCTACGGAGTTTTACAAATTGTGCAGCAGCATATGTACATGTTTGGCTTTTATACAGTAGTTGTAGGAAGTTGCTTTTGAAGTAAAAAAAATCGGAGCCAGAAATGGAATGCTTCATAATAATACTACGAAAGAAAGGAACCAAAAACATCTGTAAGACATGCTAAATTTCGTTTTCCACACGATTATTAAAGAACTATTTGCAATTACACTCTTCCCCAGTCAAAAGGAGTAATCATATTTTATTTCCTAACTTCAAAATATCAATTTTATTCTAGGAGGTCAAATAATAAATAAACAGTCTCATGCTTCGACTTTTATCTTCACGGTATAACCGCCGGTGCTGATTTCATCATAGAATGATAAATGAGCTAGCAAAAAAAAAAAGCATAAAAAGCATAGCCGTTCTTAAAGTTACAGTAAAGATAAATCCCCTGTATCCGCTCGATATACAATACCGCGTTCCTGAAGTCCATACAAAGTCATTTCCACCGACAGAGCTACCAGATTTCTTAGCTAAGAACATAATCGTTCACTATTTGTGTTACATTCACTAACAAAGATAAATGAAATCAGCCGCAATGTAAGTGACGGCCAAGGTCCGCATTGTGCAGCGTTGCATGTTTAAAGCCACTGTCGTGGGCTCGAAACCCGCCTAGAGCATGGATGTTTTTCACTGTCAATGTGATGAAGTAGTCCGTGCTAACCCCACGTAATGGGAGTCTCACCGTGCGTACATCTGGTGTTACTTATGGCTTTTAAGGAATTCGGAGGATCATTGCCGCCCTCACATAAGCCAGCCATCGGTCCCTATCCAGAGCAAGAATAATCCAGTCCATACTATCATATCCCACCTCCCTCAAATCCATTTTAATATTATCCTCCCAACTACGTCTCAGCCACCCTAAAGGTCTTATTCCTCCAATCTCCCAACTAACACTCTATATGCATTTCTGGATTCGCCCATACGTGCTCCATGCCCTGCCCGTCTCAAACGTCTGGATTTAATGTTTCCAATTATGTCAGGTGAGGAATACAATGCGTGCAGTTATGCGTTGTGTAACTATCTCTATTCTCCTGTAACTTCATTCCTCTTAGCCCCAAATATTTTCCTAAGCACCTTATTCTCAAACACCCTTAATCTCTGTTCCTATCTCAAAGTGAGAGTCCAAGTTTCACAACCATACAGAACAACCGGTAATATAACTGTTTTATAAATTCTAACTTTCAGATTTTTTGACAGCAGACTAGATGAGAAAAGCTTCTCAACCGAATAATAACAGGCATTTACCATATTTATTCTGCATTTAATTTCCTCCCAAGTGTCATTTATATTTGTTACTGTTGTTCCAAGATATTTGAATTTTTCTACCTCTTCGAAGGATAAATCTCCAATTTTTATAGTTCCATTTCATACAATATTCTGGTCACGAGACAATCATATACTTTGTCTTTTCGAGATTTACTTCCAAACCTATCGCTTTACTTGGTTCAAGTAGAATTTCCGTGTTTTCCCTAATCGTTTGTGAATTTTCTAACATATTCACGTCATCCGCATAGACAAGAAGTTGAACTAACCCGTTCAATTCCAAACCCTGTCTGATATCCTGAACTTTCCTAATGGCTTATTCTAGAGCGAAGTTAAAAAGCAAAGGTGATAGTACATCTGGCGTTAGGTTGAAAAAATTTCAACTTTGAACTTAGGGTAAATTTAGCCGTGGTAGAATAAGAATAAACGTCACTCCAGACTCCAAAACAGATCTTCAGAACGGAATAACTTGAAACAATGACTACCCTAACGGAGCAAAGCAGAGATAAAGGTAAGTATTGCTACATCAGCTACACCTATTTTCAGGAATTAATTCTTGAATCATTCGTGTAAGGATTATGAAATCAACATCAAGCAAGTCGACCTGGTTGGCGCTGGCCTTCTATGCCCAAGGTTGCGGGCTCGATCCCAGGCCAGGTCGATGGCATTTAAGTGTGCTTAAATGCGACAGGCTCATGTCAGTAGATTTACTGGCATGTAAAAGAACTCCTGCGGAACAAAATTCCGGCACATCCGGCGACGCTGATATAACCTCTGCAGTTGCGAACGTTAAATAAAACATACCATTTTTAACATCAAGCACACACTAGCAGCGGAGTCCTCTGCCATACGATCGGCGTGATGCAGGATCACAGCTAACGACAACACACGACAAATTTGGTGCTTCAATTTTCTTATCGTTAAGCGGAACTTTCGCTGTAATCAGCTGCGCTACCGGCTTCTATCATTCGACCCGCGAGATAAGTCACAAAACAGTCTCTTACACAGTCATTCGTTATTATCACTAATCGTTACTGTATTAAGAAAAAAATAATATTAATAAAATGTATAGCTTTTATTTAAAAACGGAAAATATTTCCAGGATAATGGAGAAAGTTACACAACTCAGAACTGCACACATTGTATTCTTCACCTGATAGAAACATTAAATCCAGACGTTTGAGATGGGCAGGGCATGTAGCACGTATGGGCGAATGCAGAAATGCACATAGCGTGTTAAGGTAAGCGTCCACTACATCGTATCGCACTCATCGGACGAATCGCACGGATCGGAAAAAGACAATCTTTACTGTAACTGTTATGTAACCGCGTACACTACATCGTATCGCACGCATCGGCTTTCGGTAAATCCGTCCACGTTCCTCAGATGAGCAACTTTTCCGATGCGTGCGATCATGGTCTTCTTTAATAAATCAATTTTAATTGCCCAACTGTTACTATTATGTTGTGCCATGTTCAGTGTCGCGCCAAAATGGCAGACGGAAAACTTATTCCGCTTATAAAAACTGTGAAGAATTATATTACTTGAGGCATTCCCATTACAGTACTGGTAATCAAGTCGTTTCTCACATAACCAATATCTCTTTCGTTTCTTCCTCTTCAATTAAGAAGCATGAAACAGTTACAAATTCTTACTCGCTAACAGTCATAATTAATAGACCTAATCTCAAACTCCTCTGTTTTCAGCAATGTCAATATCGTACGTCATATGTTTTAAACAGCTGATAGAGAATCCGATGAGACGATGAGGTAGAGCCATTACAGTGAACGCACTGTACTTAAAATATCCGTTGCGTGCGATTCGTCCGAGGAGTGCGATATGATGTAGTGAACGGTTACCTTTAGTTGGAAGGCCAGAGAGAAAAAGACCTTTAGAGAAGCCGAGACGTAGATGGGAGGATAATATTAAAATGGATTTGAGGGAGATGGGATATGATGCTAGGGACTGGATTAATCTTGCTCAGGACTGAGACCGATGGCGGGCTTAAGTGAAGGTGACAATGAACCTTCGGGTTCTCTAAAAGCCATTTGTAGGTAAGTACATGAAGTGTAATATCATTTACGGTTTCCTAGGTCCAAACGTGTCACACTTTCCTAAGCATTTCGTCTTTATACGTTCTAGTCTCTCTCAATTTTCTAAAAAGATTATGTATTGTATAAATACTAAGAACTGTGATATCTAGAAAATTATCTGTAAATCTTTTTTGCACTTGATAACAGAGTGAGTGCAAAAGGAACACAAACACTTGCTATTGTATAGTAAATCGTCAAACACCATTTCAATCAAGCAATCGCCACAAAAGAAATTGTCCTTATTGATTTCAAACAGTCCTGTCTTTCCAAAACAACAATCAAGCAAATCATCGAAGTATACACACGTCTAGACTATTGGCCTACCAATTCTTCAGTCATGATAATATATGGAGTAGTTTAATTTCAGGTTTTGATCTTACAAACATTCTGATGGGGGCAGATAAAAAATTTAAATTTTTTTCTTCCACCATGTCAATAATATCAAAAGAAGTGGTTCTACAAATTTTGGCCACTCGACCGCAATTACGAGGGCCGTAAAAAAATAAGTTCGCCAGGGGCCGTTAACAGAAAGAAAACATAATTTCATTGTAAAAATTTATTGTAACAGACACAGCAATTGTTGAGCTATTTTTCAACATATTCCCCACCGGAATTGAGACATTTGTCATATCATGGGATTGACAGAGAGATGCAGACGGCTGTCAAACGCTGGCTCCGATCACAGGCAGTTGACTTCTACAACACAAGGATACAAAAATTGATCCCATTGGGGGATATGTTGACAAATAAAGCAACAATTGCTGTATCTGTTTCAATAAATCTTTCCATGTAATTGTGTTTTTTCTGTAAATGGCCCCAGGGAAAATTACTTTCTAGACGGCTTGGTAACTGCGATTGAGTGGCCAAAATTTGTATAAGCACTTCTTTTGACATTATTAACATGGTGGAAAAAAAAATTAACTTTTTTATCTGCCCCCATCAGAATGTTAGCTTGTTAGCAGAGTGAGGCGCGTAAGGAAAACTCGCAACACACATTCAATTCCCGCCAAACATTCTTGCAGAGGAATATACAAGTTCGATATGTCAATGTGAGTATGAGAACTATCAGCAGAAGATTGGGAGAAGCAAACTTCGCGCTAGAAGACTTGTAACGGGTCCAGAACTTTATAGACAGCATTTCATAGCCCGACATCGCTATGCAAGAGATCATAGGTGGATAATGTAACAATGAGAGCACGTATTTTTCAGTGAAGAAGCGCGATTTTCCTTGCATTCACCAGATGGCATAGAAAGAGTGTGGAGAAAGCCTGGTGAAAGATATTCCTCTAGCACATTTTCGTCCAGGATCGTTTTCCAAAGTTGTTCTGTGATGGTGTGGGCTGTAATAAGCTTAACAAGGACAGAGCTGGTCTTCATTGAGAATGGGAGTCTTACAGCATATCGGTATATGCAGGAAATCCTTCAGGAGTATGTTGTGCCATTTGTTCCATTTATTGGTGATTGTTTCCTGCTCATGCACAACGCACTCCCGCATATGGCACGATGTGTGCAACAGTTCCCGAATGAGGTGGGAATTCATGTCATGGAATGGGTTGCTCGAAGTCCAGATTTGAATCCCATCGAGTATGCAGCTGGAAGAAGGGTCCGCCAGCATTATCCAGACATCATACAAGACCTGCAAGAGGCTCTCCAAGAACAGTGAGAACTGATTCCTCAGGAGGACGTTGCAACATTGATCACGAGCGTGCTTGAGAGGCTGAATAACGTAATTAATGCGAGAGGTGACAATCCTGAAGGTGAGAAGAAAGCGTCAGTGAAGTGCAGTGAACAAAAGAAAGTGTTAGAGTGGATAATCAATGCGTTTTTTAAACAAAACAGTGCAAACATTTTGTGTTACTTGCGTCTTCGTTGCAAAAAAATTCAATTAAATTGTTATAAAAACAAACTTTTTGTTCATAAACAGAATTTTAACCCCTTATCGCATTATGGGACAGATATGGCACATACGGATTTTATATTCATATAAGTTATAATATAAGCGTATGATATTTGAAACTGCATACTGGGACAGATATGGCACACTGTCAATAACTGCATTTGACCATATGTGACATCAGTTGAGAAAGATAGAACTACTTAAGTTATTTGAATATAAAACCGATGTGTGCAAAACTGTCCTATGCGGTAAGGGGTTAAAAGTTCTCTAACTTAATACTGCATCATAAAAGAATAAGAAAATATACATGAAATTCGCAGAAATATAAAATAAATTTTAATTAAAAACACTGAAGTATTTTTGTGCCTCTGAGTGTAATTCCATAAAACAAGGAACTCTTGTAGAAAATATTAAAAATGAACCTAGGCTTGATACTACAAAAAAATATCGTGAAATTATTCTACGTATATCTTGAATCAATACCCTATCTAAGTTATAAGAAAATTGTTTAGGCTAAATAGAATATAGGCTTAGTTAGCTCTAAATCGAATTAAAACATACACTATAAACATCAGCATTCAAACTTAAGCTTTATGACCTATGAGTCTACACCTGTGGAGTAACGGTTAGCGCTTATGGGCGCGAAACCAGGTGGCCCAGGTTCGAATCCCGATCGGGGCAAGTTACCTGGTTGAGGTTTTTTCCGGGGTTTTCCCTCAACCCAATATGAGCAAATTGCTGGGTAACTATCGGTACTGGACCCCGGATTCATTTCACCGGCATTATCACCTTCGTCTCATTCAGACGCTAAATAACCTAAGATGTTGATACAGCGTCGTAAAATAACCTACTAAAAATGACCTATTACGAAAGAATTAATCTTCCCATCTTTGCCTAGCTGTCTAGGTTTTCTTCTTCCTCTTAATATAATATGATATAATCATTAACATAATTTATGCAAAAGAAACACACACACATTATAAACAGAAATCTCATATGTTAAAAGCTAGCAACTTAGCGCTATCTAATAAAGCTTTATTCACGTTCTTAAAAAAAAATATTTTGTCACAAACTTTTCTCCACGTGAAATAACATGTTTATTCGAGAAGAGATTTACCGTATAGGCATGAAAAACTTCAAGAATTGTACGCCAAGTAAAACGGTAAGGCCAATAAAATTGATAACAGCTGTTGGATAAGTCGATAAATGACGAGTAATGTCATCATATTATATCAGTTTAGATTGGGTGTGCCGATCATAGGGCACAATTTTAGTTCTGCGCTAAGGTCACGGTCCTCCTAGACCGTCCTAGGGCATGGTTGTTTCTCAGTTGTCAATGTGACGTCCTGTAGTATAGGGATAATTTTGATCTAGTTGAGGTTCGGAATCGTGTTGATTCCATAACACGGCAGTGTCGTCGTGAGTCCTACCAGACCGTCTTACGTCAGGGCGAATAAGTCAACAATATGGGAGTGGACAAAGGTCAATGGAAGTAATAAAAATTCTTCATAGGTTGTGTTATTTAATTTACTACCTTGTCGTAATATTATGGTTGCGACGAAACTCCGTGTAATATACAGAGTGTAAGGGGTATAAGTGTAGTCCTTTTCACAGTCGTCGGGGACGGTCTACAGCACTCATGTCAACTGATGCCCACAGGCGCAAGCGCGCGCTTTAGAGCTCAGGAGAACCTTAGCGCTTTATAACGAAAAGAGACAGACGAAAGAGGTAGTGTATGCCGTTTGGTCAATCTGTATAAAGGGTTGGCCAACGCTGATTTAAAGGATAAAGGGAAGAGAGCTTATTAAAACTATATCCATGTTAATTTTTAGATTTGTCTGAGAAGTATAAATAATGCATTACAAGAACGTAAGTTTTAATTTTAATGCTCATTTTTCACAAATTTGCTTTTTACTGAAAAGGAATATTTCCTCAAATTTTTTTTTAGAAAAGTCAAATTTTCAGATAGCCTATGTTTATTTAGTAGCCTTACAGGTACTGAAACAATGTTATCGTAAATTAATATATAGTAAATACGTTTTATTGAAGCTAGTGTATTAAAATTTTTGAAAATATTCGCATGAAAAATGTTTGTAAGGAAATGAATTAATACAGCAAATACTCTTACATCATAAACAAAAGATATGTGCCCATGTGTTATGAAAACGTCCGCTCTATAGCTTCAGCAGATTTCGATAAAAGAATTTAATTTTCTGATGATAGGAAGTTGCACACCAATATCAACCTAAAAGCATAATGCGATAAGAGTTCTGTTATGTAGTATTAGTTCCAGTTAAAACATAGCTTATACAGTACCTAGGTAACTTTGCTTTGTACTAAAATATTATTTGGATTAGTTTATTGATTAATTTTATAAGGTTAAAGATACCACCAATTCTAACTTATCATGTCATACTCAATCTCTTTTTTTGGGATGTCACTTTCTTTATGAATGATGTGTTTCATTCACTTAGTACAGTATAGTTGTACTACTATGGAATTTAAGTGAATATTCCTTCTTAACTCTTTATTACGTTATTAACATTTAAAATACAACTGCAATATTAATAAATTGATATTAGTACTTTTGTTTTACAGACAATATAGATAATATCAAACACAAAGAAGCCATATAAAAATAACGACATAAAATTTCACGTTCCGTTTGAAGTTTGTACATCACTGTTTTCTTAATCCAACAGGCTGCTTATTCATATACATTACCCTTCCTCCTTCCATACTTAGCGCTTGATGTCGCGCACGACGTCAAGGTCAGAAAAATGCGCCTGCTTTGACATCACTGGTCTACAGGATCAAAAAATGTCCATACAACGTAGGCGCAAAACTTGATAGTTTTCCCAGAAAAAAAATTTCTTATTTTATTCGCGTTATACTGCTTATATCGTTAGTAAAATTACGAAAACAATTACATCAGTAGATATATCTCGCAAAGAGTTAATATTAGCTTAAATAAATATCTATGTGTTCTATTACGTTTTCGTGAAATTAAATAAAAATGCAGGCTTAAATTTCTTAATATTCTGATATAAGAGCCATGGCAACGTTCAATAGGCAGTACTCTGCACAGACGTATGTACGAGTCAGCTGAGTTCAAGCTCACTGTCCATAGGTCTACTGCCGAGCGGATAGCGGTTCAGTACAGGGTATTCTTTAAACAACTTACAATGTCATTCACAATTTAGGAATATCATATGTTATTAATTTATAGAGAAAGTCGTAATTCAAGTGAAGCAAGAAAGATGTACCGTCAACGTTTTCCTCACAGAAGGTTATCTAATCGGCGAACTTTTGTAGCAGTTTCTCAACGATTATTAGAAACTAGAAGTCTCTTACTCCGTTTCGAAAATCACACAACCAGAAATTTGTTTAAAAATGATAGTGCTTTACAGGAGCGGAAGAGATTAAAATGTTGCATTAGAAAAAAAGTTCGTATAATTTTGTGCAGAAAACCATTATTGTTTATTTTTTAGACCTACAATTAAAAAATGGAGCAATATTGTTACATAAAATGTATATTTACCATAACGTTCTATTAATGAAGCTGAAAGTTTGTATTTGCTGCTCGTTTTATGTAAACAACAATATTGTCATGGTCTGCTCCTGCATTAGAACAGAGGATCTGTTTTGTACCAGTCCGTCTTTATCCGCTTGAGCTGTACTGTGTACTTCTAAACCCCCTCCTCTCCATCCAGCAACGTTGTAAAACGTCTAATATTGTAAACTTTAATAATTAGTTAAATATTGCAATTAGAAAAGAATTGTAAGAACATTTTTTCTTCCTTATGACATGAATAATCAACAGTTAAAATAATGGCACTTATACCCCTTACACATTGTAGATTGTCAAACATTCAGTTCTGCCATTCCTTAACGAAATCAAACTTTTTTTAAAGGGCATATGGTCACATAGTTTTTTTTACTAATGGCGGATACGCGACTTTTCGTCATTCACCCATATGAAGCCACTTGTGTAGACAAATTTAGCGACAGAGTTGTTGCCCAGGATGCGCCATACGAGGCTGGTCTATGTTACACCCATGATGAGATAATAAGAGATTTGTTGAGATGCCACAAGGGAACCGGAGTTCCCGGAGAAAACTCCTGTTTACCTGGACCACAGGCTTGCCCAATACAAGTTATAAATCGGGGGTACGCTGGGGATTTCGAACTCGAATCCTCAGAATTATGTCCAGCGCTCTAGCCACTAGACCACCATGGTGGCTCATACACATCTCTAATAGCAATAAAATTTTACACGTCCTGTCAACTGTGACACCTTAAGCTTATATAAATATATGAAGACATTATGAAATGAAAAAGGTTACGATGTTAAATACTTCACTTCATTCTATCTCGCCTGACGCAAAGCATAAATTTTATTTTAAGGTGAATGATTGTAACAAATATCGGAATATATAGCCTACAGTAGTTTAAAACTGTAAATAACCAGATATAAAATATAAACATTTTTCACATAAATTTCATATTTACATGAATACCGTAAACTAGAAATACTAAATAAACATGTCAAATTATACACTAATTAAAAATAGCCAAGTGTCAACAATTATTCTGGAAAATTTAAAATATTAATGACTAGGCTACAACAAAATGATACTATATAGGCCTAGATATATATGCTCTGGTACTTCAGAATCTAAAGCTGGTAGTTTCGGTACGATTTATGGTTTGTGACATTATGCTTGACAGTAAGCCTGTAGGCTAGAATAAAACTAGTGCACCATGATGACATTAAATTTAATTGCTGGTGTAATGTAAATTAAATTAATTGTTTTGCGATTCTGGTAAGCAATAAAAATCTTTGGTTTATTAATACTACCAAAAAAGGTTTGACTTTTTTTCATGTCTGAATGCTGGAAACAACTCTTCTACTAAACGTCACAAGTATCAGTATAGGCCTACATTCTCTCGATTTAGTACTTGAAAAGAAATTCTATAAACAATAGTAGCCTAGAATGAGACACAAAAAGAAAAAAAATTATCAATTCTGCTATTTACTATTAACTTAATAATTATTGTGATCAGTCATATGGTGTAACTAATTATTCTTTACAGTACAAAAGATAGAGGGGGCGTAACTCCACTGTTGGCCAAACAACAGTTGCCTAGGCTATAAATAGGAATTTATAGGACTTCAAAATAATTTTGCTCAAAAAACTCATTGGTTACAATTTGGAGAGGTTGGTTTAATTCAATAACCTGATTAGTTTTTTTCTTTAAATTGGAGGATTATGATGATTTCTTTACACTGTATTGGTTACGTAATACAGTTAAGGATGTATATCTACACAGTATAAATATTGGATCGATACGGTGACGAACTCAATTTATTCTACGTATAAATATTCCAGTAACATTCGTGCATAAAGTAATTAGGCCTACATGGTATAGCCTAGAAGGCTAGGTAAACATTATGCAATACAAATGACATACACACGATTTCGCGCCTTTTGTATGTAATTCAAAAACTGTTCAATATCTTATACGGTTTAACTTCTTTGAAGTCTGTATTGGTGATTCATGACCTCTACTCTTCCTGATAAAATATATAAACTAAGGTAACTTCAAAATTACTGTTTGCATTTCAGAATGCACGCAACATAAGAGATTAGCATTCGAGGACTAATGACAATTTTTAAGAACACGAAAAGTTTCCGAAAATAAACAATCAATATTCGATTTAATTTAAATGTGTCTGAAAATACTAACCTTTCTATGCTTCAAATTTCTCTTTTCAGAGTAGTATTCCACAGTATCACATACTATCAAAATCCATTCAGTTAAGACACTGAGGTAGCTCTTACAACGAATACATACTGCAAATTTTACGGAAGTTAAGACCGCAAGGAAAGTGGTTAGAGATATACTGCCCAATACATAGAAAGTAAAGTATACACAAATGACACCATTAGGTTAGAAACCTTTGACAGTAAAAATAGAGAGACAATGAATCAATTATACGTACACCACCATTCCATAGGCCCCTTCTCCGATGTATGCCAAGTTTGTATATCTCGGTCCCACTTCAAAAACTTGCCCTCGGACAACTTCCGCATTTGGATTTCCAGCCGCAGCACTCGCTCCTTCCGCCGCCATTTTGACAACTACGACAACTACCTTGTGAACATTTAACACAGTGAACACCTGTGTCGCTAGTAGCGGAGTGTAATTTTCGTTTTGCAATTGTTTCGTTATACAGTGTACACAATCGCCACTCGTGTCGCTAGTTGAAAGAAATGTGTTTTGTTTCTAGAATCTTGACGTGAAGTTGTTTTGTAAGTTTCATGAGATCAAAACATTTATAAATTAAAGGAATTTAAAATTACTATAGCATCTTTTCAGCAACATGAATGCACCGCCAACATTCGAATCATTTCTTCTATTCGAGGGAGAAAAGAAGTAAGTATATATTCAATATAAACGTGAGTTCAAATTGTCTTAGGCTAATTTTATAGATTTATTAATAATGAAATTCATATATTTTCAGGATTATAAAGGAACAAGACACAAAAGTACCAAACGCTGCAATTTTTACAATAAATAAAGAAGATCACACCTTGGGTAATATGATCAGGAAGTATGTTGTACGAATAAAACACTGTTTTTTAATATAAAGTGCTTTTATTTAAAGATACTGCATAACCTTAACTCTTTATTTGCAGCCAGCTTTTGAAGGATCCAAACGTTCTTTTTGCTGGGTACAAACTTCCTCATCCTTTGGAACACAAGTTTATACTACGGATTCAAACTACTTCAGACTATACTCCACAGGATGCCCTCATGCATGCAATAACAGATTTGTTGGCTGAGTTGTCACTTTTTGAAGAGAGATTTAGAGTAAGTTATGGTATTTTGTAATGAGGTGACCAATAAAATCCACATAACAATGACATTCTACAAATTTATAATGTTTGTTTATTCTTTCAGGAAGCAATTAAAGAGAAGAAAGAAGGACTGGATTAGATTGTTATATTTTCAGTAAAAATGCTGACTTTGAACTGAAATTTAAAAGACTTAAGTTCGCATTTCAGTAGTTTGTGGTGAAGCATAAGTACATCGTTTCGTGCAATGAAAGAAATTGTGAGTGAATGATTTGTGATCCAGTGACATAATAAAGAGAGTAAAATACTATGTCGTCTGTTCTGTATATTTTATTATGTTGTTTAGGTCTAAACGTCATTTTCTCATTCACTTATGTCGAAAATTTTCCTTGTGTGAAGAAATTATGGTGAAACTAGCGCTGAGGTAGTTCCGGTGATTTCGGAAGTGAATATCGTTAAATTTTTTAAGGAATGTCTTGTGGAGATGCAGTTGATCGTATATTCAAGGCATAACAAAAGCCTAAACTAACCAAACCTAACCTGTCAGATATATATATATATATATATATATATATATATATATATAAGCGGAATACGAAGGAAACTACCTCACTGCTAGTTTAGCTGACATTATTACACCTAATTGTCCAGTTAAAGTCCCCAGATTTGCGATGTATAATCTCTCTCTGAAGTTTACTGACATATATGAATTGGAAGTAGGATAATATCCCCCAGTTACTATTCAAAATCCCCACAAATGTAATAGCTCAGCTTTCTAAATTAGGAGTGGTACTTAATACTGTTTTTTGAATTACCAAAATCATAGTTTTTGTTTTGTTTGTTTAATCAACTGTCCGAAGACAGGTTTGAACCTAATAGGGACACCAATAAGACATCTCCTATGAGGCAACTAAGCCAGGAGATAATGGGGTAGGGTGGCCAGTTCTTTTCCTCCTTGATGGCATACATCGCTGACTAGTTACGTATTACACTAATCGGTGTAATTAATGAAAGGTGCTTTTAATTACAAAATGATGATTAAAAAAACATTACTTTTATGAGGTTGTCACGACTGAGATATCTATTGTCAATTGCATTTATTTATGTCATTAGGCCTTGACTGGCGAGTATATAAGGACGCGTTTAGGGGGAGGAGGTCGTGCTTTGGGATGGCTCACAAGCAAAAAGTCATTCTAAAGATGTTTAGAATTAGTGTAAAACTGGCCTGTGTGCAACGATGTCTCCTACCAAATTACCCACTAGTCATACTTCAGATGTATACAAACCATTTATAATCAGTGTAGTGGCATTATTTGGTAGGTTTTTCTTTGGTAATTTTGTAAAAAGCGATTCTCCCAAGATGCTCACCAAGTTCAGCTATACAATGAAACCTCTTCTTATGGACACCCCCAAGATACGGACAGATTTTTATGTCCCAACTGAAATAATATAGAAATAATGATAAATTTAACTCTCGTTTACGGACACGGACTGCTGTTTCACAGTCCTAAAGCTTGCTTTACCTCCTGACTGCGGACAGAACTTGGATTTTAAGACCTAATGTGTTACAAAAATGGAAAATTTTGTTTCGAGAACTGTACAGAAATTCCTTAACATGAAAGAAGACAATAAGAGTCTTGTAGGCTACCACTAACCCAGCAGGTTACCCCATGTTAACTGGAAGCGGGTGGATAAACAAAATCATAAAATTTAACCTGTCTGATGGGTCCAAGGTTTCAGCAATCGTGAAATTGTATTAGACACAAGATAGGTTTAGTAGGATTATTCTCTTTACTTCAATCAGTTGTTCTGTTTCGAGAGACATGGCACCTGAACGTAAAGGTTAAGTTGAAAACTGTAAATTACAGAACTGCATAACTATAGCAGCACTAGAATAAAATTGCATGGCACAGTACTGTATTTTCCTTTTTCGGTCTTACCTACTTTAGTTCAAAGTTGCAAAGAATTTACTGTAGTACAGTAATACATTTCATTTAAAGCGTGAAGGGCTACATAATGCATATTATAAATTTACTGTTAGATTGGGGAGCCTCCCTCCCAATAAAGGATATCTCCCAGATGCGGACAGATTGTCACATCCCTTCGATGTCCGTAAATGAGAGGTTTCACTGTATACACAAAAACAAACCTAACTGAATTACCGTGGTTTTATTAAATTACAAAATTTCTGTAATTGGGTTGATTTGGGTTCCTACATTAGTACTTTTTCACTCATCAGTGAATGATAGGTTCAGAAAATTGAACTAAACACAAAAACATGGAAGAATAATCCTTAAGGAAAAAGTTGTTGCTCTGTTCTAACAACATACTTCAATGACTGCTAGGGTCAGAAAATTCACAAATACATACTGTCCCTTTTACATGATGTAATGAATACCTTCCATCCACATAAATGCCCAGTTTAAAAGAGTAGTTGAGGTTTTGTGAAGAATAATGTCTATACACAACAGCCCAGAGATACAATCTCAAAGCAAAGATTGTCTCAACTAGTCGGCCTGGTTGGCTCAGTTGGTGTAGCGCTGGTCTTCTATGCCCAAGGTTGCGGGTTCGATCCTGGGCCAGGTCAATGGCCTTTAAGTGTGCTTAAATGCGACAGGCTCATGTCAGTAGATTTACTGGCATGTAAAAGAACTCCTGAGGGACAAAATTTCAGCACACCGGTGATGCTGATATAACCTCTGCAGTTGCGAGCGTCGTTAAATAAAACATAACTTTTTTTTGTCTCAACTTTTGGAAAAATTACATTTGAACATCTGTGTATCTTAGCTACTTCCTTGAGCACATCATTTTCATTCACAGAAACATTTTCATGTACTGGTATGTATGTATATGAGAGTCAGTCCATTAAGGTATTTCTCCCCTGTACTGTTCCTAAGGTACAATTTCTTAGTGATGAAAATGACCTTTCAGGATTATGAGTAGTAGTTACAGGGAGAGTTGCCATTATTGTGAACAGGTTGTGCATTTCTTTAAGTAAGTCACTCTTACAATCTTGCTATTCAAAGATCTATATGCACACTACATTTACTGACACTAGTCAGACAACAATCAGACTGGTATGACACTTCTGGACTTTCTCAACTCGCAAACAATATACTACTGTATTATCCAGATGCAGTCACAAGTGCAAGATAAAACATCCTATATTAAATAGTTAAGTTTAGAAATTATATTAAAAATTGTATATCTATGTGTAAATTATGTAAGGTTTCAATGATTATATGTATGTACTTTTTTTGTCCGTGAACTATAATAATAAATATCACTATCACTATTATTCAGATGCAGAGTCCTACTTTCCATTATTATAATGGATCTTCAATTAATCCAGATCTTACATTCATTCGAAGATGCACAGCATAAGATCATAGATGATTCACATGTAGACACAGATAAATAATAGTTACAATTAAACTCGAAAAAGAATCAGAACAACTTTACCAAAGAAACATTAAACTAGAATGCTCATGGAATCACAAAAAATACGAATTTGCAGAAGTTTGCAGTCATACAAAACAGAAATTCCCTTGGCTTGTAAATCAAAGATTTCACTGACGATATTTTAATAGTACATTATGCAACGAGCCTATAATGAAGGTAATTAAGAAGTGAGTATGGATATTTATGAAACAAGCGCAAGCGAGTTTCATAATTTTCATACGAGCTTCTTAATTACCATTATAGGCGAGTTTCATACGACTTTTTATGCTCGACCAAATTTCTAACTTGATATTATTAATTTTATTTGTATCTGAACTTGAGCAATGTTCCGTATGTTGTGAGATGTGCGCAGACGCGAAAGTATTGATTTTTTCCGAGGAACAGATGTCCACATTGACCGTGCTAGGCCATAAGAACCTACAGAGATAACATTGAAATTAAATTAGACATTGAAAAACGAGATGACAAATTGAATTTATTTGAATATTATTTGCAATTAACGCTAATTATTATAGTAACAGAACATAACCTTCTGCGACAGTATTGGATTTCCAGCCTCCATGACTTTTCGCTAATTCTCTTTCGATTGCATATCCAAGAATAATCGATACTTGCGGTTTTATAACGGTAGAAAGCTGACTTGTCATTGGCTGAACAGTTGTAACCTGAGTCGTCATTGGCTGAAAGACCTGACCTTTAATGAGTAGGTGTACTTTAATGACATGCATTAAAGATCTGCTACCAGGTGTATAATTACTACATTTCGGCATGGTCGAGCATAAAGATAGTTTAGACATAATCCTGACACTTCAAAAGACAATAAACCAAGAGATAAAGTCTCAAATTATAATCCGTTGTTGTATCAAAACTTACTATACAAAAAAAAAAAAAAAAGAGAGAGCGAGAGAGCAAGGGTAAAAACAGAAAATTCAAAGGTGCTGAAGTACTGAAAAAAAAATTAAAACTCTAATGTCAAAAGAAATACATACATAATAAATATAGCAAGTTTCTGCAGACTATAGAAAATACAGTTCGAAAGTTCATAACTTCAATCAATATTGTAACTTTTATTCAACAATGTGTGATTTTTATTTCTAACTTTAATCACACACCCGTCAACAATGGGTATTCCACTCAACACAGTAGTCGTTATTGCACTCCACAGAACGACAATGACAATTCACGTGTATTATTGAGAAGAACAACAATGTACTCCTAATTTCAACTAATGTTCACGAAGCACTGTGTACAAAACAAAACTGTCAATTCACAGTTCTTTCGCCTTGGCTACTTCTCCTTGCTCACTCACTCAAGTTCACTGTACATCGAACCCCAAGCCTTCCAGACACAGTTCACTGTACTTTGAACCAAAGATTTCCAGATACGCCAAAGTCGCCTGGACGCTGCCACAGTTGTGGACCTACTCAAGTTCACTGCACATAGAACTCAGGTTTCATCTTCTTGAAGACTAGCTAGCGCTCTCACAAACTAAACTAAACTGACTGACTTGAAGGCTGCTCGCGCTTTATTTATTAAATCACACATTCTCGAATCTTCGGTTCGCGTGGCTTTGCAAAACTTCCAGAGGGAAACGTTTTTAGATGTTCCCACCTGCTCCTTCTGCTCCGTGTCACCCCGCACCTTCCCTCGCACTAGATGCGTGCGCAACTTCCCCGACGCAACCAGGTCTTCTAACATGGCACCACAATATTTTTAATGATAAAACACTAACAGAAAGAAAAGAACCAATTATTAAAAAACTACTCACAGATGATTAAAAAAAATTACTGGAACCTTTAATCAAATTTTCAACGATATGAAAAAAAGCATTGTGTTTCGAACTTAGACCACAACTCTGGAGTCTAGTTTTGTCACTAAACTGAGGTATCAAAAACCAAAATAAATAGACAAATTTCGAAAAAGTTATATTTTTTAAATCTACCACCATCACAGCCATGCAAATAAGTACTAACAATATCCCTATTAAAAATGAAATTGAGAAACAAAGTCTTATTTTATTTGAGAAATTAAAACGAATTCCAAACAATGATTTTTTAAGGAACTACAAAAATTCTTAACGGAAACTCAAAACATAATCTGGCTTCTTCCAGGATGTTTATAAATTACAAGGTAAATACAATATACAAACAACTGATAATATAGAAAAGCTACTTCTACTCCCAGTACACCCACTCTCTCAGCCGGAAATTAAATGTGAACATGATCTGATACAATAGTACATCACTGCAAAATGTGATTTCGACCAATCAGTATTAAAATCATTAGCTATTGAAACCATATGTACAAGATATTCCAAATCTGAATGGCTTCATATTTATACAGATGGATCTCTGCTTGATAAACACAGTAATGCTGGAGCAGAAATCTACAGTGACATTTTTAGCTTTTACATATCTCTTGGAACACTGTCCACTCATTATGATGGTGAATTAGAAGCAATCAATACAGCCCTGAAACAGCTTTTTCATCACATACATAAATTTAACAAAGTGGTTATACTTACTGACTGTAAATCTGGACTCCAAGCACTATCATCAAATCTTCCAGAAAACAGACGAGTAAGAGAAATTCTTTCTGCTCTTGAAATGCTACAAGGGCTTCGTAAAGAAGTAGTTTTTCAATGGATACCTTCACTGTGGAATAATAGATAATGATAAGGCTGACTTCCTGGCCAAAAAAGGAACAAACATCAGACAAATTTAACATAATACAATTTCTTTTCATGCCTCAAAAGTCAGGATCAAACACATAGTCCAGTCCTTTTGTAAACAGGAATTCCTGAAGAAAAGCGAAGGCAAACCTTGGAACATTCTGCTAGACAGTAATAACATCCCAGATTTACCATGAAAAAGGCTGTTGCTATATTTCGCTTAACAACCGGACATGATTGTCTCGCCTTTCATCTACATCGAATTAATATCTACCAGCATCCACAGTGCACCCTCTGTACAAATCAGAACTCCATCATGGATAAAGAACATTTGCTACAATGCCCAGCAATAAAGAAAATAGATGCTGATTTACCTTCGTAGCTCACCAAATACTATTGGGACGCCTGGAGGAGAAATCCAAGATCCTTAGCATTGGTTAACAACATATGTTTAAAAATCCGTGAATTATTTCTTTTAGGACTCATCCCAACATTTGTCTTTGCACAGCTATACTATATAAGCAGACACACTACAGAGAAGCTAGAAGGAAAATGGAATATTTCCAACAATCTGGCCATTAGAAAAAGAAGAAGACAATAGGCAGGATATGTGTTATTTAAGACCTATACAATTTACTATTTTTATTACTATATTACAAGTAATTCACATTAGAGCTACTCGTATTGTTAAAGGGAACAGGGAAACTAATAATCATTAAGGAGGAGGGGAGAGAGAGAGATGGGGGGGACATAATTGCTATCTTTAATCTAGCCTTTCAACATCATCCAAGTGAAAGTAATGTTTTCCAAATTAATGAAGTTTTTCTTGTATCAAATGGCACCTGGATGGTATCAGAAACAATTAGTGAACTAAAAATAAAGAAAGTTAAAAAGTTCATTAACTTTTATTTATTAATAAATATTACAGTAATTAACATAATGTTTTGATGAATATTTCAACAAGATTGGTGTTACTTCAGTCAAGTATTTGACATGCTGCAATCTATCTGATTTTCATTTACATTCCTGCAATGGATAAAGATAGCAAAGATGAAAAATCTGAAATTGCTGTATGTATGGTTTATGCTGAATTTTCAGAATGAACAAATATAAATCTCATGCCAAATATGAACTTAGATCTTTCTTCATGCCAAAATTACATATAATTTTTTTTTAAATTAACAGTACTAGCTAAACAGTTATCACAAGAGTTCAAGCTATTTCAGCCAACCAACATCTCCTTATAATATATCATGATTGAACCAACAATTAACATCAGCCACATACTTAAAATCCACATAAATAAAAGTTATTGCTTCATATTTATACAAAAATTAGATTTAAGATCTAAATGAGACAAACGTTGCCAATTTTAACAATGATTTTCTTTTACAACATAGATCTTTTTAAACCTACTGTAACATTAATAAAATAAAAAGTATTACAAATTTTTGTCCAATGCAAAATGTAGCTACTCCACTTATTTGAGAGAATTAAAATATTTAGTAAAATAAAGCACAAATTATATGACTAAACAGCTTATGGCGTCTTTCCGTGATTCAAGCTGTATCAAGCAATAACCAGAGCATTCACTTTAAATGTATGTTAAATACAGTACATGAACCATTTGACAGAAAAAAAGAAAGTTTGAATATGGAATGAATACTGGTATAGATATATAAACTTCCTGAAAGAGTTTAAAACTGCTAACAGAAAATTATATTTAAAATAATTTTTCGGAGTTGCAATATGTAACAATAATGAACCACTCAAAATGCAAATTTACAACTACAAAAATGCGATCTTATCTGTTTGGTTTCATGACACTGTTGAGCATTGGATTCATTTTAAGTCTCATTATGATTAAAATTAAAGATGCTAGCATAAGAATAGAATTTGTTCCAGACACTTTTGAAGTCTTTACCAACAATAATACAGCGCAAAGTAATTGTACAATATCTTCTCATATATGACAGATGGATAGTGCAATGTACGAGGTATGAATTCTGTTCCTTACTGATGTGCTTTAGTTACCAGAAAAGTATGGCGTGTAATACATGTTTTTCAAAGAGCTCATCATATGAAAACGGATGCATGATACAAGATACTACACTGGTAATGTGTAGTAAGAATATATATTTATTTTAATTCTCGTTACATTCACAAAACATGTGATCGAATGACAAATTTTGTGTAAGGAATTTCACTGTTACATATATCTATCTCATCAGGATCTGTACAATGACAGAAACTATTTCTAACTTCAGGAATATTTGTTTCGAAATGACAACGTACGTAATAATATATATAGACTTATGCCATATTTAAATGAACCAACTTCAGTTATAATCATGAAAAGCAATGTTTTAACTAATAACTATTTTATTTCAAATAGCTATTCACAATTTTTGGATGAGATGCCCAATTCGTAGAGAAAAATTAAGAATATGGAAATATTCATTATCATTTATTTACATTATGGTTTAAGCCTTTCGGCCTGTTCTAACTCCAATTGGAAATAGGCTAAGTCCATAGTAATATGTTTTAATAGATACCAACTGTTCAGTCGTCTTACATCTCCCTGTAACTGCCAGTCTGAGTTTGATAAAAATTTATTATTTTTTTCTTTTAGTTGATATTATTACAATACATTATTAATATTAATAAAAGTGGTAATTTTATTAATGGAGTTGGAACAAATTTAAAGACTCATTTCTCGCAATGAGGATGTTATAATTTATATTTTCGTTAGTTTTATTCACGGTGTTAAAATGTTCCATATTTACTTTCTCTATTCTTTTAACCATCATATATGAGAAAATAAAATTAATATAATAAATTGGGTTAAGAAGACACTATCAGTATTCAAGTCATAAATAAGATTTGATCCACATTTTCACCACGATGGGAAATGAAAATAAACTAGCTAAATTCTTAAAAGGATATCACTTTTCCGTATATTATCTGACTTGAAAAACAAATGGGAGAAAGTCAGCACCTTAAACTTATAAATGTAAACAATAATTGTACACTGTTACATTCTGCAAATAAAAATTTCAACTAATTCCTTATTCCAATTTACATAATGAAGACAAAGATTCAAAAAGAAACTGTTCCACATTTAACATATGTTACAGGGCACCATCCAACATGTTTAAAAATCAATATAACAAATATCATCTCATTCTTCTGTAGACGAGGAAAAAGTAAAGACAAATTTATAATATGAAAACCATCATATTATACAGATACTTGCAGGAGGTTTTCAAGTGTCCATGATACTAAGACAAAGTTCAATGTACAGGCTTATAAATTTTTCACTCAGTCCATAACAATAAATTTTCATAATTCAGTGGATTGTGGGGCTTCCTATATCACAGTGCTTCAGAATCAGTGGCAAGAATAATATGTTTTATTATTTGTTGCTGAACTTTGGTTGTCCAAATCATAACACTCTTAAATAGCTAATTTGTTACATGAGTTACATTTTGGTTAATCTCTAAGTCTCCTTGGATATACAGTCCAAAAATCAAAGGAATTTTCCTATTGTTCTTTGCTAAAGACACTCTAAATTTAACAATGTGTGTAAATGCACAAAAAAATTAGGGTTACATTATGAATTTATTTGCGGGTTTTTATGAAATTGCTTATCAAAAATGTGCTGTGGAAGAGCATAACTATAATTTTGTTTTATGCTTGACTGATCCAAAAAAAAAAAAATTCTTCCGTAAATTAGTGAGGCAAACATCAAAATGTGGATATTTTGTAGCGGTAATAAAAAAATTAGCATTTTGAAAATGCATTAAAGTAAGAAAACTAAATGGTTTGCACCAGAAATATCACAAATAACTTTTTCGAAATCACGAAACCGAAAACATATAACGAATCTGTCAAAATATTTTTATCATGGAGAAGAACATTTTAAATAGAATAATCTATATAAAATGTGTATGTTGGGTGAATGACAAGTGCCTGCTATTGGATAAAATATATTAGTATGTAGTAAATACTTCGTTAAATTGTAAATAGATTTAAGAGATCTGTTTCAATATTTAAAATCAGATTAAAATACTTTAAAGAACACCAAATTTCACTCATATAGCAAAAAAGTTCATATTCTGTTGTCACATTTAAGAATTCGGGAAAGACATAACTATTCAAAATCAAATAGTTTCGTGGAAAATGTTCTGTGTCATTTAGTAAACTTTCAGTATTATACAGTATTTACTGTAGTTGGCATAGTATTGTTTGTAGGAGCCTTCCAGTTTCGTTTTCTTTGTAACTTTCAACCTAACATAGCAACAGTATAATGGAAATGGAGTACTGTCAGCTCCAAAAACAAGAACAGTTACACAATACGACAACACTATTTATAAATTAATCTACAACTAAAAGTAACATATTCAAAACATAAACCAATAATTAGAATGCAAAAAAAAAAAAAAAAGTGTCTCATCATATGCATACAATGCATAAAGATTAGTACCAGTACCAAAAAGTTTGTACATGATTATACATGGCACCATTCGGAGGTACCTCTCTCAAAGAATTTACAATCTTATGTACAGTCGTCGATATAAAAATAGTAGCTATTTTATTTTTGGCAATGTAGGCCCTACAAATCTAGGCTAGAGGATAGTTTTCAAAACTTGCAACTGTTGCTGTGTTATTTATTACCCCAGTAAAATCGTTTATTCTATACATTATTGCGGGTTAAAATGTTTCAGCATCATCACAGTCCTCTGTGGCATGTCCAAATACTGAAAGAAAGAAAAATGTTGGTTAGAAATAGAATTCATCATTTTTTCATTTAAATTTGCAAATAAATTATCAATATCAAGACCGCTTTAATAATATAATTATAAAATTTGTACTGCATAGGCTTAAGTAATATGCATTTTTACCTGCATTATTATAGATGTGCCATTGCATTCTCACAAGTTATAACTTATAACCACAATAAATAAACAGAATACATAGGTTGATTTTTTAATAGTGGCAACTAGTAGTGCTGCAGCGATGCCGTGCAAAGGAGCCAGGTAATATCGTTTATGCCACAGGTTTCTTACATGCCTCCCCTCCCTCAGAGCTAATGAACTCGCCCTCCCCACTCCATGTCCGTTCACAGTGACAACAATAAGACGAGCAGTTGTGAGCAAGCGGTCGCAGAATGAAGGAGGAACAGAAAAGCTGATTAAAAATTCAATGTGCTAGAGGTGACATGGCACGACAGTGTCATCATGGACTGCAAGAGGCTTGCAATGTGGCTGCGTTACCTTACCACAGGGGTTCCCAACCTGTGTGTCGCGCAGCATCATGGAGTGTGTCGCGAAATTTTGAAATTGAAAAATAAATTTTATGTCACCTAGAAAGTCTCTTTGTAACGCATTTTTTATTTAAAATGAAGTCTTTATATGGTATATTTTATTTTGAGACAGACTTTACCAATGAAAGGTGAACATCTGCAACAATGCTCATCTTAATTTTTCTGTCTAGCGATAATTCGAATGAAAGTGAACACCTACAACAATGCGTAGTACTAATTTGTTTACTCTTGCCACTTAGTAAGAAACAGAGTTTAGAATCATCAGAACATATTGGTCAGTTTCAGTATAGGCCTATACGTGTGGGCGGGTAATAGTGTGATTATTTTATTAAAAGTGCTTTATTTAGATTTTATCATGGACAAATTTTTAATTCGAAAAAGACAGTCGGAATTAAATTCTGGGTTAGACGACAGTAGTCTAATTCAAATAATGTGAGCGAAAATTCCCTTCAGGGTTCACAAAAACGTACAGCATTTCGTATATATAATGATGAATATTTACAATATGGTTTTACTTTGCGTAGAGATGAATATAAACAAAATCTGAGTGTCTTATATACGGAAATGTTTTGTGAAATCAGTCGATGGTATGGAATAAACTAAAAAGATACTTAGAAAGTAATTATTCGGCAATCCGGCACCTTTTTGTTGCATTCTTCATCATGGAACCGACATGTGTGTGAATAACTGTTTTAATATAATTTTTCTTTGAATTCCGCTTATATCTTGAAAGTCTGAGTCGGACGAAAAGGAGGTTAAAAACGACAAAATTCCCGTACAGTGAATAATAATCATCTACAGTTCGCTATAAATATTCTACACAGAGTTCCACAAATTTTTTCTCCAGAAGAAAAGCATTCGTTTTTATTATTTTATTATTATATTATTATTGTTATTATTATTATTATTATTATTATTATTATTATTATTATTATTATTATTATCAGGGTGCGAATTAAGATTTCTGATTGCGGGGGGGGGGGGATAGAATCCTAGATAGAGAATACCACATATAAAATTTTATTATTATCCTCATTCGATATGGGTCAATGCTTGGTCGCACTGAGTTGCTTGTCTTGCATCTTGATCATAATAATAATTATATCCGTGAATAGGCTTAAAATAAGATGTGTAATTCCTAAGTTATTGATTGTTGTCAGCTTGCCGGTGATGATAATACAGAAATATTATTTTCTTTGTTTATTCTGTACTTTATAAAGTACAAAAACAATTATATTTTGCGAGGGGAGGATTAGAAGTTATCCCTAGCAGGAATGTTAATATGAATTTATGAGAGGGGGATACTGTCCATTAGTGAGGGAAATCCCCCCATCCACCTCGTTTATTCGCACCCTGATTATTATTAATAAAAACAAATAAGTGTGTTGCGATATCGTGGGCATTCTGTAAAGTGTGTCGTCAGTCAAAAACGGTTGGGAACCACTGCCTTACCGAACGGTGGCAAGGTGGGTTAGAGCCTTCAGACAAGGATGCTAATGTCAAAATTCCATAAGAAACTCAACTAGAACTCAATCCTGCTGCAAGTAAGAGAGCACCCTAATTTTGCTTTCGCTATTACTTGCATTAATAATTTGATGATACTACTGAATTGAATACGTAACTTCTGAAAGTAGATAATCCCTTCTTTCCCTCTTCTCCTTCATTTGCTGCCTTCCTCCTCTTTTTTTCCCTTTCAACTAACTCTTTCCTCTTTTTTCCTCATCTTCCCCCTCTATTATTCCTTCAGATAAGATCACCTAATCCTTTCCTAGTCACTGTTAAGTTTGACATAAAGAATTCATTTTCTGGGCTAAGAGGAAAATAATGTTACTCTGGATAATAATAATAATAATAATAATAATAATAATAATAATAATAATAATA
This sequence comes from Periplaneta americana, assembly GCF_040183065.1. Classification (NCBI taxonomy): domain Eukaryota; kingdom Metazoa; phylum Arthropoda; class Insecta; order Blattodea; family Blattidae; genus Periplaneta; species Periplaneta americana. Next base: position 136,238,526 of record NC_091117.1, on the reverse strand, counting down.
ATAATAATAATAATAATAATAATAATAATAATCACTCAGTGAGAATTTCGTACGACAATCGATCTCTTGTTTACCTGATATACCAGTATATCTGAGGAAAGAAACTAATGCACAAAACCATCCTATGAGACAAACTTCATGAAATCCTATGGGTAACATTTCCTTAATGCAAAGCACAATGAAAACAAGACAGAAAAATGCTGATTCCTTACTTTCACAGATGTCGCAGTAAGGTCTTTCTTCTACCCGTTTCTTTCCTACACTATGTCGATTAGTCTGAGGTGGCGGAGGTGAATCCATAGCTTGCCGAGGACAGTCTTCAGTGTCGTGGAGATCAAACATGTCACAAATATCACAGAACACACGTGGAGCCACCATGTTGGGCTTGATACCATTTCTGAAATAAAATTAATTAATTAATAATAATAAATAAATGTAACTTATATATGAAGAGTCCGCTGCAAGAATGATGGTTGTCACTTTTTTATCGAAAATAAGTTAATGATAACATCATATACATTAGATGACATAGAATTATTTAGTCATTATGTGAAGGCAAAAATGCTGCTAGTCTGTGAATTACAGGCAATGGAAGAAATGCTATACACGACAAGAATGCTGGATGTCATTTGACTACAAGAAAAGAATGATGATAGTCAGTAGAGAAAAAGATCTTCAACACGTCGTGCAATTTTGTGGGCCAAATGTACAAATTTTCACAGCAAACCTGAATATAAATGAGAAGACAGAATGCCAGGTGGAATCCAAATTTGACAAGGAATGAACTAACTTATTGTTTTGTTAAGGAACACTAGGACTGAATTTTTTACCAAAATGGTAAAAAATTTCAATTTTTTGGTTTTTACATGAATGGTGACTTTACATATTTGCCTACGTTTTTCTTCTACATTTTGCCTCCATCCGCCATTTTTAAAATATGTCGGCCATTTTTAAAATGCTACGTTAAGAGGCCTAAAACATGCAACGTCCACTTTCCCTCAATTGAAAGTAATCTCTTTATTTTTCGACCATCAAATTTCCCTCAGTTTTCGCTGTAGATGCTTCAAAGCATGTCTCTTTTGTCATATTTTGATGTTATTAGGAACTAATATCACCGTAATGAACCCAAAATGAAAATGAAAGTTTGCATGCTTCAATATAGCGAAAATGTCCTTAGAAAAATTTTGTTTTCAAAAAGAGGCTGGACATAGCAACCTGCAATGTTGTTGGAGAGTGCAATATGGGTTGCAGTGTCATGCAACACCGCAACACCACTGTCTGACAGGAGGATCTTCCATGAGGAACCCAAGAGATTGCAGCGAGGCGAAACAAGAGGAGGCTGTATGAGACTAAGAGGTCATATACTGATTCCAAGAGGATGGCGAGGATGCCAAGAAGAAGGAAGGAAGGGAAAAGTTATGGTGCTGGGGAGTTCTGAAACAATCAATATGAAAAAAAATCAACATATTTCAATAAACTGCATTTTCTCAAAATGACATTTTTCATCATACAAATGGTCTCTCGCAGTTTCCATTTGCTCCAATTTACTTGCAATCTTGGATGAATACTCTCAATACACAAAACTGTGAATGGAATTGGCTCTTGATTAAATACTTATCGTGTAATTAATTTTAACTTAAAAAGAACTGATCACGAAAAAAATTGTCCCAAATGAAAATTACATATTGATTACATAACTTTTAACACTATATCACTTAGGAATGCAATAATGATTACTTTCACATGTTAATAGAACAAAGCATAAGAATACCATAGTTCTATTAACACGTGACTGTAATCATTATTCCATTCCTAAGAAAATTTTTATGTTCTTCACCAGTGATCAAATTTTAAAATGATTGAGTAGTTTTATTAATTATGGAATGTAAATCTTTGACAAAAATTTTTAAAACATAATTTCAGTTATAGTTCCCCAAGGTGCATTTTGAATTTACACACTATTAAGTTTGATAAAATAAGAAAATAATTAATATTGGAGGAACTAATGCGTTAAATTTGTTGGAATTTGGTACAAATATTTACATATATACATAGAACCAACCCACAAAATTCGAAAACAATTGAGCCAAAACTGTAGAAAATGTCAAATTCAGTCCCATTGTCCCTTAAGATAATGTATTAAATATTTCAGGCTAAAATTAGTGATGATATTAATGATTCATCAAATATTTGGAGTTGATTATTCATTAACCTTACTCCGTGCATTAGTGCAGCATGAATTAATGTGGCAGGTCATGCAAATGATACGTGACATTCAGCATTCTTATCCTTTAGTCTTTGCATTTAAGTTAGTAATATTGCTGTAGTAATTGGAAATCTTGCTGGATTTATTTGATGTTTTGTTTGTATAATCCGTAATAATGCACAAAAATAATGGGTTAACTACCTAATAATTAAAATGCTTCTTGTAGCAGTAATGAGTCTTTGCTTTTATAACTTCATTTCCTGGAAAACTACATCCCACTGACAACCATCATTCTTGCAGTGGACTCTTCATATGTCAGTGAAATAAGAGAACTTAAGTTGTGTCATTCTGAATATCCTCACCAGTACAATGTAAATTAATTTAAAATAAAAGTACTGAGCACATAGATCAATAATTCAGAATATTCTACATTTCATTTACCATACATATAATATAGTCGATATCAAGAGTGTACGCAAGGGTTTGAACTTCTCCTTGAACTTTTTTAAAAAGTTACATAATTGTATTTGAGTATTTTTTTATCCATAATCGTTTACCCTTCTCTAATTTTTCACTGTCAAAGTAACAAAATCTACATCGACATAAGATATAGTCCTACCCCTTCTTCAATATAATCCCTGTGCTTGGTCCTGAGGCACGATCAAATTATAACAATGCTATCTTTATTATAGAGAGACCTACCACCTAGTACTGATCTTGTAATAAAATGAAACTGACACCATATGAAATTTAACTTGTAGTGAAACATATTGGAAAGATTGTTTTGACAGTTCTGCAGTGCAGGTGGTAAATATTGTGTATTGTCGATTTTAAACTCATTTTAAAAGCAGTATTCACCTATTTGTTAGTTTGAGTTTTGATTTTATTGTGAATCAGTCGTTTAATGTTTTGTTCATTTGACAGTTCATATTTTTAATATAAACTTCATATTATCTTTCTGGGTTCTGTGATATGACTAAGTGACCCTAAAGCTCAATTTTACAATTTTTTAGCAAAAAGTCGCGTAGTGATTCTCGCGAGGTTAGTGAAAATTTCACATTGGCAAATATTTCTTTGCAGATGCAGTGTGACGATGTTGTCACGAATGTTCTTCCCAGAACTGGTTTCACATCCCCTTGTGAAAACTCAGCTGATAATACAGTAATAATAATAATAATAATAATAATAGTAATAATAATAATAATAATAATAATAATAACACACAAAATTTAAAATACCTATAATGTAAATTGTAAACAATTTTAATAATGACAAAATTTTGCATACTCCACTGTCGATATTAACAGTAAATTAGAACGGTTTACCACTCCTTACGAGCTAATGATTTGTAGCTCACTAATTTTTATTTAACTCAATAACACTTTTTTCTTTCGAATTGTGGGTCTATAAACGAAACGGGAAAAATATTTGAAGTACTCTCTTCTTAAATAGATATGTTGAGTTGAGTATACCTACATCTGCCGAGCCAACATATTTTAGTATAGGAGCTGAAATGATGCAGGCTGGTGGTAGCCAGGTGAAGACACAGCTTGAAAAGACTGTACGCATGCGCGAGGAAACTATGTCGTTATGGCTGCATCTTGCCACTAAAAGAAGTTTGTCGCTCGTCAATAGGAGACTGAGTTGTAAGGTGAGAGATGTGGAGTTTATATAGGCCTATGTGTGTTGTAACTTTTCCTATGTTGTGCTTGTTACGACATGGTGAACACAGTGGGCCTTTTTCTGTTAGAACTCTGGAGAAAATAGTGGACATAAAACAGTTGGATAGTCTTAGTCCAGATCTAAACTTAATACTAAAAGCTTTAGCTAGAGGAAAGAGAATTATACACCGTGATTCAAAATGAAAGAGCAGATTGATAATGATGATGTCGACTGATTTGATTATTATTTATACATAATGTGGCACCAGTCTGGATTGTTCTGGTTGCCTCAGAGTGTGCTGGAGTATGGAAGGCGAGGGGAAACGAAAACTCGAGCTTTGGTAGGAGCTGTAGTGTGGTATGGAGCAAGGGGAGAAGGCTACGATGATGGCGCAGAGCGGAGAGAGCAAGGGAAATATCTAGAAGCGAAATTCTCTCGAAGATTCTGAAAGCCACGCGAATTGAAGATTCCAGAATATGTGGTGTAAAAAAATCGCTAGTGGCCAACAGAGAGTCAGTCTTGAGTCCTCAAGTCTTGTCTTGGATAGCAGCGAGCGAGGGGAACTGAGTTCGATGTGCAGTGGACCGCAACTGGGAAGATCTGAGTTCGACGTGCAGTGGACAGTAGCCGGAAGACCTGAGTTCGACGTGCAGTGAACTTGAGAGTCCATAACAGTAGCAGTGTCAATTTTAAGGGAAGAATTTGAACTTTCGCTTAGGGAAATCAAGAATGGGAAAGCAACAGGGGTTGATGGAATCCTCATTGAATTAGTGAAATGCTTGGATGAAGACAAAAAGGAAATTCTATCTTTATGCAACGAAATATATGAGAAAGGCGAATGGCCTGAAGATTTTACGAAGACAGTGTTGCTTCCAATACTGAAGAAAAATAATGCCAAGAAATATAACGAGTTCAGAACTATCAGCCTGATATCACACTCGGTGAAGATTCTCCTGCAAATACCGAATTGACATTTATGTTCTAAGATGGAAGAACAGTTGGAAGAAGACCAGTTTGGCTTCAGGAAGGGAAAAAGTATGAGAGATGCAATTGGACGGCTATAAACAAGTGGTAAAAGATACCTAGACAAGAATAAAGAAGTGTATGTAGTATTTGTGGACTTAGAAAAGGCATTTGATAGGGTAGATTGGAATAAACTGATGAGGATCCTAAAGAAAATTGGTGTGGCTTGGAAAGAGAGGAGGTTGTTCAGTAATCTTTATATGAAACAACGAGTCAAAGTCAGAATAGGAGAAGAAATGCAGAAGAAAGTGATACAGGGAGAAGAGTACATCAAGGATGTCCTTTATCATCTACCCTGTTGAACATCCACTTGGAGGATTTAGTGAAGAACTATTTTCAGAACATGTGAGGAGTGATAGTAGGAGGAAGAAGAATAAAGAGCATAAGATTTGCCGATGATATGGCATTGTTAGCAGAAGAGGAGATGATACTAAAGGATATCCAACTGGAGCTAAATGACAGCTGTGAGCAGTATGGGATGAAGATAAATGCAAACAAGACGAAGACTATGGTCATAGGAAGACAAGCAAAGAAGATAAACTTGTGAATTCTAAATGAGGTAATAGAGCAAGTGGACAGCTTCAAATACTTGAGGTGTACTATAAGCAGTAATATGAGCTGCTGTCAGGAAGTCAAAAGAAAGATAGCAATGGCAAAGGAGGCTTTTAATAGAAAAGGACCATCTTCTGGGGACCTCTGGAAAAAGGACTAAGGAAGAGAGTAGTGAAGTGCTTTGTGTGAGTGTGGCATTGTATGGGGCAGAAACATGGTAATTTTTATTTCGACGAAGTGAAGAGAAGCGACTAGAAACACTTGAAATGTGGAATGTTATGTTTTATTTAACGACACTCGCAACTGCAAAGGTTATATCAGCGTCGCCGGTTGTGCCGGAATTTTGTCCCGCAGGAGTTCTTTTACATGCCAGTAAATCTACTGACATAAGCCTGTCACATTTAAGCACACTTAAATGCCATCGACCTGGCCCAGGATCGAACCCGCAACCTTGGGCATAGAAGGCCAGCGTTTTTTTTTTTAAATGTGGATATGGAGAAGAATGGAGCATGTGAAATCAACGGACAGAATATGAAACAAAGGTGTATTGGAAAGAGTGGGTGAAGAAGAAAATAATGCTGAAACTGATCAGGAAGAGAAAAAGGAATTAGTTGGGTCACTGGCTGAGTAGAAACTGCCTACTGAAGGATGTACTGAAAGAAATGGTGAACAGGACAAGAGTTCGGGGCAGAAGAAGATATTAAGTAATAGACAACATTAAGATTATATGGACCATATGTAAAGACTAAGAGGAAGGTAGAAAATAGGAAAGACTGGAGAATGCTGGGTTTGCAGTGAAAGACCTTCCCTTGGTCAGAATACTATGAATGAATGAATAAAATTATACAATCATATACTAATTGATACTTTCTACATAGCAATATTTGAGAACAAACTATACTTTACGAACGAAAATGCAACAAATTCTCTTCGGTCACAATTACACAATTTTTTACATACAATGCTCTTCCACGCAGATATTCAATTACTGTATAAATATATCTTTGAAGCAAAACAAGACTTCCAATCATGACTTCAGGGCCTCTATGTGTATACATAACACATATTCCAAGTGTTTCCGTAACTACCATGTAAACGAGACACACTAAATGGAAAATGAAGCGAGATGGACACATGAAAAACCGTGAGGCACTAAGTTCAACTTACACTTCTATTTCCATGAGTGACATGAGTGTAAACCTTTCATGTCAAAACGTTATAATTTTTCTCATTTGCGTCTCGAACATAGACATCTCACATGAGAATAGGCCATGATCTGAACTTCTGTAGTACTCTATATGTCGAGACGAAAGTTAAAAAAGATGTACTTACAAGTTCAGCTCATCAGCATCAGCAGGTGAGATGCCAATTTCCAGGAATTCTATGCGAGCCTTCAATTCTTCATTTTTGCGCTGAAGATCGACAATCACAGAGTTTAAGAAATCAACTTGACCTTGAGCAAGTTCCTCTTCTTCAACCAACTTACGATGTGTAGGATCTGAAATTATAAAGATATCTTACTTTTTATCTTTTAAATTGCAGTGATTTCAGCTTACTATAGTCGCGACGCTGTTATTCCCGGCGTGACTCATCCTCTTTGCTTACGTCTTAGGAAGTGAAGGCTCTATAAAGTCTAGGTAGGTAGTATAATTCACCATTTTTGTTCTTTCGTTGCCGAGCTACCAGACGAGAAATCTTATTTGCCGCACCGTTAAACATTATCATGTAGTAGATCCTATGATAATAAATCAAACACACTGTAATTGAGCAAATAATTGAGTGGCAAATAACGTCCTCGTGTGCTTTCTGCGAACGCCAACGAAAGAACAAAAATGGCGGGCGATTATATTAAGTATTTTTCGAGCCTTAGGAAATGCATAACGTCATCATCAGCGAATCACAAGACGTACACGTTTAAATGTAGCCGACCTGCAAAGTGATTGGCTGCCGGAAATAAGAGCGACTGGACTATAGGTTCCGAAAATGCCAATAATAATAATTTACGTAAGCTGTTAGGAAACCATTAATATAATGATTATAATAATGATAATGGTGATGATGATAATAATAATAATAATAATAATAATAATAATAATAATAATGTTTCTTTGCTTTTCCAGTGCACTCATCAGCCCTTTTATTGATAAACAGAATGGTGTAAGAGACTCAAACTATTAATTGAGAATGACCATTATTGAAACATTTCAAAAATTGAAATATCATCTTTTGCCTTGGGACCAGAGAAATGTAATTATTTTCGCAAGAAGGCCATTACTTCAGTCAGATTTGAACCTGTAACACTTCGGTCCACAGTTAAGCATGCAAATTATTAAATCCTCGAGAAAGAATTTTTTAAGGAATACAGTAGTATTCCTGATAATGAAGGGGGTTACTGAACGGTTAATCCAAAAAATCGGATAATCTGTACCATAAAATACTTTAATAAATTAAGTGCATATTACAGTTTTGTAATTTTCTCCATAATGTTGTGTTTAACATGCTACATAGTGGACCAGAAGTTCACTAATTTAAGTCTGGTTGTCAATGATAGGTTTATAAGGTCCAAGGAAATTCCTTGTGAGTTTCTTCGTGGAAAGACAGGAATAGTAGAGGTCTCCTGTTGTATATTTACATACTTTACACACTTTATTCTTGTTGTTTCATTAAATTGCTCACAGTTTTAACGCCAATCTCATATTCGGATGTGAAATGAGCCGTGGTTTCTCTTTTTTTTCAAAGCTCTCAATTATATGCATTTTTATTTCGACAGTTAGCAAAACACTTTTGACACCCGTGGAAGATATTTTGCATAGAAGATATAAAATATGAGCACTCAAACAGTAGGACAAGGACTGAAAGCTGCACGAGTTTGCTACAAATTGTGCGGAACTTCTTGGGACCATTTTTTAAAGCAGGTAGTGACTATTTTACAAATTGGGAAAAACACCTTCAAGTAAATGTTCTTATTGCCAGCAGTACTACTATATAAGAGTTGTTGTTGTTTAGTCAACTGTCCGAAGACAGGTCTGAACCTCACAAGTGATACCAAGAATACACCACTTATGAGGTAACTAGGCCAGGAGATATTGGGTTAAGGTGGCCAGTTCCTTTCTCCCTCCATTGCATATATCGCTGACTAGCTACATATTACACTAGTCAGACTTCAGAATGTAAGGGTAAAGACTTGTAATAATACACTATAGAAAAAAAAATAGGTAATAATATAAGGTATAGTACATTATTTTTCCGCAACAAAGAAAGGAAAAAAAAAGAGCGAGAGAAAGACAGTTACATAATCTGCCAATTGGTTAGTAGGGTGATGGATAATCAGGGTTGTACTGTATATGAAGAGTCAAAACTGGATTCCAGAGTCTTCTTATTCATTTGTTGTACCATTAAGACTCACTCCAGCTTACTTACCATCACTATTGGCATTCACTTGTGATTGTGAAACAGTCTTCTGCATTTCTCCTAATTTGGTTTCCAACTGCTTCTTCTCATGCTCCAGGCCTTCCAACAGTTTTTTATATTGCTTGGCTTGAGCTTTCTCTGCCATCAAGGAAGAAACCTAAAAGAAAATGGAAGTCGGCATACTATAGGTATTCTATTGAAGAAGTTACTCATATCAAAATGAAATGACAATGAATAATGTTTCTGATTTTATAGTAGTGAATTTATTAATACAAAAGTTTTGAACAAAAAGCTGTGTACAAATAGTTTAATTTTAAATTCAGGGTGTTAAACAATGACGTTGTATATACATTACGTTGTTTAATTTGCAGAACTGCACGAACCTCTAAGATATTAGAAAAATATACATTTTATCAACAGTAATCTCACTAGAGGTTTTGATTTATCTGAAGAAAATCAAAACTCGAGTGGGATTTAATTGACTATTACACGATTAGAAGAAAGCATATAAAGATTAGAAGTAACAAAGTACTCTAAAACAATAAAACATTAATTGACTTACTGAAATTCTATTTCACTAATGTTAGCTTCAACGAAACGTTTGAATGGAACCACCATTTTCAGTTGACTGTCTATGCTGTAAACAAATGACGATCGCAAAGCATGTTTTATAGTACCGGTACCGTAAAGAATTTGCAGTTTGAAATGTTGGCAAACAAAGAAACAAATGGAAGGGAGGTGGTAAAAACAGAAGAAAGTATATAAAGATTAGAAGAAATAAAGTACTCTAATACAATAAAATAGATATTAATTGACTTAATAAAATTCTATTTCACTAATATTACCTTCACCAAAATGTTTGAACGGAGCCGCCATTTTCAGTCGACTATCTATGTGGAAACAAATTACGATCGCAAAGCATGTTTTATAGTACTGTAAAGAATTTGCAGTTTGAAATGTTGGCAAACTAAGAAACAAATGCTAGGGTAGTGATAAAATTAAACAAATGCTAGGGAAGCGATAAAATTGTGCGATAAGCAGCCATGATTGGTTGAAAGACGTCCTTTCGTACCGTTTTATTGGTCAAAAGTAGTATGACGTAGTAAAAGTGTAATAGTCGAGGAAATACAAATAGGTTTTACTCACATAGATACTTTTTTTGTAGGCAGCATGAAGATGAAGATGATGATGATGATGATGATGATGATGATGATGATGATAATAATATTGTTATTATTATCGTCATGTATATATTATATCATAGTTTTCTTTCCAAGGGCAGATCTTTCATTGCAAACTCAGCATTCTCCAAACTTTTTTACTTTCTGCCTTCCTCTTAGTCTCCACATACAATCATATTTCTTAATGTCATCTATCATCTGTTATCTTTCTCTGCCCCGAAATTTTCTCCCCTTCACCATTCCTTCCCAGTGTATCTTTCAGTAGGCAGTTTTTCCTCAGCCAGGGACCCACATACAGTATATACAGGATGAACAGTAAGCAATGTCTTAATTTCAGAGGTTATTCTATGAGATAGTTTAAACAAAAAAAAAAAAAAAGAAATTAAATACAATTTTGCTAGTTTTTGCTTCATTTTCGAGATAAAAATGGTTTTCAAACTTTTAATAGCATGTTTCGGGAAAGCCATTAATTTAATTCCCAATATACTCAGTCAATTTAAAAGAGCAGTGTATTATGATTATAAATGTTTCAAAGAATTTTAGTTTTATCCTTTAGATGTGCAGAAATTATATATATCGATGTCTAAGAAGTGATACCTCGAATCTACAAAAATGGTCATTTAGTTTAACTGTATTATTATTATGTTTAGAAAATTGGACAGTTAACTAATATTTTGTTCTGATACAGAAGATCTTGGGAAGCAGAAAATAAATATACATACAAAGTTTGTATATTTTGAGAAAAATTAATTTTTTTAAATAGTATTTTGATTCAGCTGCAAATTTACAGATACTAAGTATCACTTCTTAGCCTCGATATAAATATAAGAGGTTGTAAATAAAGTAGTGGCAACATAGACAGTATGAACATATTATTGAAGTTACATGGAATATACATTTACAGCCCTTCAATATAATCACCAGCGTGTTCTGTGTCTTTTGCCAAATCTGTGGTAACTGTTGAATGCCGTTAGCGAGGTTGTTTCTGTTGATCTCTCTTATAGACTGCCCTATTGCATGAAGCACTGATCCAATATCTGGAAACCTCTTGCCTTTAAGTGGTTCTTTCAATCGTGGAAACAAGTCATAGTCACAAGGACTCATGTCAGGGGAATACGGAGGATGTTCCAATACTTCCCAATCCCATCTCTAGCAATTCAGACACTGTTCCTGCGACATGACAACGAGCATTGTCATGTAAGATGAAAAGTGGATTGTCTCTCAGAAAATTTGGACGTTTGTGCTCATAGCTGGACGTAGGTTGTGTTCGAGAAAATGTTGGTAGTATGTTACACTGACATTTTCGTCTTGAGGTAGGGCATGACTAATGATAACACCTTCACTGTCGTATGCCACTATCAGCATGACTTTCACCCTAGAGGGTTCATATCGCACTTTTTTTTGGACGTGGTGATCCTTTGTGGTGCTATTCATTAGACTGACGGTTTAGTTCAGGCTCGTATGCCTGTGCCCACATCTCGTCAATGGCAACAATACATTGCAGGAATACGTCCCTTTCGTTGTGGTATCTCAATAGGAGGAGTTGAGCTATTGTGTATCGGTGCCACTTCTATGCTTCTGTCAGGTTATGAGGAACCCAGCATGCTGCAATTTTTCTCATGTGTAGGTTTTTCTTCAGGACGTGCCACACAGTTTGATGACAGAGTCCAACCTCGATGGATAATTCTCGTATAGTCCAGCAATAGTCAAGAACAAGGAGACATCGCACTAACTCCACTTGTTCGTCACAAATGGACGGGCGACTTGTGCAAGCCACATGTGCCTTCTCATTCGGATCCATACGAAATGCAGAGACCCATCTTGTGACTGTCCAATACAGTAGTGCATCGTTGCCACAAGCTTCAAGCAACCCTTGATGACACTGGCATGCATTTCTACCACGGGATATTTCGATTTTTATCCACGATTACTGCTCAAGTTTAGTAAACATGCTTTAGAGTAGTTAAAAATAGTGTTTTCTACATTTAACCACGCACAATAACATCTGTTGTCATAGCATCATCATCATCATCATCATCCCTCCAAGTATTAGGGCATGTGGCCTGTTGTAGTCTCAAAGAAGAATGGCCCTTCAGCCTTTCTTGGGACGTCCCAGTGATCTCTTTCCTTGAGGGAGATAACAAAGCATAGCTCTTGGGATTCTGTGAGATGACATCCGTTGTAGATGGTCCATCCAGTTGGCCTGGTACTTTTGTATATAGTGGAGAATTGGCTTTAGTCGCAGTTCTTCCATTACTTCCTCATTTCGTTTCTGGGCCCATCTTGTATATTCTGCTGTATATCGCATAAATCACATCTCATTAGCTGTTATCTTGCTTTCATCCCTTCTTCTTATTGTCCATGGATCGTTACCATAGCTTAACACTGTTCTTGCAAGGGCTTTATAGAGATGTATTCTTGTGTTCTTTTGTACTAATGTTGGTTTCATGATACTGTTAACTATTCCCATGCATTTTGATAAATTTTGTAATTTTGTTTGCTATATCTATTTCTTCCTCAAATGACACATTATAACCTAATTTTTTTTTTTTTTTATCCAATGCCACCAGGTTGTCTTTTCGACATTTCTGGTCTTCTCTCCTGGCCGTGGCTTAATTGTAACCCACTTCTGAGGTTGGGGCGCCTGGAAGGCGGAGTTACATTACCCCGATGATGTGATAGGATGATTATGATAATGTGGTGCCAGGAGAACTAAATATGTGAACTCATTTGCTCTTTCCAAAATCTGTTGTCATAGCAACCGGTTTTATTCAATACATCGACAATATCTCCAATTACGATCACCAGTTGTCTCATATCGCATCCGAATGCGCATGATCCATTCCTGGCAATGTTGTCACTACTTTATTTATGGAGTGATCAGACGTCCTCTTTTGTCCAGACATGTCTTCCTTTTTAGCCCTTTTCCAGGGTCCGCGCGGATTTTTTTTAAAATCAAAACATGTCCTCCTTTTCGTAACTTGTATGCGTGATATTTTGAAATTATCTGATTTGATGCCTTTTTCAACTAATTTGTCTGTAGGTAGCAGCAGCATCGATGGTATATACTCTTTGCCAATGATTATAACTCTCTTTGCTCCTACTTGTTATGGTCATTGCTTTCATATGTAGCTAACTGTAAAATCATTTTATATTATGAAATTTTATGATAAGTATGCTGTAATAGAAATTGACATAATTTTAAGTAGGCTATAATGTAAGCCTAAGCCTAAATGTAAATAAATATTTTCTGTGCACTTTAATAATTACAGTTCCCTTGACTTTCATATGTAGCTGTCTAAAATCGTTATTATTATTAGGTTTTATCATAATTATTTTGTAATAAAATAGATATTAACATATGGTACTTTTAAGTATGGTATAAGCCTAAATCTGTACTGTAAATATTTTGTAATAAAATAGATATTGACGTAATTTAAAGTATAATATCGGCCTAAGTCTAAATCTAAGTACACATTTTCTATCCTCCTTTTTCGAAGAATGTCCTCCTTTTTGAAGCTTTGTATCCTCTTTTTTATTGCTGTGAACTGGTCACCCTGTTTATTTATAACTCATGTGTATTAGGTACAGAAACTTTGTATACCGTATGTCAAGTAATATAATTTCCAATACAACTTAACATTTTCAGTGCAAAAATCAACATCACTGACTTTTAAAAGGAAATATTTCATAAAATTAAAAACTATACTTCATAGCACAATTCTGTGGTTCTAAGGCAAAAATATGTAAATTTTTAGCGAAAATGATATACATCCTGATAGTATCTATATTGTGGTAAAGATGACATGCATATCTCCATTATTTTTCTCTCTAACTCGTTATGAAACATGATTATTGTGACTTTATACAGTCATTCAAACTTTAAATGCTCGGCTCCTAAAAAACTGCAAGAAATGACATCACATTTTGTCTTGGAGCCACAAAATTGTGTAACATGTTTGAAATATCAAATTTTTCAGCATGTACTTTAGACATTTCAAAAGAAGTAAATAGTGGCAAGAAATTAAATAAATTTCAACATATATGCAGGCACATTAATAAAATGATGGCTGCGAAAACGTGAACAGACACACAAGTGAAACTTTTAAATGAATGCTATCCCAGCCTGAACATACGAGTATGGCAATGGAACATAAGTAATCAAATCACAGAAAGAAATATGAATGGTGTACTGACTGCTCACTTCTAATTTTTGATAAGTATAGTACATTATAGATTAGAAGATAAGAACAATCGATAAATTAGAAAATAACTATAAACTGTACCCTTTCGCAAAGAATTCAATGTTATAGATTAAACTCAAAAGGAATATTGAAAAATTGGGTTTAGATCGATCAAATAAACAGATCATTATTATAAACGTAGGTGAAAAGTAAATACTAAGACGGAACAGGCCTAACAGGTGTAATTCTTGAGAATGAAAATAAGACAACAATTACAATGATGGTGACAATGAGGAAGAGATGGAAGAAAAGAGAGGTGTGGTGATGAAAACAATGATGACGACGACTATTACAGTACCGGTAATAATAATAATAATAATAATAATAATAATAATAATAATAATAATAATAATAATAATAATAATAATAACAAACTTCTAACTTCAATATACTGCTATTATATTTACAATGATATGAAGGGGTGACAATGATATAGTTCTAAGCCAGACAGACATGATTTTATACGAGAATGTATTGAAGATTCAGAGTCCAATGCTATTAGGTGCTGTATCATAATTTCTTCGGTGTATAGGCTATTTATGTCATTTGTTGAGTAATTTTTATAATATTTTACTAGCAACTTCCTCATATGTGTAAGAAGTGAACTCGCAGCAAAAAGAAAAAAAAAACATTTTTGTTAAAAATGTGGCTTTGGATATCTCATTCTCACTCCTCTATATCTTAAAATTACATGTAATAGGTACCAAGTCTTTCTGTTTCTGGTAGTCCTCCTCCTTCTGCTCAAGAAGTGAATGCGTTGATTTTAATTTTTTCTCCAGACTTTCCTTCTCCAACTCACTGCTTGATCTCTGTTGTTCCTCCCTGTCAAATATATTACAATTACTAGTGTGTCTTACACTCAAAGTTACAAGTATTTCTGTGAGTATGTAACCTAAGAAATCGTCTTCTATTATACAATTACTTAATTACGCATCAATAACTTAATTATATTTCATATATTCATGAAAACATTAATACAGTCTAAAAAAATAAAGAGATCATTTTTCGTACATTTGCAAATGTTATAATATTGTAAAATGTGCATATGTAAATTTAGTATTTTGAAGTATTTTAAACATTATAATTGCAGTACAAAAAACGTACATAAATTTAGCATTTCACAGTATTTTTACTGATACAGTACACATGTTAAGTATGTACTGGTACCTAAGAATCATATACAGTACTGAAATTCTTCTTCCATAATTAGAACTGTCATTTTATTACATAATAATATGAGTATTATTTTCAAATGGAAATGGGTTTGTTCATATACTGGTGTCACCAGTGAGGAAGGTGGGAAAAAACCAGATGCAGTATGCTACCCCAAAATTTTCCTCTGGCATACCTCGATTTAAAAAAGGCATACCCCCTCCCTTACAATATACACGTACATGATGTATACAATAAATTGTTTCGTTCAGTCATAACGCGAATCTTTGAAGCTTACGCAACACATTAAATTTCTTAATAAAATAATTTCAAGTTACTTCAGTTATTTACTAGATTATTTTGCGATGTCCATTGAGACATCATTTAAATAATGTTAAAGCTTCAAGTGCCTTACTTAATTATAAATAAAAAGTGCAACAACAACAAAAATGACAGTCACTAAATTGGCAACACAAAGTACAACCACAGCCTTCTATACTTGAAATACTACCATTATAAGCATTCCAGGAGTTGACTTATCAAAATAAACATGTCTAAATACATGTTGAATACAGTTCATGAAGACTGTGGTTTAGATTTACGAAGCAAACAGATAGTACTCTTTGTTGTGAAGAAATGTATAAACAAATTTTTAAGGATAACATTTTTTCATGAAGGTATGTCATTTTTCACTAACGGTATGTCTTCTGGCCATAGAAACCAGTGGCGGTATTCCATACTGGCGCATACCGTCTCACTTCCCTCACTGGGTATCACATTTTCACACTTCTTTGCAATAAACAACAATTTCACTATAAGACTAAATATTTTACATATAACTTACATAATTCTTGTTAGCCATAAAAGAAGCAATAAGGGTTCAGAAACTGAACTCAAGGTTTGTTAGGAAATAAAACATAATGTTTTTCTAAAATATAAAAATTGTTTAAAGCACTGTTTTCATTAAATGCTGTGACTTTTAAAGTCCATGTCTTCCCATTTGTTATAATTGGTTTCCTGCATTGTCCATCAGAGGCATCTGAAGACTCACGAATCATTTTCCTCCAGAGAAAACTGTAGTCTCAATCGTGATGCTGGTTTGTAGAGTTACCTGCCTGTAAGCAGGAAACTTTTGCCTGGAACAGGATTCTTTAACGGACAGTAAATCCACGAAACGGACTGTCTGGTTTTATTTTTCTTCAGAAGGAAGCCATGCTAAGGATTTATACTGCCCCTAAAGTTTTTTGTCCTTGACTAACTAGTTCATGCTCTAGAAGTAAGTGTAAAATCTTAATATACAGAGTGATCCGTTTGGGTAAAAACACCGTAAAACATTTACTACTGAACTTTATTTGTTGAAACTTCGTGCATACAACACTGAAAGATGGGAGATTCCTCAGAGCTCAACATGACCCCCATTGCGCACCCTACACAACTCATAACGGCAATGCAATTCAGCCATATCCGCTGTAACATAAGAGAGGTGATTTGTTGAAAAGCTTGAGTAATTTTTACTCTCAGATCATCAATGTTCCTGGGTTTCTGTGAATATACAATGTCTTTAACAAAACCCTATACGAAGAAGTCAGGACGGGTTAGATATGAGCAGTTTGGGGACCAAGTCAAGAGATAGCTGCTTCTCGTACTGAGTTTCTCCTGCCATCTCCTCCATATTTTTTTAACACAGAACCTGTTTCTACAAATGTTCGATACCATAACATTATGGAATCATATTTAGGTATATTATGCACACCATACTCATGTCGAAATTCCCTTTGAACTCTTTTAACACTCTCAAATTTAGCATACCAAAGAACACATTGTGCCCGTTGTTGATTTGTAGTAGCCATTTTAATCATCCACGATTTGTGTTTTCAGATTATGCACTGTTGATTGTCATATACGGAAACTCCCATCTTTTAATTATAATATAACCTGCAAATAAGTTTTTCTACTATCATAATAGCTTTACAACAATAAATTAATATTACCCATACCCAAACGGATCAGACTGTATTTCTAGCACATTATTGTCTTCTCATTATGTTTGAACCTGACATAAAAGACTTCAAATGTTTTTCATAAACACAACTGGATACTAAAAGTATTTGTACCGTGCTGTGAACAAAAACTATTCTGTAGGCATTACTGCCTTCTATTAATTTTCATCCTGCTTCAAACGCCATTAAAATTCTTTACAATGCATTGACAGCATGGTACAGATACCCTGAATACATGCATCATGTTCCTTACAGTATTATTCATTACTCCTTTCTTACACAGTATTTAGTAGTCTAATATGATGTATGGCAGTCACTTACAATGGAATTGCTTCTCCAGGTAAGCTATATAAATTATGACAGATGTGAGTGCACAGTCTCCTAAAATGTATAGTACGCTTTTTGTGCATATACATGTACAATTATAAACAATATTAAGACAAGTTTTAGCGTGATCATAATGTGGGCTACAATTAAGGAAATATAAAAATGAATTTCAAAGCTGGAAAATCTCTCTCTTATATATATATATATATATATATATATATATATATATATATATATATATATATATATATATATATATATATATATATGTTGACTCATAATTAAAATAAATAATTATGTATTACACCATATACTAATGGCAACCTATAGACGTTATTATGGGCTACAAAATCACCAAAAGTCATGTCATATAAATATTAATATCAAAATGTAAATTAGCCAAATATTAATAATATCTCGATATATAGATGTAAGACCTAAGCTGTAAGTAAAAATGATAAAATTAAACGCAGGTTGTTAAGAGGAAAATCCTTAGAAAGAATGATCCAGTAAATGACAAGTGGTATTTGAAAAACAAAATACAAATATTATGAATTGTATCTTAGAATTGGTGAAACCAACATTATAAAATATGTCAAAGCAAGAAGTGTTAGATGGTTGGGACATGTCATGAGGAAGGATGGAAATGATTCTGGTAAAAAGTTGACCCTTACCCAACTACATGGAATCAGAAGAGTTGAACTATCCCTACCAAGATGGTTGGAAGAGGTTGAGGAAGTGTTCAAGGACGGAAACAGGATGTAGAACCAGATGAAGGAGAAGAATGTGTTATATTAAATGTCTATAAGTTTTGGAACAGACATCTACTTCAAAGTAAAAATAATTTGTTTAACTTCTGTAAAGGCAGGAATAATAAATTGATTGGACTGGTGATTTCCGGAGAAAACAAAAGATAACATGTTCCTCTCATAACAAATAAATTTCTGCGGAACTCATTCTCTCTTCATGATTTTAACATGCTCACGAAGTTGGTGCAATCTTCATGCAATTGTAATAAAATTCAATACAGGTGTAAGACGACTTTCTAGACCTACTTGTAACAAACAAATCTTACCTCTGTTTTGTTTCTTGCAGTTCTTTCTGTAAAGCTGCCAATTTTGCACCAAGTTCAGAACTATTCTGAGATGCTACGGTCAGTGTTTCACATTTTTCAGCTAACTGTCCACGTTCCTTTTCTGAAACACTTAGTTGTTCTTGAAGATCATCGATGCGTGTTTTTTCCATTTCCCTGCAATAACTTTATACAGTTAACCCCTTACCGCATACTGGGACAGATATGGCACATACCGGTTTTATATTCATATAATTTATAATATAAGCATATAATATTTCAAACTGCATACTGGGACAGATATGACACACTGTCAAGAATTGGATTTGACCATATGTGACATCAGTTGAGAAAGAAAGAACTACTTAAGTTATTTGAATATTAAACCGGTGTGTGCAAGACTGTCCCATGCGGTAAGGGGTTAAATACATCCTTAACACATTTCTTCCTCAAAATACAGACTTAGTGTTCAATTTCATCGAACCAACCCATTCACAAATAGCGAGAAGATATGACTATATGATCAGCATGGTGTTTATAATGATGATGACTATTATTATTATTATTATTATTATTATTATTATTATTATTATTGTTATTGTTATTGTTATTGTTATTATTATTGTTATTATTATTATTATTATTATTATTATTATTATTATTATTATTATTATTATTATTATTATTATTATTATTATTATTATTATTCAAACTATCATTAATCTTGAACCTTTTTTCGCAGGGTCTTTATGAAAAGTAGCCATACCTTTTTTTCGGTCAAGGCAGGATCTTTGTAATGTGATAGGTCTGCAATAATACTGTTTTATTTTACATACAACATAAGACATTTTGTTAAGTTCCTATAATTACATACAATTATAAATATATAAATTCACTCTACTATTATTCCTGTTACTAATGAAGGTACTGGAATTACTCTAACTTCTTTACGTTGCCACACATTATTAATTTCATCTATAAGCACTTCCTTTTCAAACTAGTAGTGAAATGAACAGCAAACATGGATTCTTCTTACATAAATTAGTATCCATTTTCAATTTTTCACACTGTACTACAAAGAGTAGGGAATGATTTGTCATTAGCCAGCTGTTGTTGTAGATAAGGATCAAGCCTATCATTAGTTACATGCCAAGTGACACGCAGAGAGCACACAATACTGGTATACTGTACATCATAGATGTCCAATTGTAACTCGTACGAGGTAACTCCTGGTGTAAGCAACCTGCAGCGTATATTCTTTAAGATCAGTTTTCCTGTTTTATATGGAAAGTTATAGACCTTAGCAGAGTATGCTTGACACACAATATCTCTTGATTCTATAGGCGTTTGGACACGGAAATTGGTTGTTGTTCAGAGATTAAGTCCCACATTGGAATAGCTTGGGAATCATCGTGTGCACTGTGTTTACACACATGCAGTTTACATAGAGAGATTCAAAGCCTGGTCTTTGTAATGAGAAGAAAGAGCTCTATCAGTAAGCCACTGCTACAACTTGATTTCATCCTCGCACCTCGATGCTTAATATTGCCCTGTGTGAATCTCTCATTAGTAAAGTTACATCAGTCCTCCTTTATAGTCCTCAAATCTGGAAATTAAATACATCAATCATACAAAAATTGTAAACTTTCATTAACTGATGTCTCAGGAAAATCTTCGAAATTTTCCTGCCAGAGAAAATAAAGAATTAAACTTTTTTAGTACTTGCAGGTGAGGAACCAATAAGATTACAGATGCGAAAGAGAAAATGACAACGGATAGGCCATACATTAAGAAAAATTGATTCTGCAATAGAAAAACAAGCATTGGATTAAAACACTCAGGGATCCTGTAGAAAAGAGCGACCTACATCTTCATGGAGCAGAACTGTTTATGACGAAATCTGACAGCAGGACAAGATCCAGAGCGGAGTGAAGTGAAGGCAAAGGCATCAAATTGTGTCCGATGGCAAACATTTACAGTGGCCCTATGCTCCCACGTGAAGTGAAAAAATATGGGTGAGTGAGTGAGTGAGTGAGTGAGTGTGAGAGTGTGAGTGAGTGAGTGAGTGAGTGAGTGAGTGAGTGAGTGAGTGAGTGAGTGAGTGAGTGAGTGAGTGAGTGAGTGAATGAATGAATGAATGAATGAATGGAATTTCCATGCTAAGAGATCTAAGCTCAACGAGACTAAGGAATTTGCTGTCGAGAGAAATGGTAATGAGGGAAGTGTTTTCTTTTTCACAAATGCGACTAAAATTCATGGAATTGAACAATAAAGGGTTTTCTAGAACAAGAAACCACAAAGAATTTCTATATTTGCTGCCCAACACCTGAGTCATTAGATATGACGCTCATAAGTAATTACTGAATTATATTTCTGTTTGAAAAGCACTACTATAGCATGAGTTTAAAAAATCTCTTTACTTACAATTTTTTATGCAGATCTTGGACAGCCTCTGCTTCCTTTTGCGTCTGCACTATTTTCGCCTGCAGCTCCTGTCTGTGAGTCTCGAAGTTTCCTTTCAATTGCTGAACCTCATCCATGACTTGTTTCAACTTCTCTTCTCTTTCCTTTGCAAGATTTTCAGCAGCTACCTTCTCATTGCGAAGTTTCGTCAACTCTTCCGTTGCCTCTGATAATCTAGATTCTTTCTCTGCCAGTACCTTATCCACCTTGTCTTTGTCTTGCTGTATCCTATCCAGCTCATTAATTGTTGCAGAAAGTTTAGAATCTTTTTCCAAAGCAGAACTTTCTGTGATTTTCTTCTCTTCCTGCAAACTTGTTAAATTTTTACTTATGTCAGTTAATTTACTTTCAGTTTCTTTCAACCTTAATTCGATT
Source organism: Periplaneta americana (assembly GCF_040183065.1). Taxonomy (NCBI): domain Eukaryota; kingdom Metazoa; phylum Arthropoda; class Insecta; order Blattodea; family Blattidae; genus Periplaneta; species Periplaneta americana. Next base: position 136,216,858 of record NC_091117.1, on the reverse strand, counting down.
TCTCCTTTCTCTTTTTGAATTAGATTTAATTTTTCAGTGACAGAATTAAGTTCTGCTAGCTGCTCTACATTCTTATTTTCTGCTGCTATTTTGTCGTCTTGTACTTTCAACATTTCGGTGTTGATTAAAGCTAATTTTTCGGTTTGCTCAATAACGAGCTTATTTGACGAATCCTTCTCATTTTGTGTCTTTAATAGTTGATCTGAAAGTTGAGACAGTTTCACATCTTTCTCTGCAATGCTTTTCTCTAGGATTTCCTTTTCCTGTGTTACTTTATCTAGGTCCTGAGCTATTGATGCCAATTTTAAATCTCTCTCTGCAACAATACTTTCTGTTGTAGCTTTTCCTTGAGAGAGTCTTTGTAATTCTTCAGCATGCGTTTGTTTCAGCTGTTGTTCCGCTTTTCTAGATTCTTGCAACATTTCTTCAAATTTCTGCTTTTGTTCTTGTTCTTTTAATATACTATTTTGTAAATCTTTCTGCTCTTGTTCCATTACTTGTAGCTTTATCGTGGCCGTTTCTAACAGCTCCTGAAGATCTTTTTCTCTGCTTGCACCTTCTTGAATGGTTTTCTCTAATCTCTGTGCTAATTCTTCTTCAACTTTCCTACCTTCTTCTTTTACTTTTGTCAATTCCAACTTTATTTTCTCTGAATCTTTAGCAAGTTTATCAATTTCCGTCTTTGTATTTTGTTTAGCATCATTATTTTCAGCAATAGCTTTCTCTAATTGTTGACGAAGATCCTCCTCTGTTGTTTTCGCTTCCTCTACTTTAAGTTTCATATTTTCTTCTAACTTCTGATACTGTTGTAAATGCTTCTCAAGTTTTTCCTTCAGCTCCTGTTCTGTTTTCTCAGCCTGCTCTGAAGTCTGTTGTAATTTATGTTTCACCATCTCCGTCTCCTGATTTGCTGCTGCCAAAATTTCTCTAATGCCATCAGCTTCTTTCTCCTTTTCACGCAACTCAGAATTCAATTTGGTCAACTGTGCTGACGAGTCACTAGATGTGCTCATCAAGTTTGAGATGTCATCCTCCTGAAATACACACAATTACACGTTTTATTAAGTATGAACCACATACTGTTATGAAGCTGAAAACTTACATTTAAGGTTTAAAACGAACACCATCAATCCTTAATATAAGAGGCAGTGAATATTATGTCATTCCATAAATTCATTAGTTGACTCATGTAGATGAGGAGGCGAGATCTGGCATGTGAGCTGTGCGAGAGAATAAGCAATCAGAAAGAGGATCTGTTTTATGATGGTTAATATTATATGAATCTACTGACACGGAAACTCATCTCAGACTAAAATCTAACTTCCCCCTCCATATCCATTGATGATATAGCCATGGCACATGATAAGGTCACAGGACAGGTCTTGCCTCCTCTACCGTACTTTAATACTTTAATCCAATTTTTCTCAAAAGTTATATCATTGGAGACAACCGACAGTAATAAGAAATAAAAGTACAACAAAATTAATGGTGTAATTAAAAGCAACTTTGCAAGAACACAATGAATAACACATACCGGTAATTAAAATTATCGCTATTATTTAAAAAACACATGCAGACAGCAAAGTCTCGATTTTAAGGGACTGAGCAAAAACTGAAACTATAAGATAACATTTTTAAAATTAAAACATTCTATTGTTGATGATGATGATGATGATGATGATAATAATAGTAATAATAATAATAATAATAATAATAATAATAATAATAATAATAATAGGTCTATAAGAGAAAAATTAACAGTATGGTATAAAATAATTTGTGAAAGGAATGGACAATATTATATTCCTAAATCTGACATTCCAATATCTACCTAGAGACAGAAGAGGCCCTAATCGACTTAGATATGGAAGGTGGTCGTAAAACTACACTTTGCGCCTTGGTGGAACAGGTCTTATTAAATCCTAATACACAATTTTATTGTTATTGCTATGTTGGTGATTATGATCAGGATGAAGAAAGATAAGAAGAAGAAGAATTAAAATTGTATTTTTATTTAACCTGATTCTATGCTGAAAAATATAGGCCTTACATACTTACTTACAAATGGCTTTTAAGGAACTCGGAGGTTCATTACTGCCCTCACATAAGCCAGCCATCAGTCCCTATCCTGAGCAAGATTAATCCAGTCTCTATCATCATATCCCATCTCCCTCAAATCCATTTTTATATCTTCCTCCCATCTATGTCTCGGCCTCCCCAAAAGTTTTTTTTTCCTTCCGGTCTCCCAGCTAATGCTCTATATGCATTTCTGGATTCGCCCATATGTGCTACAAGCCCTGCCCATTTCAAACGTCTGAATTTAATATTCCTAATTACGTCAGGTGGAGAATACAATGCGTGCAGTGAAAAATATGGGTCTATGCTTTAAAATTGTAATGTAACAAATTATTACAGTAAGCACAAGCCTGGAGGAAGAATAAAGACGTACCAATGATGCAAAAACTGTGAAGACTTCCCAATAAAATATGTAACGATGATGATGATGATGATGATAATGATAATAATGATAATGATAATGATGATGATGATGATGATAATAATAATAATAATAATAATAATAATAATAATAATAATAGTAATGCATTTTTGTAAGCATGGTACCATGAACAGATAGTATTGCACATGAAATACAAAAAATGGTGATATGTAATTAACATATAAAGGGTCCAGGGGAAAAACACATTTAGTCCAAAGTTAGTAATTTTTATATTTTAATTGATGTGGCAATTGAAGTTGAGATCTTTAAGGTCCCCTAATCATACACGGGAAAATACCTCGCTTGGTTTCACATTATAAGCAAATAACTATATTAAGGAAAGGCTTTTACGGGAAGAAACTGTCATTTCTGCAAGTCTGTAAACATTCTCCTGAAAAATTTGCAAAATGTGACTAAACGTGTTTTTTCTCTGGACCCTTCATATGGTCTCTGATGATATTGCTTTTCGCAATTCCAGTTCGAATTTATTATCATTCACTCAAAGTGTACAGGGAGTTTTCTTCTAACAGTCATATCAAGAATATAAAAATGTCTCGAAGACGTTTCGTCATTATTTTGTAACAAATAGTGATTCTTTTAACTACATTGGATGCGTATAAATGTACTTATAGTTCAGAATACAGGGTGTAACAAACATGTATGTCAAAACTTTAGGGAAGCATTCCTCACATGTAGAGGATGAAAATAAGTTATATGAACATGCATCCGGAAATGCTTCATTTCCTTCTTAAATCTCGTTTTCTACAACTCTGCTTACATTGTATGATGTGCAAGCTAGGCCTAGTTAGTGGTTACTGCCATCATAGCTATTATGTAACAACAACCCTGTACCAGAACAATCTGATTACATGTAAACTTTCTTGTTTATTCCTATTTAGAATGTAATTACCTATGTACAAATGATGGTGGTGGTGGTGGTGGTGGTGGTGGTGGTGGTGGTGGTGGTGGTGGTGGTGGTGGTGGTGGTGGTGGTGGTGGTGGTGGTGGTGGCGGTGGCGGCAGCGGTGGTGGTGTTGGTGATGTACCATACATTCTTTTTCTGTGTGTTTTCCACATTTCTGGTGTTCATTGTTCTAGTATGGGGTATAATGTACACAACATCTGTGATGGCATTCCACACAAAAACAAAATAACTTGTGTATCATACAATGTAAGCAGAATTTAGAAAAATAACTCTAACAAGGAAAAAAAGTGTTTCTGGACCCATGTTCATATAACATATTTTCATCCTCTACATGTGAGAAATATTTCCCTAAAGATATGACATACCTTTTTAGTTACACTCTGTATAATTCGATAAATTAATTGTTTAAAAATATCCTTACCAGTTTTTGTTTTTGCTGTGTCAGTTGGCTACATTTCTCATCTGAAGCTTGTAACTTCCTCTGAAGATCGCCTGTTTCCAATTGGAATTTCTGTACTTCAGCTGATAGTTTTGTGATTGTATTTTCTGTTTCCACTATCTTTTGACTCAGGTCTGTAAGGTATACATAAACGTATATTAAAGTACCATGCACAGTAGTTTGATATTATAGACATTAAAAGCTATTGCGTAAACTACCATACCAACAACAAAGTTAAGAAATAGATACTCTTAAGGTGAAAAAATATTATTACACTCTTTTGAAGATTTATCTTCGTACTTCCAAGAATACTCCAAATGTCATACTAACAAAATTCATAGGATTATAATACGAGAAACTTGACATTATCATTGCTAAAACATAAATATATAATAATTTGAGTTTCAGTTCCTTTCAGTCAATTATTTATATCGGTACATAAAATAGCATAAGAAGAAAATAATGCGAAAATGTTAAAATAAATGCTTCCTGGCTTTCCAGTATCATTCCTTATATCATTATGTTCATTGCAAAGAGAATATTCAGAATCTGTAGAAGTCCTAGTTCTGTGGGCATGTAAGACGAGACAGTCATGGTCGAAATCCTTTTCTGTCTGTATGTCTGACTACAATTGTTATAATAAATATCTTTTGGGAAAAGGAACATTTAAGAAATAGTTTACTGTGAAATTTCGAGATTGCTGTGCACTGCAACATATTTTTATAAATTTCAGAGAACTGAAAGCACAGTTACATTTTAGGACATCCAACATGAAGATACAATTATGTTTTTGTTATGTTTAAGTTCTCAAAAACTTATAGCAGTAGTAAATATATTTCAATTATTTTACTAGAACCAATGTTTTATCAGAAAGTATTGTATCTGTTTAATGTCATAACAATTTTAAAAGTACGCAACCTGTTATCCAGAACAAATTAGGTATATTATTTATTTTGGAACATGAAAACAATATCTAATTGAATGGAAATGGCGAAATAAACTTTTATATTAAAAATATGTTAGTATTAATTTTCATCAAATCTGGAAAAGTCTTACATAGTTTATCTATAACTTACTTAGGGCCAATTAAATTACCTCAGTTAAATTACGAGTAAATTGGTCTTCCCAGCGTCTTAAAGTATTAAAACTTAATTAAATTTAATTACACGAAAATTCCATTCATATTTCAAAGTATATATGAACTTTACTTACTATGTGTTTCTTCCTGTTTCACCTTGATGTCTGCAATGTTTCTGTCAACTTCTGCCTTCTGTTTCTCAATATCTTTCATCAGCTGTTTAACTTCTGAATCCTTCTCTCTCAAGCGATTCTCTGCCTCCCTCAGTAAAGTTACTTTTTCTTCAATTTCCTTATCATGTTGCTCTTTTGTTGTAGCGTTTTCTTTAATGATCTCTTCCTTTAGAGTTGCCAGTTCTTGTTTCAACTTATTTATTTCAGAATCTCTTTCCTTAATTTGTTCTTCAAGTTTATGGATAGTTGATATTTTTATTTTAGTTTCACTTGAATGTTCTTCATTAATCTTTGATAATTCATCTGCTTTCATCTTTAATGACTTTTCACTGTTTTCCAATTGACTCTTCAATTTTGCTTCTAGTTCATTTGTGGCAGATGTCTGTTTGGTTAGGTTTTCTGTTGTCTCTTTCAACAAAGTCTGTGTCTGTTGGTTTTCTAGTTTCAACTTCTCTATCACTTGCTCTTGTTCTTTGGCATGTTTAATAGTTTTATCCAGTTCTTCAGACTTTGACTTAAGAGCAGCTTGAATGCTTTCAACTTCCTTCTTCAAAGACGCCTCACTTTCTTTTACAGTTACTATTTCTTTCTGCAGATCTTCTGATTTCATCTGAAGCATATCTGTGGCCTCTTCAAGTTGATTTTTAAGTGCATCAACTTCTTTCTTATGATCTTCTGTCAATTTATTTACATCATCACTTTTCTGTTTTAACAGGTTGTGAGTTTCATTTACTTCTTTCTTTAACTTTTCAATTTCAAAACCGTGTTGTTTTGCTTCTGTTTCTAAAGTTGATTTGAGTGAGTTATTGGCATCTTCATATCCCTTCTTTAACCTATCAATTTCTTCCTTATATTCTTTACTAAATTTCTCTGCTTCTTCACATTTAATTCTTAATGAATTTTGAGCTGCCTGTAACTCATCCTTCAATCTGTTTATTTCTGTAGTTGAGTGTGCAAATCCTGTTTCCACTTCTTCATCTCGAAGCTTCAGTGCTTTCCGAACGTCGTCCAGTTCCTTTTGTTTTGTATCCAATTCATCTTTGTAATGAGCTATTGCTTCTTCAGCTTCGAATAACTTGTTAGATTCTTGTTCCAACAATTCACATTTTTGTCTCTCCTCTGCTAAATTTCTTTCTAATTCTTGAATTCGTTCTTCACAGACAGCATTAGCAGCCTAAGAAATACATGAAAAACAGTCTATATTAGATAATTACATCAAATAAATATTATTACTGAAGTCAGCTCTGTACACTAATGCTTTTATAATATCCAAATCACTGCTCCATTACTTTGGTGCATATGATTCAAATAGGTAATAATGTAAATTTTATTACATTTAAAATGATATGTTAATGCTTTCTAAGATCCAGCACTCTCGTACATACAAAGAATTCACAATACTGGCATGAAGGAAAAAAACAGTAAGTTTACTGGTATAGTCGCAAATTTTTTTTTTTAATTTCCCAATTATTCTGGTTACTGTTACACAAAATGCTTTTGTATTAACATTCGTTTGCTTTAGATTTAAAAATAAATTGAAATACTGTATACCGAAGATGACAAAGCTGAATATGCTCAAAATAGAAAATGTTTCTATAGTCCTCATGGAAATACTATTCTGACTCAAATTATTTTGAACAAATAGTTATGTCTTGCGATATGCTAATTTATTTTTCTCCAAAAATAATTTAAAAAAAATTGAACGAGTTTAAGAATATGTAAATGTATAAAAAATGTACAGAAAAAAATTCACAGAAAAAAAAGCAATGAGTGTAATTCGAAATTTGCAATTAAAACAGTATAACACAGTACATAAAAGTAAATTTATTTACTTTTGTGTTATTTAGACCCACACAGTTAAAATGAATGATGTGAATATATTTACACAATGTTACAATTATAAGACAACAGCACACAGTAGTGGAAATAATACAGACAATTCAATAACAATGTTATCTTTTAGATAAGTGTATTTTCAAATATCATAAATATTTCACTTTAACATACAAAGTGAGCCACAGGCATAGCTCAGTTGGCTAAGGCGCTTGCCTGCAGATCCGGAGTTGCGTTCGGGCGCAGGTTCGATGCCTGCTTGGGCTGATTACCAGGTTGGGTTTTTTCCGAGGTTTTCCCCAACCATAAGACAAATGTCAGGTAATCTATGGCGGATCTTCGGCCTCATCTCGCCAAATATTATCTCGCTATCACCAATCCAATTGACACTAAATAACCTCGTAGTTGATACAGCGTCATTAAATAACCAAGTAAAATAAAAATACAACAACGAAAAGAATTTCAATGGCATAAGATGTTTACTAAAATTACAGATTATCAAGTCACCTCTACTTTGCGTGAGTCACTTTTACATTATTAGTAAACATTTAGTACCGGTATCTCAAAAAAAATCTAGAAAGTTAATTAGATATTATTAAAACCTTTAATTCCTAAAACAGTTAAAAACTGCAAGTGGTGCAATTACATGATTGGTAAGCTACATATATAAACAATAATATTTAACATAAGAATAAAAAAATGACTGAAACTCGTCATATGTCAGGATTTAATTATTTCTGACTGGAATTTAAAAGTTTCTCATACCGGTATGCTTATTCCACAGCTACAGCCCATGTTTCTACTGTATGATCAAGATAATCATTTTAACCTATAAACTTTATCACAAAGAAAGAAGTTAATGAATCATTCTGTATTATTTTTAATGTACTGTAACATATTAACAACTAAAATAAATGTTGCAAAACATCACAAGACAGTGTAAAAGGAAATAACATGCCAGTGACATGAAAGTGACACTATAGGCACAGAGACAGATTTCAGCGTTTGACAGATGACAGCATCCAGAACAGTCCATTCCACAGTAGTAGAGGCTGTCTGAACTAAACTCACAACACTGCACTAATTAACCATAAGAGCATAGCAAAGCACTGCAACATATAGTGTAGGAATTGAAACTTACGACATACGAATTTGTTGGTAGATTTAAGAAGGCTGAAGAATAAAACAATTTCATTTTTATAGATACACGATTACATATAAAAATGTATCATAATTAAAAGACCCCAGACTATTGATGATTAACAGAAGTTTAGAGTAGATTTTCTGAAACCAATTCTGTTTCGAAATATAATTTTCATTGGCATTATTCTTATATATTGCACATTAGAATAATTTCAGAATTGTTTATAGGTACCAGTGCTTCTAAAGAGAAATCACTTCTCTACACTGACAGCCTCTAGTAGGCATATTCTCTACATATTTTTGTGGAGTTTACTCTATCTTCCTCTTTTCAACGTAACTTGGCTTATCTTAAACTATAGTTACAGCTCCTGCAAAAGTTCTGAAAGTGTTGTGACTGTTGAGATTTAAACGGCAGGTACTGGTTCATGGTCAGGCTTAAAGTCCACTTGCAAAGCATTTCTCTCTGTCACGCTCATTTCCTAATAGGTGCTTGTAGTGAATCGCTTTGTGTTACATTACGGAAGTTTTAAAAATATTCAGTACCAGTAGCATTTATAAGTACAGTATGTGTGTATTTAAATTAAGTATGTTACTAGAGTTGGTCTAAGAGTTTATAAGTTGCAATTCTTAAGAAAATGGCTCCAGTTATTTCAAAATTAAAAGGGAAGAAGCTTCATAGTCAAACCAAAGTATCAATCAGTCAATTTTCTTAATGTATCCAGCTGTTTGCTGACAACATAAAGTCCACTATAGTCCACTGTAGTCTTTTCAGTTCTTGTTTTTCATGAGAAATGAGAGGCATTTTGATCAGTGTTCGTTATAGATGCCTGTTGCTAGTAGCCAGAGTTGGGGTGTAGTCAATATATACTGCAGGGCTGAATCTTCTGCAACTGGTACTGATGATTTTAATTTATTCTTTTGTGGCTTATGGATGGACAGTATAGAAGAATGTGTTCCAGATCTTCATCATGATTATTACACCACAGACAAATAGGAGTATCAGAAAGGTGAAATCGTTATAGGTACAATTGTGTGACAAAGAAGTTATAAACAATGTATTTATGTTTATGTCTACAGAAACTTCTCAAGGGATTAAAAATTTCTCTATACAAAGTTCAAGAACGAGTGGCAATGGCTACAGGCTTGTCCCATAGTAATGTAAAAAGTTGTGATGCAAACGAGGAATATAGTGTGTGACAATGGTATATTTTTTTAATGTTTGATAAGAAGAAAACAAATAAAAACACGTCTTGAAATTAGACGCACTTGGTTAAAGTGTAGTGTACGATTTTTACATCTCCGAAAAACACGTTGCAACAGTCACTGCATTAAGAATTAAACTGAAAGACGCAATTGACTTTAATAGGGGCAATACTAGTATTAGAATAATGCTAGAAAACTGGGAATTTCTCGAAAGAAAATGAAAACAAGTAGGTTGTTATTAGTTGAAAAATACGATATTAGGCAAAAGAGGATAAACTATCAGAGGCGAATTTCTAATTATCGAGTTGAGAGAAGAGATGCTATGTATCTCGGTGAGTTATACATTGTCATACCACCTGCACAGCAAATCATGCAGCGATGACTCAGCATCGGTATCAAAGGGACAGCTCCTAATAATCATACACGTTGCAGGTGAGTGAAGGTTTCTCTTAAATGCCCTACTAATTTGGAAAGCTCTGCAGTTATCTAGGGATTAATATTCTCAAATGAATCAAACTGGCGTCATCTTTCTGAAAATGTTAAATAGAAATTGAAAATGATTATATGAAACGAGAGCTATTTTCTGATGATGTTATAGACCCCATTATCGTAAACTTCCGTGACATTAGTGATGATGGTGACAGTAATTCCAGCTGTAACAATGTGGATGGGATAGCAGAGCTTGAGGACTTCAACTAGGGGCATATGGTAAGAGTTCAATGTTTTTAGTTAAAAGTTTAGCATGCACATTTTATTGTTATCACTCAATTCTCCGTCCTTCCAATGAGTCAACCAGGCTTTCAGATCTTCTGCACGAGCTGTATATCTGGTGAATCCTCCTATGTGGTCGACAATGAGAGGCAGCACTCAGCTAAAACCTCAATTGAGAAGCACTTTCCATCCCTACTCCTATCTCTCAATGACGCTCCTATAGTGCCCAACCCAAAGGGAAAACCCATTCATTGTGCCCCTTGCCATTTTAAGGTTTCTATTTCTTCAAGCTTCTATTTCCCCAGCTACGTGAGCCAAAAGGCAACAGAAAACTATAGTCAAACTATTTGGTCACAATCTCTGATCCTTTGTCTGTGATGCAGTTTTCTCTCCCTATCACAATTCCAGCACTATGCAATGACAGTGTGACAGAAAAATTTATAGCACAAAAACTGCACTCTGAAATTAGCAGACTTTTCTGTTCTACTTTTAAGTACAGGTACAAACTTCCAAGTTTGGAATATACTGTACAACAGACATAGCAATTTGACTAAACGGCAATTACAAATTATACATTTTTATAAATACTGCACCTTTAACCGTGCTATTTTGGTATCCTCTTATCATCCTTTAGTTAACCTAACAGCAATCTTACGTGGCATTTTAAATGCGTTATTTTAAGTTAGATTCTTACAGATATGGTTAATCAATGCCTTGTTGCGTACGAGAATCATGAGAATTGATTAGGTGCACGAAAGGTTGACATCCCCTAGAATGTTTGCAGTTATGTCTGAAACCAGAACACTTTTACGAAACGTCTGTGAGCTACAGAACTGTCCAATTTATTTTCAAATAACTAGAAACTATATATTTTAACATAAACATTTTCTTTTTCTTTTTCCTTGCGTGATAACCCATGGAGGGCCAAAGTCTGCCAGTCAACTGCTAGCCTCACGCTCACAAATCTCGGCAGAGGTTAACTATCATCCAAGCAGTATATGGCGGTAATGTGTGGTTAGCACCATGATCCCCCTATCATTATAGTTAACTTGTGAAACCGAATTTCGCTACTCACTGTAGTTCCCCAAATTCATCACAATGTTGGGTGGGCACCAGTCTCACATACTGGTCGAAACGGTATGAGAAAATTTCTTCCCACATGAAGACTCGAACCATTGCTCAAAAGTCCAAAGCATGACACTCTAAACTACACACAGTTATGGCACAGGACCAAACATTTGTTAGCATATGATTTTATCCTTTTTTTCACACATTCGCTTTGTTGCAAAAATTAAACTTAGTTGTTAGTCTATGTTACTCTATTAGTGAAATTCCAGAACATTTTTCTACAAGAGAAGCAATATTATAAACGTTACATTCACGTAGTTTATTGCGCCCGAAGAGATTCATTTGGACAGCTCTGTTATACACAGTGCTTAAAGTAGACAGAAGGATAATGATGAGCTTTCTTTTTATTTCATTTAAACAGTTATACCGTTGACAGTAAATGAAACTAGTTTTGGACTAAATAAATAAATGTTAATGAGATGTGCATTCACACAGCCTATGACATACAGTACGGTATATTACTATGTACAGGCTATGTGCTAATATACCGGTATTAATAAATGAAACCTCGACCATGTACACTGTATAATGCATACATAATAATGGTATAATTCTGGTTTCCTAATTTTGAAATTTGTATCTAGGGGAAATGTTACAGCTGTTTCGTCATTGAAACTAGTTACAAATATGACAAAATTCAAGACGATGTGCATAAACATTTCTTATAAAAATCTAATTAATAATTGTGACTATTTTGTACATTTTTACAACAGCATAAACACACTAATTTAGAAAATAAGTGCAAGAACCTACATTCTGAACTAGATCTTTTCAGAAACTTACTTCGTGATCAATATTGGTAAGCTATGTCTGTTACATCATGGAGATACAATTCTTTTAACTCTCATGAGCTTCTCATTGTAAGACATCAGTGTTATTTTCAAAAATCATTTAAATCTTAAAGATTTTTAAAATTTAATGTAAAATTCATGCTGTGTATGACAGAAAGGATCATTCAAATTCCTTAATAAAGAAGTTTCAGCCCTTTAGCTTTAAGCACTGATACAGACATGAGAAAAATGGACGCACATGTTGCAAAAGTGTTTGTAGTCCAGCTGAAAGAAGAGTAAGAAGACAAACCATGCTACAAAGAGAGTTACAGACACAGCTAAGTTTCAACACCAATTATTTGTTACTCACATCCTGCTCAATTCTCTTCCTCTGAAAACAAAAGTACAAAAAAATATGATATATGATTCATCTTAATAATGCACAGACCTATTCTTTATTATAACTAAAATATCATGAAATAAAAATATTCTCATTTATTGTTCAGTTACTTTAGCATGTTAATTTAAAATTTCAGACACAGCAAAACAGTGTAACTTATTACCTCTATGTCGCTTTTAATAATGGCTTCTTCTTCAAATCTAAATTGTAAATCTTCTACTTTTCTTTTTTCATCCTCCAATTGACTCGACAATTCTCCTTTCTCCATTTGTAATCTGGATAAAAGATCTTGAATATCCAGTAGCTTAGCTTCTGATTCTTCTCGATACTAAACAAAATAGATTTATAGATAAGAAATTAATACGCTACTATATGTTTACAAACATAAGAGAAAAGAAGGAAAACAATGTACTGATTAGCAGTTACTGAAAGCAATGTATTGTCAAAAATTATCGCAAAGAATTCATTCATTCATTCATCCATTCATTTGGAATTTTCATTCTAATAATTTTGTACAACAATAAAAACAATTAAATTTATATTATACATGCCAATGCAGTTTCATTTGATGATCATTATTGTATGATTCTCATGTGAAGAAAAAACGTCTTTAATGTTTCGTTGAAAAGAAGATTCTGATATTATATAGTTATGCGCAAACATACAACACATCTATGTACAAAATGATTTTATATGTGCACACTACCCATAGATTCTACACCAATGGCGATTGTTTGAGGCGACCCTGGAACAATGCCCTCCCTGTGAACATAATTTAAAAGGTTTTTGTTTCTGCTTGCTTGTTCCAATAAATTAAGATAAATATATACGTTTTCATTATGCATTACTTATTATTCTAAAATTCTAAGTTTCTATTTGACTTTTTGACTTTTTTATAATGGAAAATCTTTACGACTAAACTCCACAAGCAGTCAACATTCTACACCAAAAGTAGAAAGATTAAGAATCATTGCTAATAAAAAGGACTGAAAACTTGTGCACTACAGAATAAAGGTTCAAAACATGTTTATTTTAAAAGCTATCAAATTAAACAAGTACCGGTACCATTAGTAACATTATTCATTCATTGTGCTACAATCACAAGAGGGTCAGTGTCTAGCTGAGCAGTACCGGTAGTCAAAAGAGTAACTACCAGTCGGAATAGAAGTGCTGCATAGCTGTTGTTCAAAGCCTTCACATTGAAATTTCTTTAACCAGAATTTACCACCTATCGTGGTTCCTCAATTTTTTCGATCATGAACCTGGCTGGGCTCCATTCAAAATCCTACACTCTTAAAAAATTTTTTGGTTATAGTTGGAACCTCTTGATTCATAGTCAGGCAAGCTAACTACTATATTAAGGTGACAGTAACAATATAGCCTAATATTAAATGTGTATCATTTTACACAAAACAATTGCAAGGCTTTTCGACGCATATAGCAATGAAATTCTTTTACAATAGATAAAATTTATTGTAATTATACCAGTATAGAAACTTGCTGACATGATATCTCTCTCGGTTACAGGAAGCAACTTTCTAATATTATTAATTCTTTATTTGAAGCCTTGCCCGAATAGGGATCTAAGCTCCAATTCTATTCTTCTGAGAAATTTAATGAAAAACTAACTGTGGAGCTAAATCCGTCTTCCACAACGAACGAACTTCGGCTTTGGAATTTCATCCTGATGTAGTTGCCATAGCTATCGACAGATGTCCCCACCCCATATGACAGAGAAACTATCATAGATTCCTATTCCACTAATAACTCGTTTTCGACGATTGTGGCGCTTAGATTCCTATTCGGGGTAAGACTTCATTTGATTATGATTATGATTATGATAATGACGATGATAATGATAAAGACAATGATGATGATATTGATAAGTACATCATAGTGGTGACGACGATATTGGAGGTGTAGTATAGTAATGAAGGTTATCATCATCATCATTATCATCATTTTGAGACTTGTCTTTCAATGTCAAAGACAAGAGTTAACATCCTGGCATGCCATGAGAAACACGAAACATTCGTTTACAGAATAACTGAAGACATAAATAAATAACAGATATGCACCTGCTCAAATTCCTGCTTGTAGGCAGCAAGTTTTTGTTCTGCATCATCAGCTTGGCTGGCTGCTCGTGTAACTTCTGCTCTTTCTAGATCCCGTTCCTTCAGTAGCTGCTCTATGTGTAACTCTTTCTCGCGTAGTATATCCTATAGAGTAATAGTAAATCTCAAATTAATTTCATGATATTAAGTTTATGAACAAAATAAATTATATTTGAATCATTTAAATCAGCAAAATAATGCATTTTTTACAGAATCTTCCATTCAGTCTTTATATAAATTTTAATTCCAAATTCTTAGTTTTAAATATTAATTTAAAAAGAAACAAATTCGTGCTAGACAAACCATATTAATTAATTGAATTGAAAAACATGCACATCAAATAGCAGAGTTAAAAAAAAAAAGATATTACAATTGAAGGGGTGAGAATGAGGTAGTCCAAAACCACACTTTTAACAAAAATGTTTTTGTGCGAATTCACTTCTTACACATATGGGGAAGCTACTAGTAAAATATTACAAAAATTATTTAATAAATGACGTTTGTATATGCTGAAGAAATTATGATACCGCACCTAATAGCATTGGACTCTCTTTAACACGCTCTTCTGTAAAATTTTAGGTCTACATCATTCTAACAATTATTTATTTTACTCTGAACACTGCAATTTTGTTGAACAATCAAAGGCGTTCTGGGAATTTGACATGCATTTTGAAAGATGTATTTATATTTTCTCTACAATAAACTTTCATGTATGTCTTATTTTTCTCGTCGAAAACAAAGGTAAACAATTTATCAGGCTTTCAAATTACATTAATTGCCTAACAAGATACATATTTGTGGATATAGAATAAAAGGGAAGGTATATAAATATATACAATGGAAGTATATGCAGCTATAGTACATCATATTTGAATAAAGAGCGTATAGTAGGCCTATAATTAACAAAACAAAAAAGGCAATATAAAAATTAAAGTAATAGTTCATAACAATAAGACTTTTCCAGTCTAAAAATCTTACATTTACTAATTCAGGTGCTTACTTAAGTATGAAATTAACTTCATCGTAATTTTATGAACACATGGATGTATTTATGAGTACTAAAATATACCTAGTTAAAACATATACCTAATAAATTTTTTTAATATTTCATTTAAGTTTGAAATTCAGAGAGGATATTAGAATACAGTATAAATAGAACATATTATGCACTATTCAACATACTAAAATGCAAAATTAATTGTAGAATTACAAAATTACATTTGTAAATCTGCTTATCTTACATATTATGTTTCCAAGACGCGAAACTAAAAAAATAAATAAATACATACAGTAATTTGAAAGTTAATAAGATTACTTGAGAGCACACATTTAATAGCAACAATAGCAGAGAATAATAATAATAATAATAATAATAATAATCATCATCAAATTCATTATCTATTACTCTTCCTTACTACCCAGTGATAGGCGTCTATAGATCTGTCAGTGTCTTTTGCAACATAAAAAAATAATTAAACTATAAATTGCATATAACCAAATGTGGTGTAAAAAATTAAATCAAATCGACTTAATTGCAATGGACACCTAGTGAGAGTATCGCAAGGAAGAAATATAATGATAGTCATGGAAAAAAAAAAAGACTTTTTTTTTAAGAACTATAATAATTTTACAGTAAACAAATAAACATCGGGATACTATTCCTGGACTGGCTAGCACGCAGCCCAGACTTAACTTCTATTGAACATCCGTGAGATGTGCTCGCCCAAAGTGTCCGACGTCGCATCTTCGACACCCTGAATGAAATGTGGACAGCATTGTAGGAGAAGTGGAACCTCACCTTCAGAAAACATCGCAGAATCTGGTGGTCAGCATGGCATGACGAATGGAAGACATCATTGCCAGTAGATGTGGTAACACACAATATTAGGACAAGATACGTGCAGAATGACAGTTTCAGTGGCATAATTATGTTTAATGTAAGTCATTGCCTCCATAACTTCATGAAATGCGTTATTTGAAATTTTTCATAAATTACAACACTTTAGAACTTTAAAATAAACTGCAAACAAAAAACAGTTTGGTGGCGGAGATGAAATGCACAAGATACATATTTACTGTAAAATTATTATAGTTCTTAAAAAAAATAATGGTGAAATGGAAATTGTAAGAAAAATTAAAGTACTCCGATAAAATATATTCCAAAACGTCTCTGTGTGTCACAGTTTCACAGAATATCCCGAGAATATTGGAACTCCAAATGTTTTGGTAGAAGTGATCAGCTGATTGAGATGTGACTAGCATATTGGATAAAGTTTTCCATAGATTTTGTAATACATTTTCGTAACTTTTTCTTTAAACCACATTGCTTGTTACCAAAAAAAGAATCTGAAAGTACTAAACGATTAACTTTTATGCATACATTTGAAGAAGTTAATTATGAATTACACTGAAAAAAGGAAATATTAACAAAGGAAAATATATTCTTTAGAATTTATAAAAAAAAAAATATATACTTCCTATCTCTGTACGACATCTTTATTTTACTATTTTGGAGTAGGGGATCATTCCAGCCATTACAAATATAAATGGAAAGTAATCCCAAACGAAAAGTGATTACGCACTAATGTAGTTTAATAACATTTTTTTGAATTGATATCACAGTCACTGTTTTCTGTGATACCACATTTTTCAAAATCAATCATTACTGAAACTTCCCACAAAGATAACTGAAAAATTATTACATTTTATTCCGTCATCATTTGGGGGGGGGGGGGGGGGAAGGAAACTCGGTCTAAATGAAAGTAGGATCCGAGAGCAGCCTCAGATCCTGAGTCCCATTAGATACCTCGAGACTACTACGCCTGATGCTGAAAAATATGTTAAAGAACTCAAATGGTGATATTCTTCCTCTCCATTGTTAATGTATTGGTGAGTAAAGTATTGTAATGTACATACCCAGAAACAAAATTTGTGCCCCAGTTATAAAATACTGCGCACGCTCAGTAAGCACTGAGCATGCGCAGTATGTTAGACCTGGAACTTAGAAAATTCAGGTGACCCAAATTTTGTTTCTGGGTCTGTACAATTGTGAACAAAAAGATTGTTCACGTTGCAATTTTGAAGTCCTAGCACATAGTTCACCTGAGCTATGGCAAACTCCACATCAAATAACGACAGTCAGGCCTGTACTTACACATGGCATGGGCCACATGGGCGGCAATATTTTGAGGAAAAACACGAGCTGAAAATAAATTTTCACTTGCGCAAAAAGCAGTATGGATGGTAGTGGTTGTCATGTGCCGTGACGTCATGGTCTAAGCATCTGCCTAGGACTCCCGTTACGGAATGCGTGCTGGTTCGAATCCTCATGGGGGAAGAAATTTTCTCATGAAATTATGGCCAGTGTATGGGACCGGTGCCCACCCAGCATTGTGATGCACTTGGGGAGCTACGATAGGTAGCGAAATCCGGTTGTGAATGCCAGCTGTAACGGCTGGGGGGATCATCGTGCTAACCACACGATACCTCCATTCTGGTTGGATGATCGTCCACCTCTGCTTCGGCATGTGGGCGTGAGGCCAGCAGCCAGCTGGTCGGTCTAGGCCCTTCATGGGCTGTAGCGCCATGGATTATTTTGAATGGTAGTGGTTAGTTCACACTTTTTTTTTTCTCTTGTACAGAGGCTTATATTGCAGCTTATTGTGCTTACCACTCCTGTTCTGTAACTGATTGGGTAGTCGAACAGCCATGCTCTTGTACAAGTACAGCATGCTGCACCGTGAACTTAACCTGGGCTATGGTATGGATGATGATGATGATGATGATGATGATGATGATGATGATGATATGCGAATTAATGGTGGCGAAATGAGTCTGAGATCCAACATCGAAGGTTACCCAGTAATTCTTCTTCAATTGGCTAAAGAAAAACCTCGGAAAAAAACTCCAACCAAATATAACTTGTCCCAACCAGGATTTGAGACCGGGCGTGCTAATTTCACAGTCAGATGTGCTAACCGTTACTCCACAGAGGAGGACTAGTTCATCCTTATTTCAATGTCTTTCACTTGCGATATTTTCCTACTTTGCAGATGCCTGCTTTAGATAGTAAATATCGCTGTGTTACTGTGTAACTGTTGTTACAAACCATTTCTTTACAGTTTGACTGCAAAATGTCTATGATTTACATATGTTAGTTGGTGGGGGAGCGCAAACTTTTTTCGGCCCCATGGACATAGCACTACCTAAATACGGGGCACACAATAGTTTAACCTTTGCTTCACTACTCTGAAAATGCGTTGTAAACAGGTCTTTTGATACTGGGCATGTGTGGCTTCGACTTAGAAATATTTTAGCCAGTCAATCTTTTTGTCCATTATGGTATGTTAAATACGTGAAAAACGTGCCACTATTTCGTAGCTTTCTTTAATTTCTATGGTATACTACTTTTCTATGTTCACTCTGTTCTTATGTTACTATTATTATATATAATAAATACAAACTATTTTCTTTTCACTTTACTCCTGTTTGTTTCTTCTTTCTTTCCCCAACTTGTACCTGACAAACGTTTACTCAAGTACCGGTATGTGGGGCATGATTTTTATTTTTTTTAAATAATTTTGAAGTAATCTAACCTAGAATTTACTTTTAACGAAGCACTGTTACGGTATTTTAACTAAATGTATTTAGAAAAAAATGATCATCACCACCACCATATTTCTCTTCCTTCTGCTGTTCTTCATCATCATCATATTCTTTTATTACGTCTCAGGTAGTGTGGCTTTAGCACTCAATGCATAATTTCGTGGACAATTCTCGACTTCACCAGTTCTTTCGGAATAATTTAGATGCTTACTTACTTGCTTACTTACAAATGGCTTTTAAGGAACCTGAAGGTTCATTGCCAACCTCACATAAGCCGCCATCAGTCCCTATCCTGAGCAAGATTAATCCAGTCTCTACAATCATATCCCACCTCCCTCAAATCCATTTTAATATTATCCTCCCACCTACGTATCAGCCTCCCCGAAGATCTTTTTCCCTCCAACCTCTCAACTATCACTCTAAATGCATTCCTGGATTCGCTCATACGTGCTACATGCCCTGCCCATCTCAAACGTCTGGATTTAATATTCCTAATTATGTCAGATGAAGAATACAATGGTCCACACCTGTGGAGTAACGGTCAGCGCGTCTGGCCGCGAAACCAGGTGGCCCGGGTTCGAATCCCGGTTGGAGCAAGTTACCTGGTAGAGATTTTTTCCGGGGTTTTCCCCCCAACCCAATACGAGCAAATGCTGGGTAACTTTCAGTGCTGGACCCCGGACTCATTTCACCAGCATTATCACCTTCATTTCATTCAGATGCTAAATAACCTTAGATGTTAATACAGTGTCGTAAAATAACCCAATAAAAAAAAAAGAATACAATGCCTGCAGTTTTGCGTAACTTCATCCCTCTTAGCCCCAAATATTTTCCTAAGCACCTTATTCTCGAACACCGTTAGCCTCTGTTCCTCTCTCAAACTGAGAGTCCAAGTTTCACAACCATACAGAACAACCGGCAATATAACTATTTTATAAATTCTAACTTTTAGGTTTTTTTTAGAGCAGACTGGATGACAAAAGCTTGTCAACCGAATAATAACAGCCATTTCCCTTATTTATACTCTGTTTAATTTCCTCCCGAGTGTTATTTATATTTGTTACTGTTGCTCAAGATATTTGAACTTTTCCACCTTTCAAAGGATAAATTTCTAGTATTTAGATTTCCATTTCGTACATTATTCTGGTCACAAGATATAATCATATACTTTGTCTTTTCGGGATTTACTTCCAAACCTATCTCTTTACTTGCTTCAAATAAAATTCCCGTGTTTTCCCTAATTGTTTGTGGATTTTCTCCTAACATATTCACGCCATCCACATAGACAAGCAGCTGATGTAACCCATTTAATTCCAAACTCTCTCTGTTATCCTGGACTTTACTAATGGCATATTCCAGAGCAAAGTTAAAAAGTAAAGATGATAGTGCATCTCCTTATTTTAACCTGCAGTGAATTGGAAAAATGTACTAACAGTAACTTCGTAAAAATTTCGGGATTTTTTTTTTCCACCATGTAATGTCATACATTCATACAAAATTTGTATTTGCAATAATCTTATACAAGATGTTTCAAAAGTGATGGTAAAAAATTTAGGGATGAGAAGTGAAAACGAAAAGGTGCAAAAAAAGTTCCATTAAACCTGGGTGCGCAAATTAACCATTTAAGAGATGCCTTTTTTTTTTTTTTTCTGGTTGAGACCGCAAGAGAATCGAATGCTTAGATACAGTAAAACAGCAACATTCTTGCTTTCTATGTATGCCACTCTCTCTCCATCCCATTTCCTTCTAAGTATGAGATAATATCTAAACAGACAATATGGAGAATGGTGAATAGGTAGAGGAGAACCTGTATCTAGATCACCAAATTTAAATCCTTTGGAATCTTGTGTATGGCATTATGCAAAAATACAACAGACATCACCACACCTGAAGAATTGCAGGATTGGATTGTAGATGCCTTCTAGCAAATGAAGAATGACCCAAGATTGCTTGAGTGCATTCTTGGGTCTTTGCGGAGAAGTCTAGATGCATTCAAAGGCATGGTCAGCATTTTGAACCCCTGCTGTAAAATTCTTCAGTTAACATGTTTATACTGTACTGGTACCTTGTTTATCCACAAACTTTACTGTCATGTGATTGATAAATTAAATAAAACTGTCACTACTTTTGTTGGAATTAGTACTTAGTATTCAGCAGGTCCAACCAGAACAAAATGACATTATCTCGTAAACGGTTAATTTGCAGAACCATGTTTCCTGGAACATTTTTGGTTCTCGTTTTTACTTTTCGTCCCTAAATGTTTTACTATCACCCTGTATACGGCATTATATTTGGAATATTCGTAGCGAAATAAAACTGATGGTGATGATGTTTATTCCACTTTTATTTTCTTCCTGCATTCTATTCTGTCTTCCCAACCCATCTCATCCAAACCTTTTCCTCTCATCCATCTTCCATCCAAGTTCTTCTGGGACTACCTCTCTTTCCTCTTCCAGTTGGTATCCAGTTTAGAATCTTTCTCAATAGCCGCTGATCTGACATTCGTTGAACATGTCCATATACCATTCTAACTGCTGTATTTCACAAAATCTAAAATTGAATTCTGAACTTTCATTTCTCTTCTTATTGCCTCATTTCTAATTTTTTCCAATTTAGAATGTCTTTGGGATGTCTTAAATAGTCCATTTTCTGTACTAAGTAGTTTCAAAATAATATATTTATTCAACTGTCATGTTTCTGCTCCATACATTAAAGTATTTCGAATAACTGATTTATAAATTTGCAGTTAGATGTCTTTTGTTATAGTTTTGTCTCACAACACCCCATTTAATATTGCTATTGCTGATATAATAATAATAATAATAATAATAATAATAATAATAATAATAATAATAATAATAATAATAATAATCATCATCATCATCATCATCATCATCATCATCATAATACACTTTGTAAATGAGCCTTATTGATATTCAGTTTTTCAGGCATCAATGGCCCTGTAGGCCTTTAGAGAATAACAGATTTCCCAAATAAATTGTTTCTCTATTATTTTGCAACTAACATCTTCAAAACTGATTATAGCATCTTTCTTTAAAATAAATTTTGGAAATTCCTTCTTTTTTTTCATCGCAGAAATGAACATTTTTCGCGGAACAGCCAATTTTCGCAAAAATTTACGACAAATTTACTCTCATAAATTAATCACACATGTTGAAACCTGCATATAGTTCCTGGTGTATTTGTCTGTCACATTTCAGTTTACACTAGCTGTCGCATTTAAATTTAAATATTATCCATTTTAATGTCTATTACATTACAATTCACACCTTCGTAAGGAGAGTTTCAGATACACATTTCAAACAAGTAAATCTTAATTACCGGTACAGAAATTAATCGAGGTTCTCAAACAAGAAACTCCTCATTACTGGTACTGTAATAATTTATACTTTCTTAATAAGGTCATAATAAAATACCGTAAGTTTTATCCTGAAAATGGCAGTGAGGTAAATTTATTATTACCGAAGCAACCTATCACCTTAGAATTCATTTTTTTTTATTACAGAAAATAGTTTTTAATTTTTTTATAACAGGTTTGGAAAGTCTACTCTTACTCCTGTCATGTTTCTACAAGTAGGTAGCTCTAGTTAGCTATTCAGTCTATGAAATAAAGAGCGTACAAAGCTCCCCTCTATCTATTCCCCATTTTAAAGGAGTACGGCATACCTAATAATAAATTAATTAAAACATATTATATTCCATCATGACATTGTTCAATTACCCACCGTCAATTAGCTTCTCCTTTGGTGATATGTAACTGTAAAACTATTGCAGTATGAGATACTAAATATTTATACAATTTAAAACTCTGTAAAGAGTATCTAATCAGCCTGTCATTTCTCCAAGTCTTTATTCCATTGCAAGGCAGATATTCCACAAAAGATAAACATAAAAATTAATCACACACAGTGCGTGATACTGAAATTTGAGGAACAGGATTGAGAAGGATAATGATAGGAATATTTATTATTTAATAAGCATTTTATAACAACCTCTATGTTTTACATAATTAAAACATTAACCATACAAATATGATATAAAAGATAACTTTGACAATAACCACAATGTGATACAAATACATGTTCTTAATAAAATTAATTTCTAACAAACATATACATAGAAAATTATAAATAAAAAACTTCTTCATAAATACATCCATGTTACATAGGCCTACATATTTCTCTCTTGAAGCTTATCTAAGCTAGATGTGATGAAAAGCATTATTAAGCCTGAACTGCATTTATACTCTTACCTGAAGCGAAGACTTTGTTGAAACTGGAGTAGATGGCGTTCGAACGCCAGCTTTCTATAAACAAAGGAGTAGGTATTTTATTGTATTAATATGTCAGTTGGAAGGATAAAACTGTCAAGAAGAGTTAAGAACCAGAACTGGATATTCATTCACTTAAAAAGTAAAAAGATCTATATACACAATACAATATAATGTAGTATCACAATTATTTACATTTCCATGCTACTTGCACTGAAATGTTTGTAAAAGAAAAATAATTGTTATAAATTAGTAGAGTTAAAGAAACCGTCCAAAAGGTGCAACAGAAAAATCGAATCACATGAAGCAAAAATATTAGATAAAAAGCATACCATGCTTCAAAAACAAGCATTTAAGTGCTTAGAAATAAAATACAATTTCACGTGTTTGAAAAATAGACACGTTTACTTATTTGTGGAAATGTTAATCTAACATAATTTCAAAATTCATGCAAATTATAATGCCAATATGTGACAGAATCATACATACAAAATCTTATAAATAAAAATATAACTCTGAAATGAGCGTTAGCCTTTATCATCACAAACACACTTTACAGTATTTCACCACATCACAAAAAGAACTGAATAATATAAAAAGAGCTTAACATTTTATCATAAGCATTCATTAAATTGAGGCTGTTAAATGTCATTATTAGACATTAACTACAATTCCAATACTGATAACCATACTAAGAAAGAACTGCCACCAAAATAAGTAAGTACAAAATTTATCATGCAATATACATACAGATACCAACCTACTGATTATGCCAACGAACCATTAACAAAGTTTTTGAAAATCCCAATTGTATGTTCATACTTCTGATATTATTAACTGAAAAGTTTATTTGTTTAAAAAAAAAGAATTGAATTAAATATAAATAAGTTATAGTATTCATTTAGAATTGATTAGGAGGCCGACTATTAAACCCTGGTTGGGACGGTATATGTATATATATATATATATATATATATATATATATATATATATATATATATCTTTATAATAAATAGAATTATCAATACGAATCTTGTTATGTAAAACAGGGGTGGGTACCGGAAGCAAATCCAAACTCTAAACGGGGACGCTTAATATTCATCCGTCATGGCATCAACGCTGTGTGGTGTTCGGCGGGGAAGAAAGGGGTTGAAGAGAAGTCATATGGCTCCCTGTGAGAGAGTAAAATTCTTGGTGCCCAGCCCTGATCTAAAATGTCGTCCTTCTCCTAAATCATATACATTTTTAAATAAGACACAATAATGAGCGTCCTAAAGGCTTATATATCAAAGGTGATCATAATGCATCATTGCACATGAACTTCTATTAAATACGAATAATTTAAAAAAAATAATACGAAACTACATTAAGATAAAATCGTATTTCATGTTAAAGAATAAGAACATATTTTTTAAATATAAATCTTTGTAAATTTTTGTTGAATAATTTTTATAACTGTTAATTTTGGTCTGTAAATTGATAAAAGTTCGAGATCTGCAGAATGTATTACAATTGATTCAGTTGTAAACGGATCTTACTCCAAAAGAATGTAATTTACGTAAAATAAGAAACTAGTATTAGTAGGCCTACTGCATTTTAAAACATGTATCAAGATCGGAATGGCGAAAGTAGTCTGTGTAACTAAGAACACTCTTTCCTAAGTTAATTTTCACGGGCCTCTTTCTTTAGTAAAAGCAGTTTTAAGTTGTGGAATAAATCGTTTTCGAATGACTTACCAACTGTATTAGAAGTCTTTTACATAATTGTTTTAAATAACAAGATTACATCAAGTACCAGTATGCTTTTTCATCTCATTAGTAACTGTCTCGATCAGAATTATCTGTACCTACAATTCTAAATTTCAATTTCGGAATGTCAAAAATTCTAAAAATAAATGTTTATTTCGATTTCAATTTAATTGCCTAAATTATTCAAGTAGTCATATGTGGTAGGCCTCCACTTAAAAACAGGACACTAAAAGATACCTAAAATAAAATTTTACAAAACTTCCACTGTTCCACTTTTATCCATATAGATGCGAGAATTGTTCCCTAAACTACACCTTTTCCAGTTGTATTTCAGAAAATATCAATTGTATTTCAGATTTGTCATTTGTATTTCATATTAGTTAATTCAATTTCAGATAGTATCAATGGTATTTCAGAAAACATCAACTGTATTACAGATAGTATCATTTGTATTTCAGATTAGTCAATTCAATTTCAGATAGTATCACTTGCATTTCAGATTTGTCAATTGTATTTCAGAAACTATCATTTGTATTTCAGAAGTTACGGTTGGCACCTTATTCTCCAATGTTAAATCCAATCGCGATCATTTGGTGTAAAGTGAAGACGTATGTAAAAACCCATCATGGAATTCCTGACGTTATAACTCTTGGTGTTGTAGGCTAATTTACCTACTGTAGAGAGTAAAATTGATGAAGCAACACACACAATATTGTTAGTGGTGATTGTGCTCGTGCAGTATAACATAGTACAATTCATCAAGCTGCAGCTTTAGCTATGGTGAATATGCCTGTGGGACGCTAAAATGCAATAAAGTTAGGATTTTTTAAATCCATTTTAAATTTGTTTAAATATATGTTAAAATCTCAAGTAGGCCTACATTTGTTATTTTGTGAAATAAAAGTGACTATGTAATCTTAAATGCATTGCTTATTTTCTGAAATACATTTGATACCATCTGAAATACAATTGACAAATCTGAAATACATTTGATACCATCTGAAATACAATTGACAAATCTGAAATACAATTGATAATTTCTGAAATTAAAAATTGACTAATCTGAAATACAATTGATAATTTCTGAAATTAAATTGATTAATCTGAAATACATTTGATAATTTCTGAAATACAATTGATATTTTCTGAAATACAACTGGAAAAGATGTAGAAATTAGAAATCAGTGAAATGAAATATCTCACGAATGTAGCTAGGTATACAATGTTGGATTATCAAAGAAGCGAGAACATAATGAAATTAATTAAATGTTTTTAATTTAATTGAAAACATACGAAATGAAAAACAAAACTTTATCGATACCAGCACATTCAAAGAATGGAAGTTCACCGATCACCGAAAGTGATTCTCAACTATGTGTATGGCGAAAGAAAGAAGGAGTGCTGGTAGACCTAGAACTCACTGAAAGAGATATAAACCCCTGAGGTTGGAACAGGTTATTTTGCCCTAAACTTTATGGCCAAACGGAAAGAAGAAAAAATTAGTAATTTGCTTCCCCAATCCCTTCATTCAGACTTGTCGAACAGACATTTGGGAGTAAATTATGAAATGCTAATGGCATCCAATAGTTTTCATATTTCTATCTCTACAAATGCAATGAAATGCTCTCATTTGTGAAAGTGAACATCGCTCAGATGAAATGGAAGTTAAAGGCAAGGCCAGAGAATTAATACAATAGAATAAGCAATGTAAAATATTAAATAACACCACTATTTATAAACAAAATGAATCACCTCAAATTTGTTTTACTGAAAGTCTTTACTGATTTCAATACTGGTACCTAATTTCCATTTTAAATTCACAACTTGGTATTATTAAAAAACAAAATTAAATACATCACTTTCAATTTTATCATATTTCATCAATGTTTTAAAATATAAACTGAATTCAAATTAATAACATACAAATGCATATAGTTGATTTCCAATGCCTCCAGGTATGGTAAACTAAGACTTTCCAAAACTCTTGCTAGCTTAACAATGTTAAGAATTACATTTCTGAGATTGGAGCACCTGTAAGACTGAATTTATTATCATTATGATACATTAATAAGTAGACTGATAATTATATTCGTTCAGCTTAAGAAAGAAACCCTATGTAAACAAATACACGTGGCAAAAAGTTTCATGATTGGCTATCTGCTGCACAAGAGTGTTATCAGCAGGAGGCTTCAGTAGGTCAGCGCTCATCGAAAAAGTGCATACTTATTGACCCCACCCTCACTCCTGGTATTGAAAGTGTGAAGCTAAACTTTCTTTCATCTTAATTAACTTATTACTGTAATTATTGTTTCATTAAGCCCACAACTTTTTCCTAACAATTACCTAACAGTTTTCTCTTACTGCTGTGCATAAAGTATCAATGTGCAAGTACACGTTTTAATTTGTTAGAGTCTTTGAATTTCATCTTCAACTAAAGTCTTTTTGTCTCGTGCCTAAGTAGTGTGCAAATGGAAAATAATCATGTGTTAATCACTATTAACATTTCACATTGAAAAAATATGCTTGACTAGTAACAATCAATTCGCATAAAAATTTCATCTGTGGGTCAAGTGAAAGGAGGATTGATCACCTCCAAAAATTTCTACCCAATCAAATACTCTACTCCAAATTAAAAATGCAGGCGCAGCCACTGCCTCTGAAAGCATGTCACGAGACCTCTCTTCAGTGAAACAATGTAGTGTTATACTGAATTCCAGTTATTATTAATCTTCGGAAAACATATTATGCGTCTTTCTTGTGTGAAATTTTGCATTACCTCGTTAATAGGCTGAAACAAGTTAACGAGATAATGTAAAATTTAATACGAGAAAGACACATAATACGTTTTCCGAAGTGATATAGTGTTAGGGTTTCTTCAATTTTCATTTTGTTCTGAAGATGACTGTGCAGTATCCTTTGGCAGTGGTTTGTTGTGCTCTTTTAGACTAAATAGTTACGTTTGAAGATTTCTGATCCTTGCTCCCTAAGCTTGTGAAATGAAAGTAGTAGTGTAACAGCTGTTTCTTCTCTTATAGTAGGTAATTTTGTCATTTTCCAAACTGATTTTATTAGATGTTAAATACTGAAGTCTGATATGGGAAAGAAAGTGTGGAAGGGATTTTCATCACAATTAATGTACTTAATTTAACATTATAGTACCCTATTTATGGTTAGATATGTTTTTTATTAATCAACCAATATGTGGTATAAATTTGGATTGTGCACAATTGTTCATTGTACGCAGAATATTTAAAAACTGGATCACGAGAAAATTTAACCAACGTTCGTAATTTGGGCATCTGAATTGGCCTCAAAATAATGGCGATACCTACAAGAAAATAATGATCTTATGTTTTTTGTAATGTGGTAGTATTAGTTAAGATTAACTGAACATCAAAATTATTTGAAATGTCATGTTCCTTTCCTTTCTCTGGTGCTCCTTTTGGCTGGTTTCCTGTCACATGAGGAAACTAGCCTACCTGCTGGACAGTCTTGCTCAATGAGGTGACTCCAAGTCTTACCCTGGCACCACGAACAGATGATGCTGCACTTGAAGCTGATACTATGGACTCCCGTGACCCCACTCTCTTCATGCCAGCACCACCAACTGCTGGAGTACGATGGATCATGCATGACGCTGATGTACGACGGCTGGATGGGGATCGACTAACTTTGTGTGCAGGGGCAAACAACCCAAATTTGGGCTGACAGTCAAAATACCTATTACAGAAATACCAATATGTATTCGATATAACTTCCTTAGCTAACTTTAGTTAATTCAGTTCTGAAAGAACCTGACTACGGCCTGAAATGGCAAACATTTCATCTCAAACAGAAGAAAAAAACTTTTGTTTTTCTCTAACTGCACAACTGCAGAACTCTCTTCTCTTTTATAAAGTCACACTTTAAGTCTTTATTAGTTCTTCTTTTTCTCAGTTGTTCTATAATTCTTTATCAATAGATGTGTATTTAATAAACTGATATGAATATCGCTTCATGTATCCTATAATCTATAACATTACTAAATGGATAATTTGTCACAAGGATTCATCTCGGTGATTTTTATGAATTTAGGAGTGTACAGTAAAGTTCAATAATGAGCATACAATTTAATTATATCCACAGATACTTTGTAGAAACATCTTAAATTTTATAAAGTGTACACATTAATTTCCAATAATTATCATGTTACTGAATTATTTTATATGTTTCTGTGGTTTTTAACTTGTCAAATATGTCAAGAGAAAGTTTACATTTTGATGTTGTTTAATGTTGGACTTATCTTGTAGCTATTTAAGTGTTACAAAAAAGAAAAAACTATTAGCTGTGGCACAAGATGTCTTTACTTCAAGAATATTTTTTTAAATTTTTAGTAGGTTATTTTACGATGCTTTATCAACATCTTAGGTTATTTAGCGTCTGAATGAGATGAACGTGATAATGCCGGTGAAATGAGTCTGTGGTCCAGCACCGAAAGTTACCCAGCATTTCCTCATATTGGGTTAAGGGGAAACCCCGGAAAAAATCTCAACCAGGTAACTTGCCCTGACCGGGAATCGAACCCAGGTCACCTGGTTTCGCGATCAGACGCGCTAACCGTTACTCCACAGGTGTGGACACTTCAAGAATAAGTGTCAGTAAGTTAATGAGACCGAAATCAAGGTAGGGATATTTATGTAGATAACCTCTGAACATACTTTTTACTCAATCTGTGTGTTAAAAGTGTATACAGAAAAATGAAAAAAAAATAAAAATAAAAATAAAAATAAATAAATAAATAAATAAATAAATAAATAAATAAATAAATAAATAAATAAAATAAAATAAAATAATACAATCAATATCTTTTATAATTTAAATAATCAATTTATAATATAATTTGACAATAAGTTTGCAAAATTTAATTAGTCATAGCAATAAATATGTTTGCATACTGTATCGGTATTTGAATCCAGAGTAGAATCATTATAGATAACATGTGCATTTTTTTTTTTGTGGTATAATGACTGATTCTATAATTTAAATTGAATATGTTTCTATTTTTTTCATTATCTTAATTCCTTATTTTAACATTTCAACTAAACTCAATCGAACTTTGATGGATAAATAAGCTATATAATTCACAAGACAATAAAAGGAACCTCATTATACATTTTCTTCAAGAAGAAAAAACTGAATAGAATTAATGTACTGTAACTTTGCAATTTAAATATGGTTAATTTACCGTTTTCCTTCTACAGATCCATCATTTTTGCCCAATGGATCATCAAGTTCCACTCCACACCATTCCCCTGAAGCAAATTCAGTAGCACCTATGTATCTCAGAATACCAGCTTTGGACCCTTGGCTGCTCATAACAATGACTCTCTCGCCAATCTTCAAATCTGAATTAATTGGTGCCGAGTTCAGGTTTGTAATGGATGAATCTAAAGAAGTTACAAGACATACCGGTATTTTAATGCCCAGATGAACTTCCTCTTTAACAACAAAAATATATAAAACAAAACAACTTATTATTCAGGTACATAGAAACAATAACGTGAAGTACAAGTCAATTCAGTCACATAATATTTGTTTTCTACCAGTTGTTTAACTAACAACAGAAATTAATAAATTATACATATAACAATTCTTGAGATGCAGTACCAGTACCAGTATTTCTTAAAAATGAAGTACCAATATCGAAATATTGTATGCACAGAGCTTCTCAATTCTTACCTGTTATTGTACAAAATTCAGATTATACTTAATTTAAGAGTGCAAACAACATTACGTTCAGGTGAGTATTGCCTTCTTATAAATATTGCAGGAAGCTCAAACCATTTTTAAGAACTAACATATTATTGTATTGTTGCTACCATTTTTTCAAAGAATGGTCTAAAATTCTGTTCGGAGATTAGAGCAATTATTAAGACTTCTTTCAGCAATTACTGCATAATTTCTATGAGATGACAGATGGCGGCATCTCTTGCACATCTTTCATCTGCTAATTTTACCATCTGTATGTAGGCTTACAAGAAGTTATCTTATTGCTGAACAAACACAGCAGCTATGAAACTTCGTTATTTTCCTATAGTACCTAGTTATTGTTCAGTATGTTATCAATTTGTATGTACGTAACTTCCTAAAACTTCTCATTCATACAACACAGTTCATTATTAGAATTTATTGCTCCCCCTCAAAATACTGTCTTTTGGTTTCTTTGACGTGTGGGGATTGATGTTGTAAATCAAGCCTTCTAAGATTACCAGTACTGATAAAAAATCACAGAGTGTCAGAACAAGGGAGTGCTGTGGTCAAAAATTATAATCAATAATTATATCATAAAACAACTTTTTCATTCCTTTAATGCATATTATATCATTATTACAAATTAAATATGCTCTTCAAGTTAACATAAGTAATGTAATTAAATAACCTCTAAATGTGGGTTAAAATTCAGGCTTCACTAGGGTTACTATCCCTCCGGCAAAAGGAGGACATATCCTCTTTTTTAATCATTTTATCCTGTCTGGCAGGCATTTTTTTAAATTTTGAAATGTCCAGCATTTCCCATTTCAACTAAAATTAATATTTAACGTAACTTGAACAGCAACATCATAGGAGTAGGATGTCCCGCTCACATATTGCACAACTGCATCCAAAATGGTGCTGACAGTTTTCAGATCGATGTGGAGAGTATTATACTAAAAATTTTCAATTATTTTAGTACCTATACAGTTCGTACAGCGGAACTGAAGGACTTCTGTGAATTTTTTATCAACAACTTCTGCATTTATCTAAAACAAGATGGTTAAGCTTATTTCCTGCTTTGGAAAGGCTAATTAAAATGTCCCCAGCTATGAAATCATATTTTATATTCCAGCCATTTACAACTGTGCCAGTGATACGGTCTTTTTTTGAAAATGAGTTCTCAGAACTGAATCTTTGGATTCTTCATTCAATAATATACCTCTTCCACACTAAAATCTCAAGTGTTGAAAGGGACCATAATAAATTCTGTAGTGGAAGTCTATGACTTGCTCATGTCAGTTCTCGTTTCTTTGCAGAATAGGCTGAAAAATGAGTTCTTGCCACTAAAAGTAAAATAGTCATTAAATTCATTTTTTTGAAAATGTGTTCCATACAGAATGTAAAAATTTTAATGAAAATGTAATCCATTTCTATGAAATTTGCATAGAATATCTAAACAAATGGTCAAAACCTATGAAAGAATTTAACTGCTGCTGAAGCTGGGAGCACGTACAAAACATAAAATATGATGCATTGAATTTTTACACTCTAAAGTGGCACTATTCATGATTCTAAGCTATTTCATCAATTCTGCAATGTACAAAGATATGCCAATCAAGTTAATTTTGACACAGATTTAACTTTAGATAAACAATGGTGCATTGTTCAATTCCAATAGTTCTGCGAGCACTGAAACTTTCTCAGAACTTTATAAAATATGTCAATTCTATTTCTCTATTCCAAGTCACAATGGAAATGTTGGCAGAGTATTTTCCCTAATATCTGCTCAATGGACAAAAGAACGAAATCGCATGCTAACGGAGACAGTTAGAGGTATCATCATGGTGAAATATAATTTCAAGGACATGTCCTGTGAACAATTCCTTAGTTATTTGCTACAAGATAGAAATTTGTCTCTTCAGGCTCTTCTGCACAAAGTACAGATGCAGCAACTAGTGAGAAAACTGACTAAAGTGAGCCATTATTTTTATATTTAATTTTGTTCATATCAATTTTTAAAAAGTTCTCCTCTTTTCAGCAATGTCCTCTCTTATTTTAGATTCCATGAACTTCTTCTCATGGTGACCCTAAACTTCACGTACTTAAACAAAAGTGTAATTTAGAGATCTCTCAATAAGGATCAGAAAAAAAAAACACCATCTGAGCGAAAGAACATGACTGATGGGTTACAAAGATTAAGCACTCTCTTGCATTCTCGGGAGTAAAGCTCACTTTTCCAGCTACGTGGTATCAGTAACTGTTTGCTATGGAATGGCAAGGAAATAAATCTCACATCATTATTGTTTTTATTACTTAAATAAATACATAATAAATTGCGGTCTAATTTATTTTAGCACCTATACAATTGTATTTTATGTTCTCTTTTAATTTTTAAACATTTTCACTATGATACTGTATTGAAAATAATGTGTCTAGTAATCTTTTATACTTTAATTGCAACTTACTCAGCGAAGGGGATGCAGATTTCTTTAGATGAAGATCTTTGACACTGCCAGATGGAGAGGCAATGGGTGTGAGTCGACGAACTGGAGACGAAATCCCTGAAGCTGTACCATTTGTTGGTCGTGCCTGGACGAGGTTATCACCAGCTGCTCCCATATCTCCATCATTATGCTGGAGTGGTGCTCTAGTGAGGCGAGTAAGACGGGAGAATACTCCACGCCTTGCCTCACATTGGAAGTATCGAACACCAGCCACAGAACCATCATTCTTTCCTGTTAAATCAGATTAGCACATTCTAATGCAAAGCAACTAAAAAGATTTATGGTGGGATATTATGTGTTTTCCATTTCTCTTAACTGTTTGCTCAGAAATTATCTTTCTTAGTTTGTCCTCTGGCCCACTAATTTTCCTGCACTTTTCAAAAAATAAATGGCGTGCCCTCGTACGTATCTCTAGATTCAACAGGTTCCCTTTCATTACTCGGGTTGCCAATCATCTAGATTTCGCATGAACAATCAAAGAAAAAGACTTTTGGTCCAGTCAACATTTTGATCCTGCCCTGGTCGCCTAAATATCCAGAAATTGAGATTGGTGTTGTTTGGATGCGCTGGATATACTATACGATAAACTCTCTATCTTAAGTGTGTGAACGAAAGATGGAATGCATTTTTTTTTTTTTTCAGAAATCGTCAACATACTGTGAACTACCGGCACTGACATTAGTATAATTTGTAATATCAATTCTGCTACTTAATGCTTTCAGTAAAAGAATTTTCAGTTTACTTGTCACATCATGTCAGATAACAGAAACAAATTGTCTGAAAATTTAATGAAGACAGAGCTACGAGGAAAAGTTAATTTTGGAGTACGCCCTGCCATTTTCTGAAAGTGTCCAGTTTCTTATGGACAATACAGTATCACTTCTGCAGCAAAAAGTGAGAAGAAATGCAGGTTTAAGGGGGACTAATGATGATCTGTCATTAAAAAGCTAATATTGTCTATCCAGTGTTTCAAATTTCCATTGTGCTGCATTGCGGTTTTGACTGGGGCTATTAAATATTACAATTGATAATCAGTATGTATACTTCTATGATTACTTTGTGTCAGTATTTCCTTGGAGGCTTAAATCTAAAATTTGAATTGTGAATTTTGTTCAGGAATCAACCAACAGAAAGTTGCTGTTGGCATCTCTATTTATTACTGAACACCTTACTTAATCCTGTCGTTTTAAATATAAAAGATATAATTAAAATAATTAACTTAAAACAAGTAATAAAATCTTGAGTTTCTAATGCCAGATCTTTCAAAGAACAGTGGTTAGAAGAAGAAGAAGAAGAAGAAGAAGAAGAAGAAGAAGAAGAAGAAGAAGAGGAGGAGGAGGAGGAAGAAGAAGAAGAAGACCAGAATCATATGTATTTCTTCGTCTTTTCTTATACCACGATAATTTCACGTTACATATTTATCTTATATTACATAGGGATCTCCCTGCTGAAAACTTGCACTGTCCTTGGATCACTCATTTTCTTACTGCGAGCTGTTCACTTGTTTGCTGGAAAATGATTCATAGCAGACGAATTGTCAATCACTGCTTTGCTCACCCTTCATTGATCCTTGTAGCAATGATGAACATGAGCTATTAATTTTACTGTCACTACAACAATCCAATTTATCATTCTGTTTCCGTTCATTGCAGTTTTATTTCGGACAATTTATTTTATTAAGAATTTGTCCATTATCAATAATAATAGTTACATCGCAATTGCTGATCACTTAAAGGCCCACACTCGCGATGACGATCATCACAAAAAATGATCACTAAAACTGCATGTTGATACCAGTTACTTTTAAATTTCGAAATAAATTTAACTGTTTATGAAAAATGTTGAACACTAATAATAATAATAATAATAATAATAATAATAATAATAATAATAATAATAATAATAATAATAATAATAAGTTAACTAATATTAGGCAAAAATACATTGGAATACGCTGTTAATCTGAAATGTTAATTTTATATTATTATTCCTGCTTGTAGGCCTAATGCTTATGACAATTTCTGACAATTTCTGTTCGATCGCAATAGTTGAAAAATTTGAACTGGACTGAAAAAATGTGGATCATAGACAAAGAAGTAGAGTCACCATTGCATCATGTGTTTCACCAATCTCAAATGCAGGAGGAAAGAAAGGGTGGGAGCATTGTGAGTTGCGTCATGAACATGTTTATTGCGACAGCTAGTCATCTCTATGAATTTGAAGTAACCATTTTTGGTTTCTTTCTTAGTTCGTCTTTCAAACAAATTGATTATTTTTTAACACGAGGAATCTCTCTTATTTGGGGAGGGTGCGAGGCCCCACTATTAATTTTTTTGGAGGGTGGCGACGTCTCTGGGTCTGTAAGTTGTAGGGGCAGAAAGTGCCTTATCTCCCTCCCCCCCTCCCTGAAGTCGGCGCCTGACCCTGCTCCTACAATTTATCATCACTACAAACCAGTGTGCAAGTTTCTTTGGGTATATAGTTCAATAGTCCCAAAGACTTGTCATTAAAGCTTAACACTAGTGGTCATGGGATAAACACGTCATAAGGATACACACAGATATTTGAAGTATGCACAAGTACGCGCATGGACACACAAAAACTATGCATAAACATTAAATTTTAATACTAACCCACTGGGTCATCCAGGACAACGCCGGCCCATTCTCCGGGTGCGAACTGGGTTTCTCCTATATAGGCAATCTGTCCGGGCTTGGTACCACCCACCCATATTCTGTCACCAATGATAAAACTATCTGTGTCTTCTGTCAGCACGATACTAGCATCTGTAAATGATAATAAGCACATTAGAATACATATATTAAAATGTGAGTTTTATTTTGTAAACTAATTAACTGTTTAACATTTTTGTTGGGAGGCCAGAGGGAAAAAGACCTTTGGGGAAGCCGAGACGTAGATGGGAAGATAATATTAAAATGGATTTGAGGGAGGTGGGATATGATGGTAGAGACTGGATTAACCTTGCTCAGGATAGGGACCAATGGCAGGTTTATGTGAGGGCGGCAATGAACCTTCGGGTTCCTTAAAAGCCAGTAAGTAAGTAAACTAAATATTACGAAATAGTTGATTACACCAACATCGCAAAACTAGTTTGCAACTTTTAATACGTTTGTCTTTACATTGAGATTTGAGTAATGCAACTATTATCCAGTTGTATTTCTTAATTTCACGTCACATACTTTTAAATAAAGTTGTCTTAATTTCGTTATACTTGTACGTAAATGTGAGTTATAAAGGATCAATTAAAATATAAAACGATTTCTCCATATAGGCCTACAAAAGTCTAAAAAGAAAACCACCTAAGTTTTTAAATTTAGTCAGTCGAAAAAAGTACTCCTCTCTTCTAAAGAGTCGAATCATACTGGAGATTATGGGGTTAAGAAAAATTGCCTGCATCCACCAGAGACTAAACAGAAGTCCATCCAGTACGATTTTAAACATTCTATTGGCCGAGTTGTGTCGGCTCTCAATTTGACATGTTCATTTCAAAAATCTTATCTACAATTTTGTTCAACTTTGACGCTAATTAGGAATGTTCAGAAATAAAGCTGTGAATGAATATGGCTTAATTATTTCTTTAATGAACCGTTCGTCTTTGGCTTACAGGTATATGTTTAATCACGTCAGGAGCATCATTACTTTGTTATTTTATTTCATGGTACAATAATTTATTTTCAGGCATATATGCTACTTATTTTAACAATATATTCAATTTACCCAGTGATAATTTTCCAAAAATAAATTACGAAGTTAATCAATAAACAAAAAAATATAAAATACACATTATAAATCAGTCACAAAACTTTTAGCTCTATCTTTTTCGAGTTATACATTATTCCATCTTGAGAATTTTGAAAGATAAATAAATTTCTATATATTATATATATTAAATCTTGGGGTAGTATATTAAAAGAGTAAAGAGAATTTCGATAAATGAAGCAAAAGAAGACTATAGAAATTTAGGGGGGAAAATTGTGTTGAAGTGATTGTAGTACCGGTATTGGAAGAGCTATTTTAATGACGTAGCAGGGAAATAAGATGAAGATATGAATATAAATAACAAAAAATTGATGATTGTATTAATGGAGTTATGATTTGACCGGAAATGTGACAGTCCATCATCACGAATATGTAATGCTGATTATTAATAAATAGGGTATATCATATATAGCTTTAATATACATTGTGTTATAAAAGTTATTGCAATGATTAACACATTAATATTAATATCTACACTCACGATGACAATATTTCAGAATATATTTTTAATGTGTAGTGGTTTTCGAAGATTATTGCAGCTCAAACATTTATTGACAACAGTTACAATGTATCCTTCTTACACTTAACAGTAGTTCATTTAGCTGGCTTTTCACCAAAGGGATGGGGTTTTGATCCTCGGCAGATCTTTTAAGATTTGTTGCGGACAAAGCGGTCATGAAGCAAGTTATTTCTTGCCTCCTACACCATTCTCATTTCATCATTTAACATCTGAAATAATTTATGGTGGTGGTCTTCTTTAAGGTCCC
This sequence comes from Periplaneta americana, assembly GCF_040183065.1. Classification (NCBI taxonomy): domain Eukaryota; kingdom Metazoa; phylum Arthropoda; class Insecta; order Blattodea; family Blattidae; genus Periplaneta; species Periplaneta americana. The sequence goes on along the minus strand of NC_091117.1, from coordinate 136,179,016 downwards.
ATAAATTCTGGGTGATCTTTTGAAGGCCTATTGATCGTCATTTTCCTAATTTCTTTCCTGCTCCACTCGACAACTCTGTGATCTCTGCAGCCACATCTGCAGTTATTTATAGCTAAGTTGCCTTCAACAGACATATCTGTTAAAGCAAAGAAATTTTATAGGATAAGGAACAGTTTGCCAGTCATTATACCAGAGTCAGATTGTTTTACTTCCGTAAGTCTACCACAAAGAATATTTAGATTTACTTCCATTTCAAAGAAAGGCAGTCAGAGCATGGTGCTGACCACACCACCTCATTCTAGTGTCGAGGTCATGGAAAGCATGGGGCTCTAACTCCATGCCCCCCAAGTGCCTTTATGGCGTGTGACGGGGATACCTTTCACCAAAGAAAGGCATGCTAAGCATTTTCACCACTCTTTAAGGGAATCAGGTAGTAATTAGGCGTCAAAAATCATATTTTTTATTTTGTGTTTAAAAAAAGTACAAAACTTGCTCTTTAAAACAATATAAATATTACGGGGGGGGGGGGTATTTCTGCAGATAAGCCCTTTAAATGGTCTCTCTAAATTTGGTGGTGTATGTAATTCATACATCATCCTCTTTTTTTTTTATGCAGTTTTCCATAAGTTGACATTTTTCAAGTTAAGTGCATTTTTCTCTGATACTACTGAATCAATTTACATGAAATGTTTATAGTGTTTTCTGCAGACTGTGTTTCTACACAGTAGAAGTACGGGTTTGAGAATATCACACACATAATACGACAAAAGAAAAATATATGCATTGAAAAAAATTGCAAAAAAATTTTTAAAAAGTTCAATATTTCTTTCTGTTTCATTAGGGGTGAAATATTTAACTAAATTTTGCTTTAGGATTTACAATATACTTTACTAGATAACTTAAAAAAATATAAGGTATATGAGTGAAGATTATAAGAAGTAATGTGCACCTGAAGAATAAGGTACACTTAGCAAAGTGGGAAAACAGGTTGTCAGTTAGAGCCTTTCTTTTGCACTTGGATACGGAACTAATTGATTGTCTTTTATACCACTGAATTCAGAATGGTTGTTTCTATAAGCATGGACAATTTTATTTCACTCTGAGCACTAAAAGCCTAGAAATATTGAACTAAACTTTCGTACCGAAATTTTTTAATTGCACAGGCATCACTACCTACTCCCCTTAAAAGAATATTTGTCTTCGGCAGGAGTTTGAACCTGCGTACTTCAGATTCAATCACAATCTTTCCACTTCTACTTAAATATTGTGATATCAACATACTGTAGTCTCTGGTTAGGCTGCATAGCTTAAAAGAAACGATGAATTAAAAATTACCTTACCTGATTGTAATTTCCTGGTTTAATACCAGAAAAATTATTAGCATTTCTACAGCAGAGGCTTAACATAAAATATAACTATTGTAAATGCTGCATGAAAAAAAAAAACACTTTTCTGAAGGAGGGTAAATATGCAACAATAAATTCACTCAGCTGAATATTATTTCAACCCAGAGCTCAAAACTGTTCTTACCTGATTTCGTTTTTAAGGAAGTTAAGAACTACAACATTCAATTGTCAAGTGAATTTAGCAGTTTAACAGCTTATTTAAAAGACTGAACAAAATGTGTACACCACAGACAACACCTAGTAATTCCCACTGGAAAACCTCACCACTCATGAACATACCTGAAGTACGTCTGACTCCTGCTTCGCTAAGTCTGCGTGCATTCTCCCAGAGTGCTTCAATATTGGTGGAACCTGCATCTATACAGTACATGCAACATTGCATTCAGAGCAGTGCAATACACAAAGCATGGAAACGAAACAGCAAATAGCAGTACATAAGCATGCCAAATCATAGGTTCTTTGAAACATTTTTCTTTGTACATAAGTACTATTCAAGCAAACTGAATATAAAATTTAACTCTCCTATCATTACTAATATACAATTATTATGGAGAGATGTATTACATATAAATGTCTGAATAAATACTAACAATAACTCAAAACAAAGTGACGAAGTACTCATAATTCAAAATAAATATACTGTATATAAGTATAAGTCCGAAAGAAGACTATTAAGGATTTATTAAATGTTCCGTAAGGAGTGAAAATATGAAACGAAAATTGTCTTTTATATAATGAAACAAGTCTGCTAAAATGTAAAATTTCAATGATATATCTCCAAAAAACTCCAGCTTACAAAAACATATCTTTAGTTTATAATGTTGTGAGTTGACTGTTTATTTATAGATACAGCCTGTGCATAAACATAAAGTTTCTTGTATATTGCAGTATAAAAATGTGTTTCTTCAGTTTTAATGCGTTTTAAATGCCAAAACACTGTAATACATATACGAATAAAGCATCATCATCATCATCATCATCATCATCAAATGTATGTTCCACAATTATTTCAAAGAACCTTTACTCAGTGATTCATTAACTTTTGGAAAAGAAAGCATTCACCAACTCAACGACAAGAAGAACAAAAGCTTTTTTGAAATTGTAGAACTCAATACAGAGAATAAAATAAAGAGTAGACATGCATTTTCTAAATTCCACATGCTGGTAGATCTCAGCCTTCTAAAGTCACAATAAAACCAGATATATTAATTTTGCGCTATTCTGCATTACGAAAAGAAAGAAAATTATCATAAGAGGAAAAAAAGTTCTACAATGCGCTCGACATTGTACTACAACATCGGCTGAGAGCTAGTGGTCTAACTTAATTCTATTTTTCATATATGCCACATGCTCATATTTCTTGAAAAGTTGAAAAATAACTAAAGCTGGATGATGCTATAAATGATAATGAATCACTGGTAACTAAAATATATTTCAGAAGACAAAACAGCAACAGAGAAGCCTGAAATGCAGTACACTGATCAACAAGAAAAAAAAGCAAGTGCAATCATGCAACAGTTGTGCATCAGAGACATGTATTCCTTATAAAATTTCAAAATCAATTTTGGGAAAAGAAAATATTCAGCTTTCCAGCTAATTGAAAAACAAAGTCACTAGAACCAAAAATAAATATATGACTATATAGATTGAGAGGTGGGACCTGGCATGTGAGCTACGTGAGAGAGGAAAGAATGGGAGATCAGAAACAAAGTTTGTTTCGGTTTGGTTAATATTACACGAATCTACAGACAAGGAAATTCAACTCAGATTAAAAATTTATTTTCCTCCTCCATCCCCACTGGTGATATAGCGTCGGCACATGATAAACTTACAGAACAAGTCTTGTCTCCTCTACTGTAACTGAAGATCTTTGAGAAACGACATAAAGAACAATAACCGAACATTATCCGATCTCCCCCACAAGATTTCTTATTTTCAAGGGCTGTGATACCATTCGGAAAAACTTGATACGAGCTATATCTATTTCTTGCAATATTATTTTATTAGGAATGTATCTACAAATTAAGTAACAGTGGCACAAGTAACGCTTTTTTGAGAACACTCTAAAAAATCTTAAAATGCCACTCTTATAACATGATCCATTATTTATGTCCTGTTTTTTTTAACAAAATAAATACATTTACCTTTCTTTCTAGGCATGCAGAATAATAGACAGACCACAGTCAAGGAAATGGTTGTTTAAATGCTTATGACAACCTGCGGCATTGTCACTTCTCCCCAATTAATAAAATTAATTACTCAATGAGAAAGAAGAGGAGGAAAAATAAATTAAAATGTACGGCACACGAATGTGTCCTTGCAAAGGTCCTTGGGACATAACACTTATGTGAGCTTCTAGACTAAGGTCACCAGTATCACATCGATTACATTGCCCAATTTAAGGGACTTAAAATAATTTTGCAGTGGTAAGGCCAAAAACTCATTACATCAGTAGTAAACATTACCATGGGAATAGTCAGTCAAGCACTGTCAACCGCAACTGCACACACGACTACCGCCGCATACCTTGGCAGCAGCCAACCAGTCGTTGAACCAAGAAAGGAAAGAAGCACCGCCAAAGCCAAGTTTCCATTGTCAACCGAAGAGAAGAGAACACCAGAATTTTGAAATGCAAAATATACAGGGTGAACCGTAAGTATTGTCAATTTCAGGGGGTTATTCTTTGAGATATTTTAAACAAAAAAGGTTTAATACAATTTTGCTTGTTTTTGCTTGCTTTCGAGATAAAAATTGTTTTATATTAAATATTTCATAGCGTGTTTTGGGAAAGACATTAATTTAATTCCCAATATATGCTCAATCAATTTAAGAAAGCAGTATACATTATGATAATAAATGACTGGAAGAATTTAGTTCTGTTAAGATAAAATTTCTGCACATTTAAAAGACAACATTAAAATTCTTTCAATCATTTACTATCATAAGACACTGCTCTCATAAATTGACCGAGCATATTGGGAATGCAATTAACGGCTTTCCCAAAACATGCTATGAAATGATTCATATAAAACAATTTTCATCCAAAAGGAAGCAAAAACGAGCAAAATTGTATTACATGTTTTTGTTTGAAATATCTTAAAGAATAACACCCTAAAATTAATCACATTACCTACGGTTCAATCTGTATATGGATATATAATAGGTCCATGCCCATTTCTTCATTTGCCCTAAAGCCTTGGGGGAAACCACGAAAAATACACACGCAAGATTAGAGGTCTCAATTTAGGAGACCAAACCAATTGGTTCATTTATAGCGATTCTAATAAAATTGGTCTTTTGCTGAAGAAAAAAAAAAATATTATGTGAGTGGAGTAACTATCTATGATTAATATAACCAGGCGTTAATTATTACTATGAGAAAGACTGGAGGTAGCAACAATTGCTACCATCGTGCTGACGATTGAGTACATCAATAGCCTATATCATTATCCTTATTGGATGCTGGGCGAGCCATGCGCAGAGTCCAGTCCTGTCAATCTCCCCAATGAGAGAGGGAGGGAAAAAGTTAGAGTCCTCACACGTCTCCTAATGGCTGAATTGTCACTTATGCCAGTTCTTTCTATTCTATACGGATATCTTACATGAAAAGTAATTTAAGTATATCTTTTAAGTCGTCAAATTTAGAAAGTTTTCAATTAGACTGAATTCTTCAGAAAAGATCAAATAAATAATTTTTTGACACAAAAGCTTTTAAAGATGTTCCGTCTTAACTGCTTCGTTTGATATTATTTCTTATGTCAAGAAAATAAAGATTGAACTACGGTAGTCTGGGTCTGTTCTGATAAGCTGTCGTATTCAATTTTGGTATGAGGCCTATAACCTTGAAATATTGTAATGTTTATGAGGTTAAACTTGTTATATTTCATCTGTATAGTGCTCGATTTATTCGCAGACATACTGAACAAAATATGTCAAATAGTTTAAGAGAAAAGATAATATAATCGAATGGGCAGGTGGAGAGATAGACGCCATGCCAAATAATTATATAATTATCAGAATTCGGAAAGCATTTACTTCCGTGAAATTTTCGAAATCGATATTTTGTATAAATTAAAATTGTTTCTCTCTACTTCGTGTAATAAGAACATAAAAATTTATATTTGTTAATGCTTAGCCAATGAAACTTTGTCCTGTTTGTGATCTCATCATCCAAAACGACTCTTTACACAGCAGTGTATGTTTTATGAACATGGCTCTGTGTTACAAGCTACCGCTAGTGTAATAGTGCTATATTTATAGCATAAAATAAATAATTTACAAAAGTCTTCAGTGTTATTAAGAAAAATAAAACACGACTAGCACAAAACACCTGTCAGCTAACATACGACAGCAGACAATAATGACCAAGGTGTTTCTAACCAAGGTTTTACATTATGGATACTCTTACTAGAGGTCAAGGTTGAATGGAACACCACAGAATTTTATAGACGAGGTTTTAATTTATGCTATAGTCACGTACAGTACAACAGAAAACCAATTAAAGAACTTAAACGTAACCTATAAAATGGATAATAAAATTTAGACAGCGTGCTACTAAGTCACTGCAGCATGCATGTATTTTGCCCCTTTTGTTTAAAATAGTAATTTATTAAATAAATTAGATACAATGTAATGGAACTTGGAAAAGAAGCGTAAGCATTGGATTGTATAACTTAAACATGAAAACAAAAGCATATTCGCGTACCAATATTTGGAATAGGTACTCCGCGTTTTTATATTGTTTCAGTACAACTATTTGACTCAAAATGGCTAAAAAGGCGAACATATTTGCTTATTCGCGTCAAAAGTCCCATTTTTGCGCTTTCAGAATCCACTGTCTGAAATCCTGCAAACTTATTTAGAAATTACAAGATAATCTATGAAATCACCACTTGAAATTTCCCGTGAAAAGTTCTATATAAGTAGGTAGAGGAAAATAGAGATTAAATTAAAAGGAATTTGTCAATATGAATAATAAGGATAAAATAACAAAACTAGCGTAAAACCCGCATCTGTATAGCCTTTTGCCAGACTGTTGAAGCACAAGTGCTCGATAAGGCTCTCCAAGATCCTTGAATTTTTCTCATTCATTAGACCTGTAGATCAAATATAAACATTCCATTTTCGATCTTCTACGTTAAACTGGACTAAAATTGACGGACAGCAGACCTATAATTTACAGTTCACAGTAAACTGTGATCTGACCAAGGCTTCCATTCAAACTGCCTGGGTTCGATCCCCGGTCAGGTCGTAATGAAATTTGTAACGGAAAAATCAAACGTTGCAAAGAATTTTTCTCGTGGTACACCCGTTTCCGTATTGCGAAGTGCAATGGTTTTCTAGATGGTCTCAGCTTAAGAGATATGAGTTGTGGTGGCAATGCTAGTGGTGGTTGCGATGACGATGAAGAGAAAATGGTAATACGTCATACAGACATAATGAATTTCTAGTAGCCAAACTGGATTGCACAGAGAAAACTTGCACTATAAGCACGACTTGGTCTTGGCGGTACTCGAACTCGAATTTTTTAATGTGTAGAGCTAATGATGACGTCCTAATCGTTCGGCTGATTGTAAGTCAAACAGAAATATAGTGTTTTATCCTTAAATGCCGATTGTGGATAGATGGGAATGAAGAGCTCCCAAATGTAAAAAGAAAGAATGTCGGATTCAGATAGGGGAAAATATCAAACAATTTTGTCACATACGAATATATCATTATTATGCAGTTACTATCTTTCCAAATGTCAAGATAAATACATAGGCATATCTGTAAGGACAAAGCAAATACATAGAAAATTATATACCCACCAGAAGATCTCTTCCTTCTGGCTGTAACATCTTCACTTCCACGTCTACTTCCACCTCGGTCGCTGAAGATGGAACCACCTAAGTCGTCAGGCAACACATAAGAGATCATGCTACACAAAATCACAATACATGCAAGTCTCAACACTAAAAGCCAAAATAGTGCAAAATTTAGCGCAAAGAACCATGATAATCGATTAAAAACGAAAATATAAATTTAATTACAAGCTAATTTAATTCCTTTATATTACACGCAGTTTCTATGCAGAGCGTTTACCATGTAGACTAATCCAAATTCAAGATCAAAACACGCTTATAACCTGTTGACAGAAATTATGATATCTTAAACCTTTATAATGTACATGCTGGTAACAACAAAGCAATGTTTTCACTAAAAGCAGAGATATCTTGGACGGGTAGTTCGAGATAGGAAAGGCATGGTCACCTAATAGGTAAAATGTCTATCGTAGGGCCTACTCGTAGAGAGCTTTAAAATAATTACAATTTGGTACTCATAAATATTAAAACGAAATGGATTTACAGTTTTTATCATGCCTTCTTAGTGATCGAGAGAACCCTGATTGCTAAGTAATAACTAGAGTCCTGAGTTTGGTTACTTTGAATACAAATTAGGTGTAGCCTATATTGATCATACTAGCTTTGCTTGGGATCAGAAAGCAAGTTGCGAGTCAACAGTTCACACTGCAGTTTAGCAGTCTCCTCACATGTTCCGGTATTGTGTTTTTACTTCTGTTTATTCGTGTAACTGTGTGTATAAGTCGGTGAACGACAGGAATAGTACTCCTGTAGAAAATGGGGCCTACTACTTCGATTTAATAACAAATATACCAAAGTAGGCCTATTTATTTAAAGGCAGTTTATATGAAACAAAATATAATTTTTACTAGGGAACGACAAAAAAACAGGAGTCACCACATTTTGTCCATACATACAATGAAAAAACCATTCGTACTAAGATAAAGGTACATTTACTGAAATATGTTAAACAATATTAAATATCTGTGCTCTGCATTATTACGATTAATATTATAGTCCCATCGCTCTTATTTCCGGCAGCCATCATGTTGCAGGTCGGCTACATTTAAACGTATGCTTCTTGTGATTCGCTGATGATGACGTTATGCATTTCCTAAGACTCGATAAATTCGCCCGCCATTTTGGCTCTTTGGTTGGCGTTCGCAGAAACCACACGAGGACGTTATTTGCCGCTCAATTATTTGCTGAATTACAGTGCGTTTGATTTATTATCATAGGAGCTACGACATGATAATGTTTAACGATATGGCAACTAGGTTCCTCGTCTGGAAGCTCGGCAACGAAAACAAAAATGGCAAACGATACTACCTACCTAAACTTTATAGAACCTTCACTTCCTAAGACGTAAGGAAAGAGAAGGAGTCACCCCGGGAATAACAGCGTCGCGACTATAATATTTGTTGTTATTATTATTATTATTATTATTATTATTATTATTATTATTATTATTACTAGTATTGTTATTTCATTAATTTGTATTATTTGTATTCATTTGTTTTTTAATTTTATGCCAAATATTATTTTATATCTCTTGTATATTTTATGTCTATTGTAACAAACAGTTGCTCATGGCATTAATAAATGAATGATTGATTGATTAAATGAATGCAAATTCAGGCTCTCAGAGATGCTTTAAAGCAATGTCGGCGGACAATATCTTGAGATGCGCAACAAATGTAACGATATTAATAAATTTCAAAAGCACGTTCGAATTTCCTACAACCGCTTTTGTTAACATTATGTATTAGCAGTAGTGACATAAAAAAAATCGAAGTATTGAAAAAGTCTTAAGCAATTCAGGCGCCACATGTTTTTCTTTTTATTCGCCATAGCTACCTAGCGCCCGGAATTGATCTACTTCTTATTTGTACAATAAGTAAAACGCACCTAATTAAACTTTTCGTTAACAATAAATTGTTACGATTTCAGTTTTTCTTAAAACGACCCTAAATAAATTGAAAGCTAAAAAATGGAGAATGATTACACTTTTGATGAACTTTCCGATATGCACCTTATTTGTGGAGAAGCAAGAGATTGTGCTTTATAGCTGCTGAGTTTTACAGAGAAATATTCACAAAAACGTCATCAATATCGTTCCACCTTGAAGACATCACTCAAAACTGGTGATATAGTTTCGTATCATTTCAAATGGTGGAAGTGAGTGGCGCGTACACTCTCTTTGGAGATGTTACGTCTTAACATGGAAACTTGAATTCATAGACCATGGGTTCCGTATTTCAAGTTGCTTATCTAGGACCCCTCTATCCTCTATTGTGCGTAACATTTTAATGAGGCGGCGGCATGCGAGACAATCATTTTAGCCAATCAGTTTAATGGTTTCCAAGGTTACAGCACAGTATTTCTACATACAACGAATCATGTCACTGAAGTGAAACCAGCGAGAGTTGATTAACATTTTACTGACACGTGACCGTAAAAAAATTTACAAACTGCTAATTATTCTGCTTGTTTTTATACGTTTTCATAGCCACTCTGACCGACTTCTAAATTGAATCCCTTGTTATTGCTTTCACATTAGCAAGTTTTTTTTTTTTTTCTGCATTTCAGCTTGAACTTGTTTCACGAAAAGTAGCATCAAACAAACTGCTTGTGTACTGATCGTTTATTAATCCTTTTTAAAGACCGTAAGTGTTAAAAAAATGTTATGTTTTATTTAATGACGTTCGCAACTGCCAAGGTTATATCAGCGTCGCCGGTGTGTCGGAATTTTGTCCCGTAGGAGTTCTTTTACATGCCAGTAAATCTACTGACATGAGTCTGTCGCATTTAAGCACACTTAAATGCCATCGACCTGGCCCGGGATCGAACCCGTAACCTCGGGCATAGAAGGCCAGTGCTATACCAACTGTGCCAACCAGGCCGACAGTAAGTGTTAATGAAATATAATTATTGCTATTAATGAGAAATATAATCACATAACTTTTTAGCGTATTATTACAGTATGTACTTTAAATTGTCAATACTTTATTAAGTGCTGTGAATTTGTAGTTTAATAGAATGCTTTTTGCAGCAATATTATTATTATTATTATCATCATCATCATCATCATCATCATTATTATTATTATTATTATTATTATTATTATTATTATTATTATTAGAGTTTATAATTATTATTCGACACAAAAGTTAACTACTCACACAAAACTGCTGAATATTTGCAATCAAACTTTCAAATCGTTGTTGAAAAAGATAATCTCGTACTGTATCTGGAGGATATGTCAACTCTCACTGATCCACTTACAGCGAAACCCATCACTCAGCTACTACGACAGTTCCTCAGGAATCAATCTTGTTGACAATATAATAAGAAGTCAACTAAAGTGGCTGTGCTTCTATATTTCAACATGTGGCTTAGAGTTTGAGTATGATAAACATTTTATCAAACAAACAATTATTTTAGTTTTAAATTATCCCACCTATACACTAATAAAATAAGCTTCAAATCGTATGTTTAGCAATACAGACTTACAATTCTTAGCTATTTATGTAGGCCTGCCGAAATGATTACTTAATAACTAACCAGTAATAATACCTTACATTTGTTCTCAAATTCAAGGTATCAGTTTATAAACTATACAGTCACTGAATGGGACGTGATATATTTTTATCGAGATATTAGAAATTCAACAACACAATAAACGTCCATGCAAGTGGCTTTAATACGTTATAGGCCTATGTAATTAGCACAGTTAGACATTATAGGTAAGATTTTAATTGCGACTACTGGGTATTTCATTACAGCAAGATGGAATGCCAAGATTTAAGTAAAGAGGAAACTACTAAAATCAGATGTTAGATATCTCTGTATGAACACAAATGATCTGCATATAATCGCTATTAGGTAATCATAATAATATTGTCGTTGATTTCATGAAACCTCCTACATGACAGTATAGAGCATAATTTTTTCAGGAGGAAGAAAAAAGTAATTAAATATCAACAGACCTACAGAAGAATATTAGATAATTTGGTAGAAAACACTGATGATTAATTAATTTTTTCTTCCAGCTGAAAAATTATGCTTTGTATTGTCACATAAGAGGTTACATAAAATCAACGACGGTCTGAGCCTGTATTTCTTTCTTACTTCATGCGTTAGCCCTCGAAGGACTGTAGTCTAGGTCTAAGTCTATATCTGAACCTTTTTTCGACTTGCAAAATTAGGCACATGGCGGGACTCCCGTAACGTGATGATGAGTATGATGCTGAGCCTTCGCCTAAAGTAATAGAGTAGGCCTATTACTCGACCAAGGCCAGTGGAGTCCTGCAACCCGGAGCCGTGGCGCTACTGCTCCTGCGTTCGTAATACCGCATCGCGATAGTTCACATTACGCCCGCGGCTCCACTCGTCTCGGTGGAGTAATACTTCATACTGACGGAGGGTAAACATTCATACCCTAGGCGGGAATCAAGTCTACGACCGTGAGTATATTACAGCTAGCCTTTGGCGTTGAATACACCACGACTGCTGATTCACTGCTCAAGGATATCGTATATCCCTCCATATGCTATTTAATATTGACGACTTGGTGTAGAAATTTAAATTAACAGTAAACCATGAAAACAATAGCTATAGCAAATAATTCTAGAAAATTTCCAAAAGAGAGATCTTTAGCCAGTACATAAACAATATCATTTCAGTAAAAGCTAAAACATTAATGTAAGTTATGCTTAAAGAAAATCAACATAATAGTATAGCCTACAGGAAAACAGCATCTAAAAACGAAGATTGTTACAGATCGAGAGGCGAGACTTGGCATATCAGCTGCGCGAGAGGGAAAAGAATAGGTACGGGATCAGAAGCAAAGTTTGTTTCGGTTTGGTCAATATTAGACGAATCTACCGACATGGATATTCAATTCAGACTGAAACCTTATTTACCCTCCCATACCCACTGGTGATATAAGCTACGGCGCGTGATAAGCAGGCTTCGCATTTTTGTCACACACTGTGTATATTCCTCATCAATATACAATATTGCATGTATTATACAGAGTGATTCACGAGCACAATCGAAAAGTTCTGAACAAATATGTTTGCCACGCCACTGATTACAATTGCATTTCAAAATTAATAATCTGATAATAAATACACAACTTAAGTTTTATACATATATACAAACAATAATTTACACCTATTTAATGAAATGACTGCTATTACAATGTCAGAAAATATACATTTTGAGAATATGTTACCACTCCTTATACAAAAATAACACTGAGCAACAAATTTTGACTTTCAGATCATTGCACGAACTTTTAGATATGATGTAAAATATTTCAGGTGTGCTGAACCCAAATCTACAGTTGATTCTTCTGTACCATATCAAGATTCTTGGCAAATTGGATATTTATAATATAATACTCACGGCCAAATTTATCAATTTTGTAAATATGTTATATTTATTTTGTTTCGTTTTAACCTGCAAAATAATAATTATGCATTCACTATCCTAGTAACTGAAGATGTAATACAGCCAAAATTTCTGGTCTCTTATCCAAGTAATCCGTCCAAAATATTCCCTCAGAACATCTGCCATGGCACTCAGGAAAAAAAACGAATAGAAATGACTTGTGGTCAAAAACATGCACAATGTAAAAAAATGGATAAATACTATACCTGCTCACAGAAATAGAAACAAAATAACATACATGTGACGTAATGTGCATGTGAGAAGCTGATGGCAGTTGTCACTTGTGGAAATTTACACCATATAGAGTGATTCACCGTCACTTACGGAGCTTATTTCCGAAGACATTCTCAGCAAAAAATGTCATACAAACATGTCTCCTAATCTCAATATTTTCATAGTTACACTAATTTGAAGTTGTTAGTAAAATACCTTTTTTATTTAGTTTTAAGGGTAAAAGAATATTAAAAATAGAGTAATAACTATTCAGAAGTATCATTTCTTTAATTGGCTAGTATTCTGAAGCTAAAAAAAATGTGTTGATTGCTTTTTACAGATTTTGTTTCTCAATTTTTAACTAAAAATTACATTAGTCTTATGCTCTTATCACAACAATTGTTACAACTCATACGACTTTAGGAACTTGATTCTTTACAGTTTAATTATGCATCCTAATGTCTTGAAGAATTTACAAGAGTGACGTGATTTGTAACAATTGTGTGATAAATGTGTAATAAAATGTAATTTTGTAGTTACAAATCGAAAAAAAATCTGTACGATGCAACTATGGAATTCACAACACATTTTTAGCTTCAGAATACTAGCCAATTAAAGAAATGATACTCCTGAATAGCTCATTTTTTCCCTGTCATATTTTTTTTATCTTTAAAACTAAATAATAATGGTATTTTACAAACAATTTCAAATTAATGTAACTGAGACATGTTTATATGACATTTTTTGCTCAGAATGTCTTCGGGAATAAGCTCCGTAAGTAACGGTAAACCCTAGTGAATCACCCTGTATAATGCATGCAATATTGAATAATGATGAGGAATATATTGTACACAGTTGATCCAACAACAGAGATTACTTTAAAATCTACACACACTTGTTAGCCTACTTATGTTCTTGATATTTCATCTTTGTTAACAATAGTTCCTCATTTGCATAATATTCTTTTGGAAACACAGAATGACCAATCGGAACAGAGACATCCTGTTCCTGTTGTGAAGTCTTCAAACTATGTTTCGAAGCACCAATAAAAAGTCTCCATTCACTAGAACCATAATTTGGCAATCCTAGCATAAGCATCAATTCATCTCCTCTACGACTGAACGGGATAACAATGAACTCATCGACATACAAACATACATACGTAACAATGTGCGCTCCTACATGACTCACGTCAGAACTCATAGAGGTCTTGTAATCTGCTTGTGTCTTTGGCTGACGTCATTAATGTACCAGAAGAAACTACTCTATCTTGTGACAAACATACGAAGCCTGGTGATAAGGTCATAGGACAGGTCTTGCTTCTTCTCAACCCCGGGCCATAAGCTTGACACGGTGGAACCAAAAAGGTGTACTAGTACGGCCGTCAAATTATCCATAGTTCAATTCTTTTTCCGGTGTGTTCATCATCTGTTTTGTTCATATTATTACGATTACAAATTGTTTCGTGTTGTGAATATTTCAAAAGTGTAATCAAGTTCAGCAGGGTTATTTTTTTATAAATAAGCTAATATTCTGTTCGGTTCAACTGTAGAATATGTCCGTTGATATGCCCCCCTATGCTTTAACATATATAGGAATGCCAACATCCTTCTTGATAAGAGAAAGAATTGGAAACGAAGTGTTCAGTCCATGTCACAACCATAACACTCGTAATAAATATACAGTGAAATATACATTGATATAATAATCTGCTAGTAGTCCTGTTACCTCCAGATCCATTCTAATCCGTTTACGTATGACCAAAGCGATAGTAGCAATTTAATATTTGTCAATTGGCGGTATTTCACAGTATTATGGGGCGTAAAAGGTGTAATTTGACATATCCGTCGCACCGATTTCAAGCATATTTGCCTTGAAGTACTCCCTCCTTTCTTTTTGTCCTCTCAGCCTCTTCTACTAAACAGAAAATAAATACCGACACTGTATCTATGTAGAACAAGTTTCTTTATCCAAAGACTGTTTCTCCATTTCTATATTAGACATACAATGTTCTTACTTTAAAAGTTGCATAAATACCGGTAAATTTTTGGTACCAACAGTGACATCTTAAGAAAAAGAACAAAAGGATTTAAATTAAAATTGTGTAAGTTATAAGAATATGTGCATTAACGTACGGCTCAAAACATATTTCATGGAAAAAGATATGTACTGTACATTTCAAGGAACAAGAATAAAATATAGAAAACTAAAAACTGAATTAAATATGATTAAAAATATAAACGTTTATCTACTAAATGACAGAAATACGGAAAGAACAAAACGAAATCAAGTGAATAGGATAGGCCTACATAAAAAAGCCTGGAAAGGAAAGTCTAGGACCTCTAGGATATCATGCAAGAAGTAGAGAGTGACCACGTTCATTTAAAAGATTTGATGATGGACTTTAATGGGCGATGAAATCCTTCGCATGGCTTCCTCCGGGAGGGAAGTAAAGCTGTAGATTTCATGTTGCAGATTTACGGCTTGTTAAATAACCCTGCCCTTATACAAAGTTGCAGATTAAATTAAATTTGTCGGCCATTTATAGGCTTGCCAACTTTCCTAAGTAAAAATTAGGGACACAAACATTAGTGACAATTTTATTGCACTAATTATTTTCACCTATCAATCCACATATTTAATAGTAGTACTTTTATAACTGTATGTATGTATGTATGTATGTATGTATGTATGTATGTATGTATGTATGTATGTATGTATGTATGTATGTATGTATGTATGTATGTATGTACACGGTACTGTTATAAAAGTACTATATACCTCATTTTATATTAAAAAATTACAAAAGGTTACCAAAATGATTACAAAACAAGTTGAAAAATAGTATACATTTGTGATAAAAGAAATGTTAACTTGTTGGAAACTAGAGAAATGTTAACTTGTTGGAAACTAGGAACCCATCATTTTGATGTAATTAATAACCTAATACAAACTAACCTAACTTAACGTATGCAGAACTAACCTAACCTATCTACACAAAAGATTCCAGCCACTCTTCTCGGAAAACAAAGAGACGTTTACGTAATTTATCACCAGGACTATCAGATCTTATCAAACTTGAGGGCCTACGGGATTTTACAGGTCATTGTTATTGTCCTCATTGATATCTATATCTATCTTAGAAGCGGTCGTATTTTTTTTTTTTTTTTTTTTTTCATTTTTCCGCCGAAACCAATGAATGACGCATCAAGTGGAACAAAGTGGACATAATACTGAATGGCGCAAACTAAAGTCAAAGTGCATAAGATGAGCTCAGAGGATAGATGATTCAGAAAGTACCTTATAAGCTGTGATCAAACCTGCACTAACTTGTGTATTATGATCATTGTACCTCTCACTCTGTTGACATATCAGTGAGAATTAAATTTTTGCCTTGGACATTCGTACTAGAGTCATTTCTCCATTTCGTCTCATATTGGAAGCATGCCTGTATGAGACTGTGCGATCCAGATTAAATCCAACAATATGATAAGAACGAAAATTAGCTGTAAATGTCTAATATGCCATTAAATGGAGACATTTTGATGCGTGTGCAAATTATTTCAGGACGCGGGACGTAATGGTCGAAATCGGGACTGTCCCGGGAAATACGGAACGGTTGGCAAGCCTAGCCATTTCTCGCCTACGTAGAATTTATATCGTTGCAGCTGAAAGCGTCGTTATATAAAAAATAAAATACAATACATGCTTACTCCATGACAAAGAAAGATGAACTTGAGGAGGAGGAGGAGGATGAGGAGGAGAAATATGTTTTAAATTACTGATCACTACACGATCACAAGAAAAGGAATGACAGTGTCATCTGTATACACAAATCCCAATGGAAAGTGTTTGGTAATCTACTCGTGCAACGTGTGTGTGTGTGTGTGTCCTACCCATGACCTAATAGGCTGTGGCCCAAGCGTCCTTCACCGATGAAGAAGCAGCCATTCGACAGAGCAATGTCGTAATTAACCGTTTGACGAAACATCAAAGGAAAAGATACATCGTTGTAACATGATATTTCAACGCAACACTCTTAACAGCTGAGGACTGTAAGTAATTTTAAATCCCAGAGAAACGATACGACCCACGCGGAATTATGCTCCACTTAGTCCTGATGTTTCTTTAGAAATAGGCCACATATGGTGCCAAGTCTTCTTGGATTCTACTGGTAAATACATTAATTTAAAAAAGTGTGTTGTAACACAAATATTCATATACCAACCCGCGGAGCGTAAGGGCTCGAAAAAGCAGGAAGGCAGAGATCCCTGCTTACTTGACTGTCGGAGAAAAGTAGAGTAAGAGTAGGCGAGTAAAAAGAGGATGTGATGACAGGATAGGTCAGCATCACGCTCCGACCGCTGGGAATATTAAGTCCATATCGCTGATAGAGGAAGTGGGAGCAAAGTAGTACCACAGTCTAGTATATACAGTCACGAAGCTCAATATGTAGTAAATATGCATCCATAAATAGTTGCTAACCACTAGGATCGCTAATATCCCCTCATTATAGACAATGCGAAATAGTACCGGCACAGTCTATTGTTTCTAGCACCCTCACAACTCAAACTTCGTGACTGTATATACTAGACTGTGGTAGTACTTCGATTTATTAATTCGTTCCCGAAAACTGCGACTGTTACCGAAACGATAATTCGTTCTATCAATTCTATTCAGTTACTCCTAACGCATTTTCTTGTGGGTCGTGACTTCGAACAAAATTATATATTTTCAATTTTCATCTATTATATACGAATTCAGCTAAATTAACAGCCAGGTATGTTTACCTTGATATATACAGAAGATAGCTATTGTACTAGTTGACAAGGCAGAGCACCCTTTCAGAAAATGTTCTATGCAAAAGTTCAGAAAAATAAATATTTCTGAGATGATAATTATATCTCAGGATATGGTATGTTATAATCATTGTCATGCGTCGTACGCAAACGTCCTCTTCTCTTACTCAGCATGTAGGGAAAAAATTGTATCTATTTCTTTTTGTAACTTGTTTAGTCACAATGTTTGGCAGCCGTACGCCACTGGTTCCAATACAAGGGAACATGAATGCTGCAGTGTATGAAAACAACATCCTCTGACCCATAGAAGTGGTTTTGCAGAGACTGTAGGGGAAGGGTTCATTCTACAGGATGATAACGCTCCACCTCATCGTGCTCATGGTGTGCAGCGGTATCTGGTAGATGTGGGATCCGAAGAATGGATTGGCCAGCATGCTCACCAGACATGAACTGCATAGAGAATGCATGGAGCTTTCTCAAGAGAGCGATTTCCAATCGTCAACATCCCCCATTAACGATTCAAGCCCTCAGGAATGCTGCCCTGGAAGAATGGGGCAATTTGCCTCAGGAGAGCTTCAATGCGTTGGTATTGAGCATGCCCCGTCGCATACAAGAGTGCCTCAGGATTCGTGGACGACCAACATGTTATTGAACAGGATGCTGGAAACACCATTTCCTTTTGTTTGATGTTGTACATGATTTCAACTTCTCTTTATTTGTCTGTTTTTTCAAAGAATGCAACATTTTCTTTTCATACTGAGTCCAGTGTTAACAAACAGTGTATTTCTACTTTGTGTTATATTCTGAGGTATCAAAAACCCAATATTTCAACCGTTATACAGTATGCTTAACTTTTTTGATGAGTGTACACTTCCAAGAGCTCAACCGGATCTTTCCGTTTAGTTATACATTATGAAACACTTTCATGTATATCCTCGTTATGACCTTTCACGTAAGAATTCACGTGGGCGGTTTGTAAGTCATGGATAGAACGATCAAATGTTAAGCTTTCTGTACTCGCACTTAGGTCTACTCATCTTGAACACAACCTTGCCAGAACTCTTAAGTTTTCGTCTATCCGCTTACGTATTTGCTATCAAAACGTACCCCAAGAGTGATAGCCTAAAAACTTTTTCAAAAACTAATTAAATGCTGACGAGTAATTAGAGGCTTTTACTACGGATGTATCGCAGCTTAATTCTGAATGCTAAACAATATAGGCTACAAACTCAGTAGTTATCTGTCCTTTTTAGCTCACTGTTTTATTCATTCCTTCCTGTCAATTTATTTTCGGACGTCTCCTTTCTCCCATTTCTTCAGGTTTTGTTCCATTTCTTCAGGTACCCAACTCGTGATTATTGGAGCAATATCTCTTCAGATATTCACTGTTCGTGGGATACGAAAACATTCGTTTTATTATAATTTATCTGTAATTTCCGGCTTATTAGCAACACCATCAGCTCTCTGCCCAATCTAGACCTACATATTCATGTCGTTCTTTACTCCTTGAAAAAACTTTGGAAATTATCTCGTTTTATTCTGTTCGGAATGTGACAATCTTCTGATCCATTGGGCTCAATATCTTTTACCATCATCATCATCATCATCATCATCATCATCATCATCATCATCATCATCATCATCATCATCATCATCATCATCATCACAGTGTAGATCTGTTCCCGGTTACATATGCAACTGTCTTCTCGAAATGAGGAGTACAGTTTTTGTTCGTCTATAGCAGGGGTCGTCAGCACAGAGCACGCTGGGGTTAGCATCCCTTACCCGCTGAAAACGCAGTGCACTTGGGTGCACTGCGTAGCTGCTAGCGGGTATGATCTCTATCTCTCCGTGCTGCAAGACGGTGTACATGGGACAGCACCGCGTACCCGTTGCACATTTCAGCGAGTGCTGACGACCACTGGTCTATAGGTATGCAATATTTTGTTCCATAAATCTATAAAAAGGCTTAGTTGTAATTACTTCGTCAGCGAGTAATTTTCAGTCTTTTTTTTTACTTCAAAATGGTATTTAGAGATACGATATTCAGTTATTCTAGGGCTACTGTTTACGTTAGTAATATGTAATAACCAGGTTGGTCAAATATTGTACATATGAATGTGTATTCGTATCAAGTGTAAAAGTAAAGTTATATCTATACATGTCACGGAGACCCAAAGGGTAACGAGAGGTAAAGATTCCTAGCTTTGCAAACAATAGCCATTAGTAGCAGTAGGGAAGGATCACTGGTACTCATTTCTGTTAGAGACTGAGTAAACCTCAGGGCCGTAGTACGACCGGAAGAATTCAATCAATGGAGAAAATTCATAACCTTATCGGGTATCGAATACACGACCTTCTGGCTTGAAGCGCAACGCATTAGCCTCAACAATATCGCGCGCTCCCATTCGGAGCAAGTGTAGGCTTATAATATATTTTCTTCTATGGTTTAGAGAAATAATTTTGTTTCGTAGCATTTCTTATCCCAGTAACATTTCGTTACCTTACGTTAATGTGAAATTTTCGCTGCTCATATTTCTGAGTTTCTACTTTTGCCTATACGTTGTGTTAATTAGGTACGGAATATTGCTAATAAATCTATATATTCATTTTATGAAAAAATACAAAAAAACAAAAGTTGTTGGAGATATCTAATTAGAACTTATGGCTGTGACCTCACAAAAGTATTGATTCATGTACAGGGTGTGGCAAAAAAAACACTTTTTTAAAATGGCACTCTATATTAAATTCTACATATTTGAAATTTCTATCCAATCTTACATACAAATAGAAGTTTGACTCAGCATAAATGACGAATACTCTCTAGTAAATGATATGGTTCTTTCAAATGCTTGGATAATGTAACACAAAATAAATGTGTGTATTCATATGGAGTAGGCCATGAAATAAATAAAATAATGTGCACCTCCACATTATGATAGAAGAGTAATAGATTTCCTCAACCAAATGTTCCCTGCTAGATGAATTGGAAGAAGAGGACATATTGAATGGCCAGCTAGAGCACCTGACCTCAACCCATTGGATTTCTTCCTGTGAGGTAATTTAAAGTCCAGGGTGTATCGTGATAGACCGAACAGTATTGAAGGCCTGAAATTATGGATTAGTAATGAGATGGAACCGATCATTCCTGAAACTGTGAGAAAGTCAATGGACTGTTTTCGTGATAGACTGAGGCATTGCTTTCGTGATAGACTGGGGCATTGTTTGACCGTGAATGGTTCTCATTTTGAACATTTGTTGTAATTTTAAACATTCTCTGAAACAGTTATGTTATTGTTTTATTTGTTTCATGGCCTACTCGATATGAATACACACATTTATTTTGTGTTACATTATCAAAGCATTTGAAAGAACCATAACATTTACAAGAGTGTATTCATCATTTATGCTGAATCAAACTGCTATTTGTATGTGAAATTGAGTGGAGATTTCAAATATGTAAAATTTAACATAAGGTGCCATTTAAAAAAGTATAATTTTTTTGCCATACTCTGTACATGAATCAATAATTTTTGAGACCACAGCCATAAGGTTTAGTTAGATATCTCCAATAACTTTTGTTTTTGGTACTTTTTTAAAAAATGAATATATAAAGAGTTATTACAATATTCCATACTTAATTAACACACTGTATAAACAATATGTTGGTTTTACTAACGCAACTACAGTAACATACCGTATTTACGAAAAATGTCTCGTGACTTGAAAATATTGTTTACGTTTTTATTAGCGATATGTATCTTATCATGTTTAAAAGTAACACCTAACCCTAACACAACAAGAAGTATTTATTACCCTTCCTCACGCAAAAAGGCGTTCCTCCCTTTTTAGTGACATACTGTGAGAACATGTATTCTCCGGAGAAACTTAAACTCCGTCTCCCATGACGAAAACTGATCAAATAAAAAGAAAACAAGGAAAGGTCTATATGGAAACTCCAGTGTCCATTAGTTCCTAGAATTTATTTACAGGAAATTGAGAAATATACGTAACTTATATACCGAGCACCTATTTTCCTACGTCACAGTATGTTTCATAGTATCAGAATATTCTTGTAAGAGACCGGAACTGTTTAACTATAACAAACAAAACCTTTGAAGGGTCTAAATAAAATAACGGAATAAGAATATGGGAACAAAGTGTTAAGGTAGCCACCCATTCACCGGATTGTATCCGTACGGCGCGTTCGTATTTTTATTCTTTGCATTATTTTAAATGGAGCATCGCCCACCTGGTTGTATCGCCTCTGTCCGCATGACCGGATTCCGTTCAGAATTCTGTCCAGAGAATTCTAAACGGATTTCCATACGGTCCAAGATCGAAATAAAGAATGTCATCACAGTCTAGTAGGCTATATACAGTCGCGAAGCTCAATACGTAGTAAATTTGCAAATATTAGATAGTTTCTCACCACTAGGATCGCTAATATCGCCTCATTACAGGCAAAGCAAAATAGTCTATTGTTTCTAGCACCCTCAAAACTCAAGCTTCGTGACTGTATATAGTAGACTGTGATGTCATGGCAAATATATTGATTGCAAGGCCTCCAATCGCGGTAATATTGAAGGTATAATGAAATGGATGACGAGAAGCTTATTTTATTAAATCCAGCAGCATGAAGAGCTTTATAATTCATGAAATTAGAATTACAGCAATGTAATATCGAGGAAGAACGTATGGGATGAGATTGGGAAAATACTAAATTAACCAGGTATGTCCTTCATAATTTATTTAAGTTACAGAGCTTTCCATTTTATTTCCAGGTTCAGCTCAGAACATTACAAAGAAATAATGCGCTCTAGCGGTAAATTGAAACACTATTTGATGATTAATTCGGAAATGCGGACAAGTGAACGATACTACCAATAAAAATCTGAACGCAACGAACGAATATTTTCCGGTAAGTGAGCGCCTACTTTTATACGGAGGTATCACTGCGGTGAGTCACACAATAATTTTCGAAGTAATAAATGCTTTAAAATGTATACAAGTATAAATTTAGAGAAGTATAGTCCGTCCATTTTGATCTATGCCTCTGAAACTCAACCACCCACAAGTAACATCGATGAAGGAAAGAATAGATGGCATATACAGCAGAATGGGTAGCGATCGAATAGTTTGGTTATCAAAGGGCAAATCACTCAAAGGAAAAGAAAAAAAAGGAATTGATACCGGAAAAAGATAATAATGAATAACAGGTTCAACAGGCTACTGACCTATGTGTAAAAAAAGAGAAAACAGGCATAAGTTCACAACAATTTGCTATCTTTCGCTTGTTTTAAAGGATAGGATCATTATATGTAATACAGTAAAACCTCGTTAATCCGGACCCCGATAAGCCGGACTTCGCTTAATCCGGACAGGCAAAAAAGATAAGTTTGGAAAAATTAAAGAACCTTGTTTTAAGACTTACTTTTATATAATAAAACTATGGAATTACAATAATTACAATATTACACCTATAGTACTAAAATAAAGCAAAGCCATGAAATGTGCATTAAAGTAATTTATTAAACTATACAAACAAATACACTACTTCAAACAAACTTCCGCAGCAAGAGTTTCGAGTGATGCAGAGCCAGGTTCGTCAGGCACATCATCATAATTATGGGTATCACGTATGTACTGCATTGTACAGTATGTATTGCTTTACATTTTACTGTACTATATTGCGTATTTAGACCTAATCCCTTTAAATACACCATAATAAACGTGTTTTGTTGCTATAAACGGAATGTTAATGCACGTTTTACTGTTCCTTTAGGTTATTTCAGTTAATCCGGACTTTCGTTAAACCGATCAACTTATCCCCCCCCCCCAATTAGTTCGGATTAACGAAATTTTACTGTACTTCCAAATTCTAGCCAAGATTTTGAGTAGTTTTCTGCTTATGAAGAATAGCTACAACAGACGTTTCGGAGAAACTTACAAGCTGGAATATCTGTGGGGAGGTAAACCAACGTCTAATTATAAATATAATGAACTCAGACTAGATTCCCGACAGAGAATAGACATTTATTTCCCGTGTATTACGTCTATCATATAGTCTCAAAAGACGGTCTTGCATTATGCTAACCAGACAGGTCTAAACAAAGAGTTCCGCCATGTTTAAATGTCTAATGTTGGTTACAAATCTAAAAAAAAAAGCATATTCAGTCGCAAAGAAACCTCAATTATTTATATCAAAAAGATTGTATGCATACAACAGACGGAGCAATAACAAAGTTATTTAATCTTTTAGTAAGTTACACTGCCTATCACGACTACATTATGACCTATATTCAACATACTTATTTACTAATGTTACATTTTGTTAATAGGTTAATACAATTACAGGGTGATCCGTTTGGGTATGGATAAAATAAAAGCATTTACTACTGAACTTTATTTGTTGAAACTTTGTGCATAGCTATAACACTGAAAGATGGCAGAGTCCTCAGAGCTCAACATGACATCCATTGCGCGCCCTGCAACTCATAACGGTGATGCAATTCAGCCCATGTCCGTTGTAACATAAGGGGAGTGATTTGTTGAAAAGTTTGAGTAATTTTTATTGTCAGATCATCAATGTTCCTGGGTTTCTGTGAATAGACAATGTCTTTAACAAAACCCCACACGAAGGAGTCAGGAGGGGTTAGTTCTGGGGAGTTTGGGGGCCAAGCCAAGAGATAGCTGCTTCTCGTACTGGGTTTCGCCTGCGACTTCCTGCATGTTTTTTTAACACAGAACTTGTTTCTACAAATGTTCGATACCACAACATTATACCATTTCAGTTTGGTTGATAGGCTTTCCCCTCTACTCACACTCTTTACCATCCGTGACGGGGAAGATGCTACTCTCTATCTTATTAAAGTTCGACTACTTGACTTTGAACATAGTGAAAATTCTTATTATTGAAAATGTTTACCGGTAATCTATATTTCGAAAATCTATACTAAACATTTGTATTTCATTTTTTTTTGTTGTTATATAGGCCTAACTGACATATTAAAAAGCTACTGACACCAGAAGATAAATGTTTTCTTCACCGCTAGTTGCTACTCTTAGCATAGACAACGGGACAATCTGCACTGTGTCACTCCCCACTGACTTCATAATACAAACTGACATACCTTAATTTAATAATTAGTTGAAAATATTGTAAGAACGACACTAAAATATACTGAAACATGTAATCGTCAAACACCTGTGTCACTATATTTTATATCCACTTATGTATTTAATATTTTATTTTCTTGTGTGTACAACTTGGGGGGGTGCAGGTATAAGAGGTAACAGCTACCAGCCTATTACTGACAGACTCGGGGCAAGTAGAAGGGGAAAAAATTGCCTTCGCATCCTCTCAACTTGTATGAAATGTCGTTTAGGTACATCACGCACACCATACTCACGTCGAAATTCCCTTTGAACTCTTTTAACACTCTCAAATTTAGCATACCAAAGAAGATATTGTGCCTGCTCTTTATTTATTTTGTAGTAGCCATTTTAATCATCTGCGATTTTCATTTGTTCTTTCAAATTATGCATTGTTGATTGTCATATATGGAAACTCCATCTTCTAATCATAATATAACAAGCAAGAAATTTTTCCTACTATCATAATAGCTTTATAATAATAAATTAATATTATCCATACCCAAACGGATTATACTGCACATCCAAAACAATAAAATAATATAAAATGTCGTTATTGTAAAGGAAGAAAATGTAAAATCTCAGACACTTACTGGAGGTTTTACGGTTCTCGATAAACGTGCCTTCGGAATCCGAAGCGCCCTCAAGCCCTTCCTCTACATCTACAAGACCAAAGACAACAAACACAGTGCAAACAAAAACAAAAAACAGTGCAAGAGAAATAAAAAGGGTGCAAAAATAAAAAACAAGTGCAAAACAAATACATGCTACAACTGAACAAAATTTACACCAGAGCACCCAGGCACAGAGCATTCTACAAAACACCGAAGCATAAATAAACAGAACTAATGGAAGGATAACTAAGAGAAATGTGTCTATGAAAATACAACATACATACAGAGGGGGCTCCAAATTCACTTATGCATTGTCACCATGACTGAATGTGATATATTCAGTTATTATCACCCTTTCAAGATACTTTTTGCTTGACTAAAATCTAATGGAAATTCGTTTCCTATTTATAGACATATGTAGTGGTAAAGTTCTCCTTATAATATTTAATTACCTGCCAATTTCTTCCTTGAGATGTCGTCGCTGTATTTTCTGATACTTGCGGCGCTTGCTGTTCCATCTGCAGAAGTGCAAACAAACAAAATACAAAGAAATCCAGGCAAAAGCTACTTAAAACGTGGTAAGCACTAACAATACACTCATAAAAGTTAAAATAACCTAAAAAGCAAAACGAAAACAAACTTATCAAGAGGATAATGAATGAAATTTATTAATTCAGAGTCAAATCAGAAATGTCTTAGATCGTAAGAGATCTGTTCGTTCTTCAGTCCTTTAAGATTAAGACATTTCTGACCAACGAAATGTTTGTTAACATTAAGGGTTGACGTAAGCATGCATATATGTATAGATACATTTAAAAAAAAACTGTGCGGAATATCAACATTCCAAAGCTACTGGTAATGTCAGAATTCAAGGTCCATTTTCTACCAGATCCGCACATATTTTAAAAAATTTCCCTATGTAAATTATTACGGATAAAATGCGAGCATTTAGCAAATGACAAAAATATTGTATTATTTTACAGAATAAGTTATAATGTATTATATATTTAATGAAAGCGGAAAGTTGATTCCTCTGTTATAATCTGACAAGTGGGTAAGAAGTTCAAGTACTGAAATAAAATGAGTAGAAATAATTAGTGGACTGTAACAATTAAGGTTTCAATATCGTTGCAAGAAACATGTTATTAATGTTAAAAAAATTGCAATTAATAACATGCAAAGAAAACCAACGTGTTTTTTAAAGCACATTATCAATATATACATAGCGTACACGGCACGAGTATTTTTCGTAAGTTCAAATAACTTTTAGTATGTTCTTTCCAAGCAAATTATAAAAATATATGCACGAGGCCTATATTCAGTTGTTCTGGCTTCAGTTCTGCGGAATTCTTTTTCTTCATTTTAAGAAGTTGAAATATATTCTCTGTACTAATTTCAAAGAACCCTAGTTTATAGTAACAATTTATAACTTTCTGTAACGCCTTTTAAGATAACGACAGATTTTCTTAAGACACTTAATGGTGTGTTTCAAATGGTTGTTGCAACTTCTGTTATTACTATATACACTATCATTATTTATTTCATATACAGTACGCTCCTGTCTTACTTTAAGCCGTAAGTTTGACACACAGCGAAGAGTGGCAATACCGTGAGTATAAAATCTCTGCACGTACGTGCACTAGCACTATTCTCAAGTTGTTAATTAAGGAGTTTTTTTTATTCCTGACACATCATATTGCTTGCTTTGTGTTGTCTTAGCTCTTACATCCGAAGACATCGCACTGCGATAGTCCGTAACAACTTTATGGGAGAAACTCGAAACTTGTGAATGTCTAAGACTAGAATTGAAATAAATAATCTTTTCTTTGAGTTTATATGAAGAACAGGAAGTTGGTAATAATGACAATGAATGATGAGTATGAGGAAAATATGGTGACAATGAAAGTAGCGCCACAATAAAATAGCAAGCGATATGAAAATTAATTAATTATGACAATTATCTCTTATATTAGCGTTCCTTTTGCACTAAAATGGCAATAGGATTTCACGTTAAGAAAAAAACATTGGGCATATGGGCTATTCCATCAAATTACCAGTTGTCACAGAAACGCCAACCTACCACATATCTTGTACAATGTATTAAGCAAATGCAAGGTTCATGAAACCAATGTTTTTTTCTTAACGTGGAATCCTTTATATGACATGATAAACATATGGCGATAATGGAGAAATTATGTAATGAGAAGAGGGGAGGAATACGAGGAAAGTAATGTAAGTCCACGACAAATTAAAAGTTTTTAGCCTTGTAAAAATGACAAAGGACAGGAATAATTATTATAATTATGGCCATGCAATGGACAACGAAACCACGTAATAGATGAGAAGATGGTGTATGTCAGGATGCACTACAAATCCTCAAAATCCGGAATTGGAGAGTTGCAGCACAGAATCGACAAGTTTGGCGGAGAGCAACTGGGGAGGCCATGACCCGAAAACGGTCCGACGCGCCATTGAAGAAGAAGAAGAAGAAGAAGAAGAAGAAGAATGGACAAGGAAAGGTTACCGCACATTAGAATTATAGAGCAACGAGGAGGTTGTAGGAAATCAAGGAAAACCCTTTGAAATATAGTAATTATGAAAATACACATGCTTAAAAGCCTAAAATCTGGATTATTATGATAATGATGATAGTGGTAATGGTGGTAGTCAAATATTTGGAATTCTTAACACTAAATTTGATTTCTATTTACGCAGTTGTATTTTTAACATACGGGCACAATTATCATGAAATGGTAGAAGTATTTTCTTTTAGGCCTAAGTTGTGTTTTTATAGTTAAATTTGAGGTGTAGCTTAAGATAGTAAGCGCTGTTGTCATATAATTACGATTAAATAGTGTGGTTTTTATTGTAAATACTGAGTTGTAGCATGACACTGTATATACTGACATGCTTAACACACAACGATGGTGAAATGGATGGGGTTGTTGTTTAATCAAGTCTCCGGAGACAGGTTTGAACCTCACAAGTGACACTAATAAGGCAATCACTCATGAGGCAACTAGGCCAGGAGATAACGAGATAAGGTGGTCAGCTCCTTTCCCCGCACATTGGATACATCGCTGACTAGTAACATATTACACTAATCAGACTTCAGATGCATACAAACAATTGTTCTTCCTCTGACATGTATCATCAAGTGAGATGTACTGCCTGATAATACTGTAGTTGTACATATCAGCCAGAACCAGTGCTGTCATGGAGGTCATATGGGGCCATACATTGTATGGGAATCTACCATTTTTTTAATTAATCGTATGGGGAAAATAAAATTTTGTCTGTGTGGAGCCATATGGCATATGGGTGCCTAAGTTTTGTACATGGAGATCTGTACAGATCTTAGATCATCTCTTACTGATCCTAATTTATTTTATTTGATGTTCATAAACAAAAATTGTCCACCTCTGCAGCACTGGAATCCAGAATTATATAAAATAATGGTTGAAAAACAAGAAGTGCTGCAAATACACACTCCAAGATTCATCGAAACGAGTATGCATCTACGGTGGTGCTACATGGTGTATACTTTAAATCAAACTTGTTGTACAATTGAAATGTAAAGCAAAACAATTTCTTTACTTCTTCTTTATATTAAACAAATAATTAAATGACAGTCGGAGAGATAGAGAGAGGAGAGTAAAATATATTTCAAGGGAGAAAACCAGGGGTGGGGCGTATGGCCAAGAAAAGAATTACCATGACAGCACTGGCCAGAACCTCAATCAGGTGGGGGGTTTTGTGTTAAATTTGAGTTGCAATTTGAGATTGCATGAGTTGGTAATCTTAACATACAGTAATTATTAAATATTTGCTGCTCTTATTTTCAACCTTGAGTTTCAACTTGAAATTCGATATACGCGACATAAACCAGGATGATATATTTGAGGTTTTTATTCTTAAATTTGGAGACTGTAACTTGAATATTATGAGTTAGTTTCCTTGGCATGCAGTGCAATATTGACGAAGACCAGTTGTAGCTTAGTCAGCTTACGAATACTAGCCACAGGAATCGGAGTAGATATTCACCGAATGCTTCAGGTTCTCTCTCCATCTACATAGAAAAAAGCTATTAAAACTATAAAATTCAGAAGGCCTGCACCCGACTTCGGCTTCATAACGAATACCTCCGAATAACCTCAATACAAGGACGCGGTTATGAACAAATTTGGTCAATAGCACGACCTTCCGGATTGCCTGAGCCTGGAACATCTCCAAGGTACCAGCACTGGTTACCTTTCGCGGAATTACGCCACATCCACTCAAATGTCGCGTAACTGTAATACATGGCGCGTTGGCGGAGACTGGAAATGCCGGCGCTCTCTCGCATGATATCCTAATTGCTATTCAAGGAATTCCTCAATGCGAAACTCGAATATGAAGTATTCAGTCTATACCATGATTAAAATGGACTAAATATTTTAGTATCAAACACAGTAGGTACCGGTACTGCTGTCTATGATTCGTAATTTTGATTGTATTTCTTTATTACAAAATGTAATTTGCAATAAAATAACATAATAGATAATAATGTTTCTAGGTAAAGTTTAGCGGGCTTGGGTTCAATTCTCTGCAATAATGTAGAAATTTATCTTTGTCTTGTATTTGTTTGTATCCTCTTAAGATGTCACTATGTTCACATATTAACAAAGAGTTGGGCTACTTGCGAATGTCTTGTTTAATAATGGTTTATACTTCCTACAAACTCAATCCCTGAAGAAATAAATTATGATGTACAGGTATATAATTTATATAATTACGGTGATAATCATATGCCGGTACATCATTATTTCTTCAAGGACTCAGTCCGTTGGAAGTATAATCTTAATGATGACAATAAAGCTAATTAATACTTGAATGTTCATTAACGTATCAAACAGAAAATTAGAAATAAAAATCTGTATATTTAAATATTACAAACAAAATAAAGTTTCAATCCGTCTTAAACATCTATCAAACAAGACTGTAAACAACTCCTTTTTCAACAATACCGACACTTCTATGAAATATGAAACATGGATGATACAAGAAAAGAGTAGACCTAATCATGAATTACAGAAATGATGTTCTTGATGGCAGTCAAATTAACTTGGAGAGCTCACAAACATTAAGTTATATTGCACTGCATTATATTATATTATATTATATTATATTATATTATATTATATTATATTATATTACATTATATTACATTATATTATATTATATTATATTATATTATATTATATTATATTATATTATATTATCTTATATTATATTAAACAGGGTGTAAGGAGTATAAGTGCCGTCCTTTTAACAGTCGTCGGGGACGGTCCACAGGATCAAAAAAGTTCATACAACAAAGGGTCAAAACTTGATAGTTTTCCCAGAAAAAAGATTTCTTTCCTTATTTTATTTGCGTTATACTGCTTATATCGTTACTAAATTTACGAAAACAATTAGTCTACATCAGTAGATACATCTAGCAAAGAGTTAATATTAGTTTAAATAAACATTTGTGTGTTCTATTACGTTTTCGTGAAATTAAATAAAAATGCATGATTAAATTTGTTAATATTCTGGCGTGAGAGACTTGGCAAAGTGTTCAGCAGGCAGTACTCTGCACAGACCTAAGTACGGGTCAGCTGAGTTCAAGCTCCCTGTCCATAGCTCTACTGCAGAGCGGATGGTAGTTCAGTACAGGGTATTCGACAAGTCATTCATAGTTTAGGAATATCATAAGTTATTAATTTATGGACAAAGTCGTCGTCATTCAAGTGAGGCAAGAAGGATGTACCGTCAACTTTGTCCTTAAAGAAGGTTACCTAATCGGCGAATGTTTGTCGCAGTTTCTCAACGATTATTAGAAACTAGAAGTCTCTTACCCCGTTTCGAAAATCACACAACCAGAATTTTTAAAAAAATGATACTGCTTTACGTAAGCAGGAGAGATTGGGAGAATGTTGCATTAGAAAAAAAGTTCGTGTGATTTTGTGCAGAAAACCATTATTGTTTACTTTTTAGACGTACAATTAAAAATGGAGCAATATTGTTACATAAAATGTAAATTTACCATAATGTTCTATTAATGAGATTGGAGGTTTGTATTTGCTGCTCGATTTATGTAAACAACAGTACTGTCATGGTCCGCTCCTGCATTAGAACAGAGCATCTGTTTTGTACCGGTATGTCTGTACCCGCTTGTACTGTGTACTTCTAAACCCCCTCCTCCCCGCTTGAGCTGTACTGTATGCTCTAAATCCCCTCCTCCCAACCCAGCAACGTTCCCAAACGCCTAATATTGTAAACTTTAATAATTAGTTAAATATTGCAATTAGAAAAAAATTTTAAGAACTTTTTTCTTCCTCATGGCATGAATAATCATCATTTAAAATAATGACACTTATACCTCTTACACCCTTTATTTGCTTTCCTAGCCATTGAGGTGTTAGCTGCTGAATTGGCAATAAAATAACATTACGTCATATTATGTCTTCTGTCAATAACAAGTTCTAACTTCTCCATAGCTTTTTCTATGTTATCTAAACATCGAAGTCTAGTGGTCTGCGTTCATATGGTAGCTCTTCCAAAACTCTCTTAAGTTTGTTTCCTCTTAGAGTCTCAGAACATGTCCTATCTACTTAGCTTTTTTGACGTTGAATTTTGCAATTATGTTGGGTTTCCTGCTGAAACTCTCACAATTAACAGAACACACCCAACAAAATCAAGACAAGAACTTCAGCATTTCTGCCAGAAATCGAACTCGAGACTGCTGGATTTCAAGCCAAAAAGAAAGAGGCTATCGCTTAATCTACATAACGAAGAAATCAACCTTAGCATGTGCAGTCAAAATTAACAATTCATTTAACGTAAAGACCAGTGCAAGTGGTAGTTCAGTACATACAAAGCAGCTAGAATTAACGTCGTCTACATTATCTTATACGTGTATCAACATACAAGACTCCAGTGCTTGAATGTAAATGCGCAATTCATCAAGATTTTCTCTCTCTTTTTCACATTCACCGTGATGTTGTACCAAACTAAACAACGTACGCTGTTATTCTTCGCGCTGTGTGGGAAATACATGTCTACAACGAATGACTGCTTTAAAAGGAGAGCTACTTCGTTGAGGATATCAGAAATGAAATAACAGACAGAAACCAGGAGTATTGAATAGATGGACGAAATATACAGAAGAGTTATATAAGACAGGGAATCGTCCAGATGACTTAGTTATAGAAGACGAAGCAGCAGTATCAGAAGACGAAAAAGGATTCACTATTTTAAGGGAAAAAGTTGAATTAGCGCTTAAGGAAATGAAGAATGGGAAAACAACAGGAGTTATAGAATCCCCATTCAATTAGTGAAATGTTTGGGTGAAGACACGAAGGAACTTCTATCATTATGCAATGAAGTGCCTATAGGCACTATAGACCTGTAGATTTTACGGAGACAGTGTCGCTTCCAATATCTAAGAAAAATAATGCCAAGAAATGTAACGAGTTCAGAACTATCAGTCTGATATCACACTCGGCGAAGATTCTCGTGCGAATACTGAATCGAAGTTCATATTCTAAGATGGAAGAACAGTTGGAAGAAAAGCAGTTTGGCTTCAGGAATGGAAAAGGTACCAGAGATGCAATTGGATACAACGAACAATCGGCGAAACATACCTAGAGAAGAATAAAGAAGTGTATTAGTATTTTTAACCTAGAAAAGGCGTTTGACAGAGTGGATTGAAATAAACTGATGGGGATTCTACACAAAATTGGTGTGGATAGGAGGCTGTTCAGTAATCTTTATACGAAACGAGTCGAAGTCAGGATAGGAGAAGAAATGTCAAAAGGAAGTGAAATAGGGGTAGTACGTCCAGGATGGCTTTTATCACCTATCCTGTTCAACATCTACTTGGAGGATTTAGTGAAGAACTGTTTTCAGAACATAGGAGAAAAAAGAATAAAGTGCGTAAGATTTGCTGATGATACTCGTATGACGTTGTTAGCAGAAGAGGAGATGACACTAAGGGATATGCTACTAGAGCTGAATGACAATTATGAACAGTATGGAATGAAGATTAATGCAAACGAGACGAAGACTATGGTCATAGGAAGAAAAGTAAAGAAAGTAAACTTGCGAATTCTAAGTGAGGCAGTAGAGCAAGTGGACAGCTTCAAATACTTGGGATGTACTATAAGCAGTAACATGAGCTGCTGCCAGAAAGTCAAAAGGAGGATAGTAATGGCAAAGGAAGCATCTTATCGGATCTCTGGACAAAGAACTAAGGAAGAGATTAGTGAAGTGCTTTGTGTGGAATGTAGCATTTTATGGGACAGAAACATGGATATTTCGACGAAGTGAAGAGAAGCGACTAGAAGCACTTGAAATGTGGATATGGAGAAGAATGGAGCATGTGAAATGGACAGACAGAATAAGAAACGAAGCTGTGTTGGAAAGAGTGGGTGAAGAAAGAATAATGCTGAAACTAATCAGGAAGAGAAAAAGGAATTGGCTAGCTCACTGGCTGAGAAGAAACTGCCTACTGAAGGATGCACTGGAAGGAATGGTGAACGGGAGAAGAGTCCGGGGCAGAAGAAGACATAGACGACATTAAGATATATAGTTAATATGCGGAGACTAAGAGGAAGGCAGAAATAGGAAAGGCTGAAGAATGCTGGGTTTGCAGTGAAAGATTTGCCCTTGGTGAGAACAATATGAATCAATGAATTCGTTGTAAATCATGTTTTGTTTGCAACAGTCATCCTCTTTCGTAGAATAGTTACCATGAGATCCGATTCGCGGATTCAAACCTGTTGACAATGACGCATTGAAGGCGATAAAAATTCTTCGGAAAGAAGGGAAAGCCAGGGATTCCGAGCAGTAAATTTGTTGAACATATGAACTGTGTCTCTTTCGCCTCAAAAATAATATGATCCATATTAGGAATGGAATTCATATTGTCAAGATAGAGAAGGGATTAAGTTATAATATCTAAGGATGTCAACAATAAACCATTTTGAACGAATAAAGTTTGATTCTTTTATTTTATACGGTCGAAACAGACAATTTGTGTAGGTATCGGATGAACATCGGAAAAGATCAAAGTTTGTGTGTTCAGCAGAGTCTTTAATCACACTTCTAAGAACCTCTTCTACTGGTAATGTCTGTCAATATGGACTTACTCACTTTACAATATTCATGACAAAGCTATTTTATTACAGTTAATTTTTACATAGCCTTGAATTGAAAAATAACAGTAATCGACAAGGAACACATTCTTAGGGTTAGGGTTGCAATTAAATGAAGATACTAATGCTAGTCAAGCATCTTGAGTATGACTGTGAGCTATGCATAATATTGTTTTCTCTGAAATGTAATCAAATCTGATGACTCTGGAATGTTGCAAGATTTTCAGTGAGCTTCGCGTAACATTCCCTAAAAATTAATGATAATTGGTGTAATTGAAGTCTGTAGGCATCATATGCGTTATATTTCTATTTTCATGTTTATATATATCAGCAGTTATTAACCTTTACTATATTTCTATCCACTGAAGCACATACATAAATAATTTGATAAGTCGTGACATTATCTATACTTTGCATTGAAATTATTATTATTAGCCTATTATTATTATTATTAGCCTATTATTATTATTATTATTATTATTATTATTATTATTATTATTATTATTATTATTATTGTTATTATTATTAGTGTTAGTTGGGAGACCGGAGGGCAAAGGACCTTTGGGGAGGCCCAGACGTAGATGGGAGGATAATATTAAAATGGATTTGAGGGAGGTGGGATATGATGGTAGAGACTGGATTAATCTTGCACAGGATAGGGACCGATGGCGGGCTATGTGAGGGCGGCAATGAACCTCCGGGTTTCTTAAAAGCCATTTGTAAGTTATTATTATTATTATTATTATTATTATTATTATTATTATTATTATTATTATTATTATTAATACTATCATCATCATCATCATCATCATCATCATTATCATCATCAAACCTTATAAGCTATGAAAGCTCTTGGATTACAATATAATATCACTGCACTCTGTCTTGACAACAATTTCCCAGTTATCATATTTTTCTAAATTGTTATGTCCATTTTCAACTAATCCCAGTATCAAAGCCTAGGTCTTCTCAGTGACCTTTTCTCTAAAGGAGTGTCTCTAAACACCCTTCTAACTCTTTTTTCTTCTGGAGTTCTTAGTACACGCCCAATCCGTCACAATCTTGATATTTTAATTCTGGCCACAATATCGGGTTCATTATAAATATCATAAATTTCATTATTGTGTAGTTTCCTTCAGTCCAAAATATCTGCATCTCGAACTGCTCCCAACATTCTTCTCAAAAGCTTTCTTTTAAAAAATTTGTTCAATTTATTCTCATCTGTTTTCGTGAGTGCCCATGTCCCACAAGCAGACTAAAACAGGCATTTTTTACTTGGTTATTTGACGATGATGCATCGACTACTGGATTATTTAGCGTCGATTGAATTGGTGATAGCGAGATGATATCTCGCGACATGAGGCCGAGGATTCACCGTAGATTACTTAACGTTTACCTAACGGTTCGGATAAACCTCGGAAAAACCCAAACAGGTAATTAGCCCAAGCACGAATCGAACTCACGCCCGGGAGCAACTCCAGATCAGCAGGCAAACGCGCTACCGCCAGAGTTACGTCGGTGGCCAACTGGCATTATTAAAGTATATTTTTAATCTCTATGTTTGTGAGACATGGACATTCACATTATTATTATTATTATTATTATTATTATTATTATTATTATTATTATTATTATTATTATTATTATTATTGTTATTATTAACACTACTACTACCACTAATTTAAATTCTCTCGCACCACACGGATGGGTAGTCGTTTTCTTTTGATGTAAAGACTTTACATTAACTTATTTTCACGCCTCTTAATAACGAGAAAAACTATTCGTTAAAAGGGACATTCATCTTATTTTATACTTAATTACTGTACATATTAATGTCATTACTTTGTTCCAGATTTTATATTATTATGCCTTTAATTAGTTTCATTAATTAGTTTGTATTATAGTGCTTTAAATTAATTTTATGTTTTAATCACTTAAGTTATTCTCCTTACAACGCAAGACATGACAACAGACAATCAGTAAAGTTGTAAGCGAGATCCTAACTTGCACTGTCAGTTGGGCGTAGTTTCAAGCCTACACCGCAGAACATGTAGCCTATACACTATAATTTTAAAGAGCTGTTTAATGTACGTTGTGAACTTTATTGTAGAACATTTCACTTCCTGTTTTCTCTTTGTGAATACCTACACTACATTTCTGCGTCCGTGGTTCATTGTGATATTATCCTTCTCTCATAGATCCGTCAAATAGTCTTATCACTTCACGTCAAGTAACTAATATCGGAGAATATTAGTAGCTGAAGTTACTGCGTAGGAAAAACGCCCTTGCAGCAGTATAAGGTGGAAGAATGCTACTCCCACATAAACAGGAAAACAACAGTTATCTATAATTTAATTTTTAGTTAACGGCAACTGAATCGAAGAAAATCATTATAGTAAATTTATGTAGACACAGTCGTGTCACAGATCTCTTCGCCGACAGTTCGCTTGTGGGTATATAGTGAAACATACGTGATGGGCAAAGTAGCTGATTAGCAGTTCCTTCTCCGAATACTTAAGGTTTTAAAATATACGTACCTTGCCTCTTCTACTGCATCATTCCTACATTATTCCCGTATCATCATCTTATAATCTGATGCCCCTCTTTAGATAATGGTTACTATGTCTACCACTACGCCCTAAATTCTCGGGTTCAAATCCGGTAAAAGACGATCGATTTTTAAAGCGCGACAAAAATCTTGAGCATAGCTTGACGGCATGTAATCGAATAGAACTGTCATTATCTGAGAGACTTCACCAAAAGTCCTACGTCCCAGATGTTACTAGCTTCAGGTTATCAGCTCTTCACATACTTTCTGCCGGTTATCACAGTTGAGATTGCAGTAGATTCTGTGAGACCACAAAGGCCTATGACAGATTAAGCAGAATTTAAGAGTTTAAAATATGATAATAAGCACAAAAAGCCAATAGTCTTCATATGCCTCAACGCCGTCTCAATGCTCTAAAAAAATATATATATATTTTATTTAACGACGCTCGCAACTGCCGAGGTTATATCAGCGTCGCCGGTGTGCCGAAATTTGGTCCCACAGGAGTTCTTTTATGTGCCACTAAATCTAGTGACATGAGCCTGTCGCATTTAAGCACACTAAAGCTTTCGTTTTTTGAACCGAGGCATGCGACGTGCGAGGTGCGAGGCCCGCCTCGCACAAATCGGACTACACGAGAGATAGTGAGTGGTTTCTATAACTGCGAGATGCGAGGTCTGCGCTCCTCGCAGCCATAGAAACCACTCATTGTCTCTCGTGTAGTCCAGATTTGTGCGAGGCTCAGAAAAACTAAGGCTTTAAATGCCATCGACCTGGGCCGGGATCGAACCCACAACCTCGGGCACATAAGGCCAGCTCTGTACCGCCTATGCCACCCAGGGCGACACCGCTCTCAATCTCAATTTATATTGATCCTGTGCATCGCTCACCTCTAGTTCCTCTTCCATGGCAATTTTCACATTTTTTTCTTCACGGTTCACATTTTTCCAACCCTAGAGGTTGCTTTTCTAATCTCTTCACAATACATCTATCTTACCCACTTTTTTTTTTTTTTAATTTCAGCAGTAATACTGTATTCTTTCTCGTAGAGCGTCACAGGTAAGTCCATTTCTACAACTCTAAGTCGACTGTCATCACCTTGGTTCTGAACATATAGGCTACTTCATAACATAATAATCAATACAAGATGGACCGAAATAAATAAATAAATAAATAAATAAATAAGTAAATAAATAAATAAGTAAATAAATAAATGATATTATAGCTTAAAAGAGAGCTACATTCAAACAGAGGCAGGCTACACCTATTCTATTATGTTTGTCGTAGACTAGCAGTTTCTAGGCAGATTTTTTGGCATCCCACAAAATCGTTATTTTTTATAACGCTTTATCAACTGTTATGGTTACCTAGCGTCTGAGTGAGATGAAGGTGATAATGCCGACGAAATGAGTCCAGGGTCCAGCGCCGAAGTTACCCAGCATTTCTCTTAATAGGTTGAGAGAAAACCACGAAAAAAACCTCAACCAGGTAACTTGTTCCAACCAGGATCTGAACCCGTGTTTACTCGCTATACAGTCAGGCATGCTAATCGTTACTCCACAGCGGTGGATACAACCGTTATTATTATTATTATTATTATTATTATTATTATTATTATTATTATAACATACTAAGTGTCTGTATTTTCAAGCAACATTAAGGATTACAACTGCAGTCAAAGCTGCTTAATGGAAGTGTTATGGTTCATGATATATTACTTGAGAAGCAGCATGGGGTAAAAGTGACATCATAGTCTTAATAAGTAGAATTACGTACTGGATAACGGCTTTGGGCTGACAATGTGACGAGAAATATTTTATATTCATAATTTATCGCTGAAAATTCGCACAACATTTATATAACTAAAATATTAATTACTAAATTACAGGGTGTCACGGCTCTTGAAGTTGTATTTAAGCAACATTATTGCAATGAAATTCTTAGACACTGCTGAGATTGATTAAATCTGTCATGTCTTGCGGCAGTGAAGTTGGGTAAATGAGATGCCATTTTAACAGGACTTGATTAAAATTCTGGAACTTTGCCCGTCAATTTTTGGAAAGGTCATTGGCATTATGTTACCCTTGCAAAGATGTGATTTAACTCGAAATGGCAAGTTCACTCTGGAACTGCGAAGATCCCATCATAATAATATACTAATTTATCTTCTTCGTGTAAACCTTTTACATAAACAAATACCGGTATTCACTTAATTGCAATTACGGTATGTGGTTGCGTTTCTTTTCTATTTTGAATTCTTTAGAAATTTCTTTCTTAATACATTTTAGTTTGCTTGTCTCATAATAAAACATGTACTATTTATTATTATTATTATTATTATTATTATTATTATTATTATTATTACACTTAGGAACAAAAAGATAGATTACTTGAAGGAAAAACTCAATGAGGTAGAAACAATTAATTAATAAGAATAAAACCATTAGATAGTGAAGAATCGGTAGAACGGAGAAAAATTCTTTCCGGCACCGATTCTTCACCATATGGAAACGCAGAATTACTGCACTGAAACTCCATATGAGCCGTTCAGAGCAGAAGTGGTGTAATGAGGTTTAAAGTAAAAATTCTGTAAAATACAACGCACAGTAGCAGTTAATATGTCCTTCGTGCTATCCGCTGACTACTAATAGTTTAAATAAAATGAATATTAATTACTACTTTGTGCTGTATTTTACTGAATGTTTACTTTAACTCTCATTACCCATTTTTGATTTACACCACTTCTGCTCTGAACGGCTCATTTGCACTTCGGTACGTCATAGTAATATGATAAAGCGTAAGTAATCACTTTGTGATTCAAGACGGCGCCATATTCCGTCGGACCCCGGCCACTTAGTCACTCGTAATAAGTGCACCTCTGTACTTGTGGCTGGACATTGTGTCTACTGTCACACATATTGAGACACTGTACATGAGAGTCGGCCAACAAAGGGAAACACAATAGGTAGAACTTAAAATGAGAGGGATTCAATCCGGCATCGGAACTTGAATCTGGTGTGGCTTAGTGGATAACGCGCAGCACTTAAAGCTGGAAACCCGGGTTCGAGGCCCGGTGTCGGAGAGAATTTTTCTCCGTTCTGCCGATTCTTCACCATATGGAAACGCAAAATTACTGAATTATTGCACTGAAACTCCATATGTACTTCAGTAAATCACAGTAAAAACATTAGAAATTTATATAAGGGCATAAAGGAATTTAACAAAGAATATCAAGCAAGGGTAAACGTTATCAAGGATGAGAATGGTGACTTGTTTGCAGACTCTCATTCAATCCTGAACAGATGAAAAAATTTTTGGGCAACTACTAAATGTGCATAGGCCATAGGAACGATATTCAAATACAAAACTGCTGAACCATTTTTATACCCGAACCCACACTTTTTGAAGTCGAATTTGCGATAGAAAACATGGAAAAGTACAAGTCTTCAGGTATTGAGCAAATTTCAGCAAAATTAATACAAGAGGGTACAAACAAATTATCTAGTGAAATTTTTAAGCTTATACATGCTATTCTGGAAAACGAAAATGTATCTGACCAATGGAAGGAGTCCATAATAATTGTATCTAGGCTACCTTTAAGAAGGGGGAAAAGACTAACTGCAGTAACTTTCAAGGACTACCTATCACCTATATTGACGTCATACAAAATTTTGTCCAATATTCATTTGAGAAGATTAACTCTTTATGTAGATGAAATTATTTGGGGTCATCAATATGGTTTTAGCCGTAATAGATCGACTATTGATCAGATTCTTTTGTATTCGACAGATATTGGAGAAAAAATAGGAGTATAAGGGCACGGCACATCAGTTATTCATAGATTTAAAAAAGGCATATGAATTTGGTATTCCCAAGAAACTAGTTCCATTAATTAAAATGTGACTCAATGAAACTTACAACAGAGTCCGTACAGGCCAGTTTCTGTCTGACGGTTTTCCAATTCACTGCGGGCTAAAGCAAGGAGATGCACTATCACCTTTAATTTTTAACTTTGCTCTAGAATATGCCATTAGGAAACTCCAGGAAAACAGGGAGGGTTTGAAATTGAACGAGTTACATTAGCTGCTTGTTTATGCAGATGACGTGAGTGGATTGAACTTCGGCGTAGCTCAGTGGTTAGAGGACTTGGTACGTAGAACCAAGAACCCGAGTTCGATCCCCGTCGCTGGAGCGAATTTTTCTCCTCTACTAACCATTGTTACCATAACAGATATATTCTGTAGAACCAAAAATTAATCTTTACATAGATAAAATATTACTCTAACTTCGACAGCAGATATGTTTTTTGAACATTTACTATAAACGCTAAAATATTTTTCAAAAATTACCAGAGGAAAACGGATTTTAAGCCATTAATATACAAGTATGTGATGGAACAAGTGAGACAACTTTTTGATGAGGGTATATCAGAAAGAAAATCTACCAAAATGTCAAATGTGGAAGAATCCATCTTAAGAAAAGGTTTTAAAAAGCATTCAGCGTTCCTTCACTTGGTTCCTTCAGACATGACAGATAAGAAAATGACTTGACAGAGTACTGCAGAAATTTAAATTTGTGACTTTATGGTCTGACACTTGAAACACTTCGTAAGTTTGCATACTAGTGCATGTTTGAATTATATTTCTCATCGATTCAGCGACAAGATATGGCTGTCGTCGACTCGGCTACATCGTTTATGGCATGGCACAAGGTTGAATAATGGGATCAATAACTTCGGAGTCAAACAATTGTTTTGATAATTCGACCCAAATAATAATGTCCATAGTGACATTCATATTTTGTTATTTATAAATATTTATTTTCCATACTTAAGTTTATGTAGTAAGTTCTTAAGTGTAGTATTTATTTGTTTTGGGATCTCTTCTCCCTGTTTTGCGGATTGTTGTATCTAAGTTAAATTACTATAAATCTAATAAAAATAACAAATACAATTTCCATGATTTTACAGAAATTAAAGAAAACTGCTAAGTTATATTTAACCATCAAAAGTAGGTTAAAATAATGAAATTACTTCAAATTATGGTTTATTTAACGACGCTCGCAACTGCAGAGGTTATATCAGCGTCGCCAGTGTGTCGGAATTCTGTCCCGCAGGAGTTCTTTTATATGCCAGTAAATCTACTAACATGAGCCTGTCGCATTTAAGCACACTTAAATGCCATCGACTTGAGCCGGGATTGAACCCGCAACCTCGAGCACAGAAGGCCAGCGCTATACCAACTACGCTACCGAGGCCGACTAAAATAATGAATAATGTGATCAGAGGAACAATAATCATAAAAATTGCGGATCTTCACCCTCTGTTACTCTATCTATAACATCCCAAGATCATGTGGTCAATTGCTTAGCGTGGCTTAGGACAACGTAGGACAAGCACCCTGTTCCTATGTATTAATGGATGACAATCTCCACTTACATATTCACTAGATTTGTACCCGGAAACTTTGCGACTTGAGCAATGAAGAATGGTATAATTTCCTAGTCAGCGAATATATTTTCTCATGCTCGTAAATCGAACCATCTCCAGCAAGTCTTGATAAAAATGTGAATAATGGTTTGAGGGTGCGGCGTGTGTTTGGATTAACGCCAGGAAATGTTGTGATTATTATACCGTAATACATGGACGGTTGAAACCTGTAATCAAGTTACATTCGCTACGTACTTTAAACGGGCATGGTTGCTGTCATGATCTAAAGAAGGGAAGGGGCCTCAGTTCGTGTAGAGGGTGTGGAGAAAGAACCAGTTCTCGCATGCTTCTGTCTTTGAACACATGCAATAAAGATTTCCGACTTCAAGGCAGACAAGGGATTGCCCAACCTTTTTTTCATTGAGGGTGCGGTACCTCAAGAAAAACTGACTCAGACTCATCATGCTACTATATTAGACAATGGGTGCGTACACCAAGAAAAGATGGAGGCAGTCGGCACCTATCACTCAACGGTTGGACAGCACACTAATCACGCTTGTTACAACAGGTAAACCTAGCAGTTGTGGAACATTCTAAATTGTTCCAGTTAAGTTTGCAATTCATTTTAGAGTTGTGTTTCAGATAAGTTTCGATCGATAATGTAGAATATAAGATGTAAATTAATTTTCAGTCTTAATGACATCATAATATCACAGTCTAGTATATACAGTCACGAAGCTTGAGTTGTGAGGGTGCTAGGAACAATAGACTGTGCTGGTACTATTTCGCATTGTCTGTAATGAGGCGATATTAGCAATCCTAGTGGTTAGCAACTATCAATGGATGCATATTTACTACGTATTGAGTTTCGTCACTGTATATATTAGACTGTGATAATATTATCATGAAAAATCAAGGAACAACTATACAGTGACCACACATATAATAATTTGTTCTTTAATTGTATGAATAATAGTTGTGCTTGATTTTATATGACTATTATACTTTTACTACGTCATACTACTTTTGA
The DNA here is from genome assembly GCF_040183065.1 of Periplaneta americana. NCBI lineage: Eukaryota > Metazoa > Arthropoda > Insecta > Blattodea > Blattidae > Periplaneta > Periplaneta americana. The sequence goes on along the minus strand of NC_091117.1, from coordinate 136,135,344 downwards.
CCAATAAAACGGTACGAAAGAATGTATTTCAACCAATCATGGTTGTTTATCCTACAATTTTATCACTTTCCTAGAATTTCCTTGTTTTTATCACTTCTCTAGCACTTGTTTCTTTGTTTGCCAACATTTCAAACTGCAAATTCTTTACAATACTATAAAATATGCTTTGCGATCGTCATTTGTTTCCCGCATAGATAGTAAACTGAAAATGGCGGCTCCGTTCAAACGTTTTGGTGAAGCTAACAATAGTAAAATAGAAATTTAGTAAGTCAATTAATACCTATTTTATTGTATTAGAGTACTTTATTTCTTCTAATCTTTATGTACTGTCTTCTGTTTTTATCACCTTCCTACCATTTGTTGCTTTGTTTGCCAACATTTTAAACTGCAAATTCTTTATGGTATTATAAGACATGCTTTGTAATCGTCATTTGTTTACCGCATAGATAGTCAACTGAAAATGGCGGAACCATTCAAACGATTTGGTGACGCTAACATTAGTGAAATAGAATTTGTCTCAATATTTTATTGTATTAGCGTACTTTATTTCTTTTAATCTTTATATACTTTCCTCTAATCGTGTAATAGTCAATTAAATCCCACGCGATTTTTGATTTTCTTTAGGTAAATCAAAACTTCTTGTGAGACTACTGTTGATAATACTATGATAGGATGACATCACATCGATGAAAAAGAGGACACAAAGCTTCAAAAAGGAGGACATGGTTCGAAAAAGAGAGGACAGAAATTATGTACTTAGATTTAGGCTTGGGCCTATAATTATAGGTAGTTTAAATTATGTCAATATCTATTTTGTTGAAAATATTTGCAGTACAGGTTTATACTTATATCATGCTTAAAAGTATGTTAATATATATTTTATTGCAAAATAATTACGAAAAAACTTAATAATGATGATTTTATAGTTAGCTACATACGAAAGTCAAGAGAACTATAATTATTGAAGAGGACAGAAAATATCTATTTAGATTTATATTCACACCTCGATCTCTCGATTTACTAGCTACCTGTGAGCAACGACCATAACAAGGAGGAGCAAAGAGAGTTATGATCGTTGGCAAACAGTATATTCCGTCGATGCTGCTGCCACCTATAGGCAAATTACTTGAAAAAGGCGTCAAATAAGATAATTTCAAAATATCAGGCATACAAGTTACGAACAGGACATTCTTGATTTTTTTTTAAATCCGCCCGGACCCCGGACAAAGGCGTAAACAGGAGGACATGTCCGGACAAAAGAAGACGTCTGGTCACCCTATACTATGATGAATCATTAAAACTGAACATTAATTTAGATCTTATATTCTACATTGTCTTCCAGTTCGTCTAGACAACTCCACGTTAAAATTGGGAAGAAAAACTACTGACAGCACTGAATACAAATCGTTGTAAGAAAAGCTATACCAAATGTACCTTTGTCGGCTTTTCACTCCAAAAACCTAAGTCTTATACGAATTTGTGATAATAAAAACGTATTGGAGCAGATTTATTCCGAATACTTCCATTTCTTATGCTATCACTACCGGTGCCATGCGCGAAATGAAATGGATGATCAATTTTTTAAAGTTGATTACATAAGACGACACCATATTAACTATGTTATTTAGCGTCGATGGAATTGGTGATAGCAAATTGGTATTTGGAAAGATGAGACCGAGGATTCGCCATGTGATTACCCGACATTCGTCTTAGGGTTAGGGAAAAACCTTGAAAAAAAAACAACCAAGTAACTAGTCCAAGAGGATGTCGAACCCATGCCCGAGCGTAGCTTCGGATCGGCAAGCAAACGCGCCTGCCACATGAGCTACGACAGTCTCTGGTCAATGTTTTAGTGTCACTGTGAAGTGATAACGATCTAATGATCTACGGAAGACGCAACGATTTATCCGTCCATGAAAGAAACAGACTTTTCAATGACCTTTCAGATAAGTCTCACTCTCAAATGAGCCTAATTTATTTACATACTAAGCTAAAGACAGACGAGTACTGGTTTTTTTAATATATTGTGATGACATTTAGGAATATTTGTCTACATTTTAGACTAAAACAAGGCTGAACATCATTTAAGTAAATTATTCTGTTTTGCATGTCGCAATTGATAAAGGGTTGATTGCCATCTGTCTGATGCGAAAGGAATGCGCGCAGCTTCGAGCCTCCCGAGAGAATTTTTTCATGAAAAGGGGGCCGGTGCATCGTAACGGAAGTGAGGAGTACAATGAGTAGCTTAATATGGTATAGCATACCAGCCTCAACGACTGGGGGGGGGGGATCAACGTGCTGATAAAACGTTACCCCGTAATAGCTAAATAATCGTCCACTCATAATATTTCGAAATTTTATTACAAAGCAGGCATTGAGAATAATATTTTTAGCTTCAGTACAATCATTAATACAATATGGTATAATAAATTGGGGTGGAGTAGCATCATCTGGTCCACACCTGTGGAGTAGGGTTTAACGGTCAGCGCGTCTGGCCGCGAAACCAGGTGGCCAGGGTTCGAATCCCGGTCGGCGCAAGTTACCTGGTTGAGATTTTTTTCGGGGTTTTCCCTCAACACAAGACGAGCAAATGCTGGGTAACTTTCGGTGCTGGACCCCGAACTCATTTCACCGGCATTATCACCTTCATTTCATTCAGACGCTAAATAACCTAGATGTTGATACAGCGTCGTAAAATAACCTAATTAAAAAAAAAGCATCATATGTACTAATCCATTAATTTTATTACACAGAAGATTAATAAAAATTTGTCTAACCAAAAATATGGATTACCCAACAAATTTAATTTATACAGATTTTAAAGTATTAACTAATGAAGAAATTTATAAATATAGTTTACTAACTTACTATCACAGAAATCAAATAAAACATAAATCTAAACGACATGAAGACAAAATTTTACTTTCCCATTAGTTGAGCCTAAATGTCATAAGAGTGCAGCACTTAAACATGGTGCTAGTTTCGGCCCAAGACATTATAATAAAATTACAAACCATTTCCCAAATTTGAAATATTTTAAATGAACTTTTTAAAAAAGAAATATATAAAATTATTCATGATATATAATATTAACAAATGTGTGTATTTTTATCTTTTTATTTCTATCGACTATATTCATGTTTTTATTGAATATTACTGGCTTCTGTCTCATTAATTATAAATAATATATATTAAATGTGTTTTTTTCCTTTGCTCTTATTTTTGCGCTTGTGTGTTATTTATCGGTTTGAATTAAGTTAATTACTGTATTTAGTAAACTGTCTTTGTAAATGTTATGTTAGTTATATTATTGGCTAAGACCACACCGTACAGGAGCCTGGCTCTTACGGCAGTGGCTAGAAATATTTTTGTTTTATAAATTTAATTTGAACCCACTTTGCTAGCTAAATAAAAATAAATAAATAAACTTCTGCTGAAGTAGGAAGCTGGTAGACCTCGACATTTTTAGGGCTGTTGCGCCACGGATGATGATGATTATTATTATTATTATTATTATTATTATTATTATTATTTACCAGAGATCTAACGATTCCTCAGTGGAGCTAAAATTGAGAGAAATAAATTGTGACCCAAATTTTCCAAATAACGCACTGTTTTATGAAAATGGAATTCGAGCAGGAGGTTGACTGCAATAATTACGATTACAAGATAACTTGAGTAGTAGATCTAACTGATAGATTATTTATCGCAGCAACATATCTCAATCACATTAAATTTCTGATGTAATTAATTTCATTGCTTTAGCACCCAGAGGACAGTTACAAATACCAGAAGCAATTAAAGCCTATCAGCATAATCGCAAGCATCGAGAAGAAAATTACGACAGATTCGTCGAAATGCCAACCAGTCTCTCCACACAGTTCGGTGTCGTTTGGTAACTAGGGAACAATCTTCACGCTGGTTGCGCAGAAGTTTGCTTTCTTTGTATGCACACTTCACACCTATTTTGTCTTCTCACAACATGTCTATTATACGAGTATTTCTTAGCCTCTAACCATCAACATTCCTGCTCCTGCCATTTTACATTGGCCGAGGTCCGCTGTATACGGCAATCCTAGCGTGGAAGCTTTTGGAGATGTTGCGAAATGTATTCCGGCTCACTTAGCAGCGACCTATGTCAAGGTTTAAGAAAAAGGGAAGAACTTTGCGGAGGCTAGTCGGCAGTCGCTGTGATAAATTGAGCATCGTTTCGAGTTCACTGGATATGCTGTGACTCAGACGAGCCATCCTGGAGATCAAGGACGAAAGACGCGACGTGCGAATCATTTCAAGCCATAAAAGTGTCCAGACTACACCAATTCAAAACAGCACTGTAGTTTTTTCGGATTCCATTTCATTTCTGTCCACTGACCGCCCTTAAGATGTACTACACATAGGCATTTCTTACAGGAAATGAACATTTTCCAAAAAATGCTGAAGTGGAGAACTTTTAACTTATTAACGTTTTAAATTGGGCCTCGCAGGTCAAAATCAGTTGGCAGTGACACGGCTTACGATAACTATGGATCCGGGTTCGAATTCCGGAGCCAAGATTCCTGAAGCTTTTTCTCGAGGTTCTCCCGTTTCCCTCCATCATTTCATCGTCACCCTCTATTTAAATATTTATCATTATTTCAACAGTATTTACCGAAAACGGTGATGACGTGATGTGATATTGTGAAAAAAGGGCATATATTTGGGATCAGTCTGAAGAGACGTAGTACGTTTTCGGGGAGGAGGTAGAGGACACTTGTGAGACTCTACCGGAACTTTAAAACCTACAACTGAATCGACAGATGGTACCCCACAACTGAGTAACAATATAAAAGCGCCACCATTCGGACTTCAAAAATCATTCCCAATTCCTATAATAGGAGCGGTAAGGCACAATAAGCCCACTGGAAGCTGGAGTGCTAGTCATCGGACCCTTCCTTCGTAACAAAAAAAAAAATGGATTTTAAAGTTCAGCTTCTCAGCATGAGTTTTATAATTTAAACGAAAGAGTATTGTACTAATTTAAAATAAATATATGAGGCGTTCAGAGTGAAAGTGGATCAAGTCACAAATTTTCATAAATTGAATTTAATTCATTTTCTCATTATCTGAAGTTGGATCTTTTGCGAGCAGTAATGGATCAAGTCTTAATTCCAAGCACTCGTCGGTAAGTGACACCAGTCACTTTTGGCTCAGATTATTTGTTCACGATGTTCTGAATCATATTGGATCAAGGCGAAATTATCTAGATAATCCGCTAGAGCAAGTTAACTTTGTTTGTTTAGTCAACTGTCCGAAGACAGGTCTGAACCTCACAAGTGACACCAAAAAGCACCACTTATGAGGCAACTAGGCCGGGAGATAATGGGGTAGGGCGGCCAGTTCCTTTCCCCCTCCATTGCATACATGGCCAATTAGCTACATGTTACACTAATCAGACTTCAGATGTATACAAAAACAATTGTTCTTCAACTGACACATATCGTCAAGGGAGCTGTACTGCCTGATAATTAGAGGTACTGTACATATCAGCCAGAACCTCAATCAGAGGATAAGATAACTTTTAAGTCCTATTATTTCAAAACTACGGCTCATGGACTTGCGCCACTTTATCTCTGAACGCCATATATATATATAAACATATCGCACTGTTTTTCTTTTGTGGCTATAAGAACAACTTGGAGGATTTAGTGAAGAACTATTTTCAGAACATGGGAGAAGTGACAGTAGGAGGAGGAAGAAGAATAAAGTGCATAAGATTTGCTGATGATATGGCGTTGTTAGCAGAAGAGAAAACGCTACTTAAGGGATATGCTACTGGAGGTAAATGACAGATGTGAGCAGTATGGGATGAAGATGAATGCAAACAAGACGAAGACCATGGTCATGGGAAGAAAAATAAAGAAACTTGGGAATTCTAAATTAGGCGGTAGAGAAAGTGAACAGCTTCAAATACTTGGGGTGTACTATAAGCAGTAACATGAGCCGCAGCCAGGAAGTCAAAAGGGGATAGCAATGGCAAAGGAAGCTTTTAATAGAAAAAGGAGCATTTTCTGCGAACCTCTGGAAATACAATTAAGGAAGAGACTAGTTAAGTGCTTTGTGTGAAGTGTAGCATTGTATGCGGCAGAAACTTGGACATTACGACGAAGTGAAGAGAAGTTGATTAGAAGCATTTAAAATGCGGATATTATGGAGAAGAATGGAGCGTATGAAGTGGACAGACAATAAGAAATGAACCTGTGTTGGAGAGAGCGGGTGAAGGGAGAATGATTTTGAAACTGATCAGGAACAGAAAAAGGAATTGGGTGGGTCACATGCTGAAATGAAACTGTCTACCGAAGGATGCACTGGAAGGAATGGTGAACGGGAAAGGAGTTCGAGGCAGAAGAAGATATCAGATGATAGACGATATTAAGATTATGGATTATATACGGAGACTAAGAGGAAGGCAGTATGAAAGATTGGAGAATGCTGTGTTTGCAGTGAAAGACCTGTTCTGGGGCAGAAAACTTTGAATGAATGAATTAATGAATGAATGAAGAACGATGTACGTAAGTTTCACATTTTAATATATTTACAATCGAATATGCACCCATACTGAAAACAGTTTTTGCTCCTCACATTTCTTCTTATGGCTTTAACATCCGTTAAATATCAGTATCGGTGACTATGTTTAATAAATTTAAAATACTGAAATATCTATTTACGATTTTGACTGTGAACTCTAAACACGGAACGTTGTTTTTATAGCTAGACTGCGAATGTAATGTGGGTTGCAGATATTCTACTTTCCTTGTGAACATTATTTTCACAGCTGGTGGAAGAATACGGCAGACAGGGAAGTAAATTTTGGGAAAGAGACCAGCCTCTGCTTTAACTTCATTATACTATACCCTAGGGATTCTTTTGATCTCTCCGTCTTGCTCGGCACTATGTGCAGTCTCTTTAATTCCATTTAAAATGAAGCAGGTGAGTGTAACGTTGTTAAACCACAGGCCGCAAAAATATGACCCTAAAGTGTAGGTACAATATATTTTGTGCTTTCAAATTAGTCTTTGGACCTATACTTCTACAGTTGTCAATACATCCTATCTCATTTGAGAACATGAAAAAAACATATTTACTTTAAACTTCAAAGGATACTCTGAATTTTCCACCATAAGCAGTAATATTTGAGGCGGGAAACTGTCCTATATATTGTCTGGGAAATATTCCACTTGTTCAAATGGTCATTTAACATCGAGTTTTGCATTTACTTTACTTCACTTACAGACATTCCTAACTGGAAAGTTTTTATCGCAGTTAATTTCCAATACTTCAGAAGAAACAATGGAATGGAATTAAATTTAACTGAGGGGGGCACGGATGGCCCAGCACTGCGATCTGTTGAGATCTATTGCGCTAACCCCCGATATGGAATGAGTTGCGTGCCATAGATCCACTACGCGCACCGATCTAACCACATGAAACCCTTAACGACTCCTACAGCCGACAGAAATCCATATACGATTCCTGCTTCGGCAACTACCCCCAAGGCCCCCCTGTCGGTCCGAGGCGAAACTCCTCTCCCGAGTAGGTCCGTCTCGGGTGCTCATTGCAGAAGCCATTCCACGTCGCTTAACTACATTCCACGGAGGCCGGTCGAGAGAGCCAGCAGCTTCGGGAGGCCGCCTGTAGAGTGATCTGAAAAACGAGAAACGGGATGATGAGGAAAGGATGATGGGGGAGGAAAGTAAGTGGCGAAGATGAGCGGAGTTCTAATCGCCTGATAAAGTTACCTGATATTCATCGATAGAAGTGAGGAAAAAAGCCCGAAAAAACCTCACCCAGGCAACTCGTCCTAACCGGGAATCGAACCCGGGACCACTGGGTTCGGAGGTAGACTCGCTAACCCCTCAGCCACAACGGTGGACTCAGAAGAAACAAAGTCACATAGGAAGAAACTAATGACCAACTACATATAAACCGCCTTGGTAGCTCAGGATCAGCGTGTGAAACTGTCATGCAACCCCGGATCACATGACATTCGTGATGGACGATGGATGGGGATTTTCCTCAGAATTCATCCGTTATTCCCTCTTTTTCCACCAACACTCTCCACAATTTCCCTTATCATAATCATTTCCGATCAGCAAATACATATTATTTGTGGATTATCTGGTCCTGAATCAGATATTTGAAGGATGGAAGAACGTCATCAGGGAATGATAGGCCGTGGAGGAATCCGTAACGCGGCAGAGACCAGCTTTCCAGGTGTGCACAATTGGTATGCAATTCATTCCAAAGCGGTGCACAATAAACCGGCATAGGCTGCTGTGGTTAGGATACGATCCAGTCCCAATCTGTAACGTCACAGTCAATACATAAATTTGTCCTCGAAGTAATGGTCACCGGCCTAGCTGTTTGACTCGGGCCAGGTCGATGGATTTTAAAGTGCGATAAAATCGAAGACATTATTACAAAAACAACCCTTGTCAAAATTGCTATGTTATAGGAGAACAATAAAAAATAAAAGAATAACACATGTCAGCTATTTCCATTCAACTGGTGTTTTATCCTTATGTCTACTGCACTTGACATGGGCCGTTTTTGGAGTCTATAAACATTTGAAATAGAAGCAAATGTGTCCTTAACTCAATTTCATTAATAATGACTAGGGCTGTTTTTGTAATAATGTCTTCAAGCCTTAATATTACTTCCTCTAGGAGATAAATAAAGCTGTAGATCTCATATCGTAGATTTTCGGCAAGTAAAAGAACCCTGTCTCTCAAAGATGAAATTTGTCGGCCATTTTTTCACGCACATTGAACTTCTACGCTGAATAATCTCTACATTTCAAAGCACTGTTAGATAAAATACTACTACTACGCATAAATAATTAATTAAAGAATTACTAAATACTGCACATACACGTCAAAGTAAAGAATTAATGTCCTTGTCTTTAGCTTCACCGAGTTAAATTATTGAGTCTTGTAACTCCTCCAGTGTAATTAAACTTGAAAATTAGATTTGATGTACTGTTAAATTAAATCATCTTGGTGGGAGCACCACTTTTTATTTCTATGATTTCAGACACCCTATATTTACTTGTTCCAATATTTTATTTTATAGTACCGGTACAACTTTGATTTCTTGTATTAAGGAATACATTTTCATATTGATACACTGATAAAACACAGCACGATATTTTTATTTCATCACTTATATTCCTCGCTTTTTTAATCGGTTATTGAATGATGTATCTACTACTTGACATTCGTCTTAGAGTTTGGAACACTTCGAAAAAAATAACAGGTTATAAGCCCAAGTTGGATTCGAACCCAGGTTCTAGCCTCGGATTAGGAGTCCAACTCCTTACCCCTGAGCTAGGCCGAAGGTTGTTTTCTTTAGCCTTGGTGGAAATTTTTGGGGTTAATTATTTTTTATTTATAATGTACTATAACAATTCTCGACTTTTTTATAATAATTTCAATAATGCAATCATTTTGAATTTCTATAATAATTATTATAATTTCCTTATTTGTGTTGTAATCTAAGAAGACGTACATTATTATTATTATGTGAAATGCGATCTGAGCTAAACGCTCTCACATATGTAAAATCTTTTATATAATACAAGTAGGCCTAGTGTATGTCATAAATGCATAAATGTTTTATAAACTATATTCGTATATTCAGTAGAAATACTAGTAACGATCCACGCCAGCATTAATTTCCACTCATAGTCAGTAAAGTTTCCACGGGCGTATGACGATATTTGCCTTAGTTCATCAAATCAAGCGAAGATATCCGGAACTTCAAATACAAATAAAATGAGAGTTGAGTGATACAAGATTCTTTTATGACGCCGCATGTTCTGACGTAATCCATTAGCAAAACGACCTTCGGATATGAATTAGAATGGTAACTTCCGACAGAAGAAACTACGAAAATCAATTAACAAAACACAGACCACTGGTTCTTGACTTTTAATACGGCTCTCACTATAAAATTATGCATGTTTCAATCCTATTCTAAATTCAATAATCTACAGGGTGATTAAAAAGTTATAACACTCTTGAAATAGCTTAAACTTCGTTAAAATAAAATGTGCATAACATGAAGCATATAATTTAAAAGGAATGGATCTTAACATCAATATATTTGTTTTCATTTGATTCATTTCAGCTGCCTTATATGCGTTTAATTCTGAATGTAACAAATCAAAGCTGCTCATGGCGATGGTGGTAATGATGAAGTTTTAAAAACATGCCAAATCTATAATATTTCCATCACGCGTTAAGTTTCGATGTTTATGAAAACAGTGAAGTGAAAATATTTCGAGATTCAAACTGAATTACTTCGACTACTTGTTGCTGTTAGAGATTTACTGTATATTGCACAATAATTTTCTTCGTTAAAATATTTTCATTTATAACATATGAAATGGCGGTCAGATGTGAAGCCCCTTTCGAAGGATATAGAGGACATCATGCCAGAAGAGCGTATCAACAAAACTGTAGGTTACATTAGAGAAATTTAAATACGAAATTATTTTTCCTATCCTTGTCTTCTTTTGTTCTTTTTCATGTCAAATTGTAATTCTCAAACGGTTGTTTTCAAGCGTAAATAGGTTCCACTAAAATATTTCAGTAACGCAAAATTTGTTGATACACCCTTCTGATATGATGCCCTCAATACGATACAGTGCTGATCAACAAGGTTTGACACTTTTTCATGTGGGATGGTAATAAAATAATTATAAAGAATTGAAACGATTCTTGGTAAAAGTAGAAGCATCCCAAGAAAAATCGTGCCAACATGATTTTTATGAATAACAAATTTCACTAGGACTCACTTGATCTAAACTGGAGAGACTGGCTTGAAATGCCGGTCCTCTAGCCGTTTGGCTAATGATGTGTCAAAACAATGAGAAAAGAAACGAACATACAGAATTTGACGTTATCTACCATGTGTTGGAACAAAATATTTCGCCATCATTAAAATGTGAACTGTGCCAACACACGGTGAGAAACCGCAAATTATTGTTCTATTGAACACAAAAGTTTTAAGTCTCGTAGAAAAATATAATTTCCATGACTTAATTTCTACCGATATTGTTGTTGTTGTTGTTATTATTATTATTATTATTATTATTATTATTATTATTATTATTATTATTATTAATTAGTCTATTATAATTATTTCAAGATTCGACTGAGCTCTACCGGCAGAATAGATTGAAACACGTGGAAGAGCAGACGAGTTTTTCATATCTTCGTAACATCCAGAACGGCTTCGAGGTCCATTTAGCCTCTTATAAAATAATGCTAGTACAGCACAAGCATTATGTCCAGACACTCCCCCCACTCTTCTTACAGAGCTGCGCACGAGATCGGATGAGTGTACTTACGAATTATTATAGGGGTTTGTCTTTTCCTTGAACTCGGTAGACACACGCCCGACCTTCCCGTCTATTCCTACCCCTCCACAGAAACGTTGTTCCCGTACTGCACATCGCGAGTGTCTTGACAAAATGTATGTGCTGTACCAGATCTTTCCAGAGGATAAAAGACGACCGGAGTGTAGTCCTGACATCACCTCCTACGCCAAGGTTCTGTGCGCCTCGGTCATGGATGTCTGTCCGTAGTCAACGTAATGTTCTATGTTGTCTCAAGAGAAGATCCCACATTGTGCTGAATGGACAGATCAAATTCAGCGTATGAATGAAAATAACAGTGTTAAGAGCATAAATATCCGAATGATAATATCTAAGAGTCCCCAAAGTAAACATAAAGACTATATTTGAGTTCCAACAAGCTCGTACGGACTATTTTGAGGGAAATAACTGTAATCGTATTATCTGAGACAAGAACAGCTCGACAGTGGGTTCGATTCCCGCTGAGATTTTTCTCACGTTCCATGCCAGAATATAGCAGGTAACCACAGGCGTTTTAAGGTTAGTGCATAAATCATACAAAAAAGCACTCATTCATACCATTTCCGGGCATTGTATGTAATAGTGACCTGTTATCGTACATCTCAGTTCAGCGGACCAGAAACTAGAACTTACATTAAGTGGTCGAAGAAAATTTATAAGCATCAAAAATAAATTGTGGTCACTAATAAAATACACAATGCAATTTGTATGCGATGGACATCTGGTGATTTATCTTATCAGTGAGAAAGACCATGCGCACGTACCGACTCCGACTACTTCTTTGATATCTATGAACAGGTTACGATGAAGTGGAAGTTGAAGAAATAAACTTCCTGCTTATGTTGTCAGATTGTCTCTCGATATAGTCAAGTCAATGACTTGAAAGTCATGTGTCATTCTCTGCCGCGATATGACTTACAACCATTTCAGACTTGGGATTAAATCTCCCTCATATGCTATGCTGGTTTAATATGATTTCGAGAATAAATTTATCGATAAAAATAATATAACTTAGGCTTCAGAATATGCTATTTTCAAGGAATGTATCTTAGTCAATTTAATCACACACACACACACACACAAAATGACTTATCCATCCATCCATCCAACCAAATGCCGCAGTTCCTTCATTTTTCGTTCGCATATACTTATTTTTATCCATTCATCCATCCATGACCGTCAATCCATCAATTTTTTTAAATTTTATTTCATCCATTCACACTCATGTCCATGTAATAATTATAATTAAATGATCCAATCGAGCATGCTTATACAGGGGCCGGAAAAAAATCTGACGTTTCTAGGCTTGCAGTAACTATGGCTAAGACAGTCGCGCAGCAGTGGTAGGATTGGGAATGACACCATTACTGATGCAATTTCAGTAACAATGGATCCGTGGAATGCATCGCATTGGGCATTTGTCTTGGAAACGTTTTTCAAAACGAATGATTCAATAATTCTTACGCAGAGTAGATTCTGACAACATTTCAATGTGGACAGACATGGACGAGTTCCCAACCGTCACACAATTTTATTGTGGCTAAACAACGACTTCTTTAGCATCAAAACGTAAGTCAACACGAAAGACAAACACCGCCCGTACGCCAGAGACGTGGTAGACAGGGCAGTGTGAACTTCAGAGTCAGGCTCCAGGGGTGCATTAAAAATGGATGTCATTTGGACGGTGTAATTTTCAAAACCTAATTTTGTTCTCTTTCATCAGTAAATTACAATAATGCCTCTTTTCGATATAAGAATAAAAACATTAAAATACAACTATCTTGTCTCATTTCAAAAACCATCAGATCTTTTTGCCGAACCCTATACATAGTTTCCATGCATAGGACATACATACATACATACATACATACATACATACATACATACATACATACATACATACATACATACATACATACATACATACATACAGTCGGCCTGTGTAGCGCAGTCGGTGTGCTTAAATGCGACAGGCTCATGCCAGTAGATATACATACATAGCATACATACATACATACATACATACATACATACATACATACAGGCTACCATACCCCATTATCTCCTGTCTCAGTTGCCTTAAGAATGATGCCTTATTGGTGTCACCTGTGAGGTTCAAACCTATCTTCGGACAGTTGACCAACATCATTACATAATTTCACAGTTAACGTAATTATATAGTTATCGACTCCTGTCAGGACTGTCACTCTCGAACTCAGAACCTTCATCAAAAAACTAAACGTTGTTCATCTTTTGTGACGAAGTAGTTAGCTATACATGCTGTCTTCTCAATAATTGCTTCCACAACCACAAAGTTTGTGAAGCAGCATAATTGCATCGCTCAATGTGCTTCCCTAGAGATATTTCGTCATGCTGTTGCTGGATAAATTATATAGGTAAACCACAGGTACCAAGTACAAGGCTTAATGAAATTTAACGTTTAAAATATTCTGTTGAATACAAAAGGATGCGGCGTCTCTGCCACAAGTGCCAACGCGCTGGTCTTCCAACTAGGCGGCACAGGTTCGAATCCGGGCCAGATCGTAATTGAATTTGTGGTGCACAAAGCTGATATTACAAAGGTTTTCCTCGGATACTCCCGTTCCTCTCTATCATTCCACCAACACGCTCTACCGCCCCCTCATTTCATCTATCATCTATAATAGTAAAAATAGGCTGGAGTGAAGTTTTGTAGATAGTACGGATTTCCAGGATTCCGATATGGGAAGAGCTTTGGGGCTCCAGACCCTTCAGGTTAATAGCCTACTTGTCTGCGGTTGGACCTGAGCTCTATAATAGACTGAGGCAAGATGGCCCACCTGTAAGCGTTGAATTCACAAATACCACCTGTCAGACTTCGACAATCATGGCATATAGGGCGCACAATGGGCTGAAGCATGTCTAATTGTAAAGACCCTCTCCGCTTCCAGCCCTCGAAAAGTCCAGGCAATACAATATGGTAGGGCCTACGACTGGAAAGAATTTGTCTTGAATTCTTAATAAATTAGCAATAGACGTGAAAAAGATTAAATCTTGAGGAAATAACATATTCAATTAACGGGATTTTAAAAGGAAAATGATACAAAGACGGATTAAAAATTAGACACAGAATCTACATTTATCAGGGAGGAAAACTGCAAACCTAAAAAAATGGCATAAAGCTATGAAATAGGAAAATATTTGAGTTTAATCTGACACAGCCACGCTCAGTTGAAGTCACAGTCAAAGCCTCATTTTTGTTGTGACTGTGCAGCTTTCTGTATAGGCTATTCATACGAAGTTAGGTTAATACAGTAGAGTCTCGTTAATCAGAACTAATTGGGACCAAGACCTATTCGGATTACAAGATTTTCGGATTAACAGAAATATTTCCTGTAATGCAATGCATGCTATTCACGAGCGCTGAGAGACGGTGGTGGGGTGGTGGGAGTACCCTGTTGCTATTTTTAGAACCACAACCAACAGGTTCACTTCATTACGACAACAGAAAATTACTGATTTTATGAGCATGACAGGCGTGTAAATTACGTACAGAAAACACTAACTGCTGTAAGTACCCTTGAATGATCTATTTTCATAATTTCTTTTAAGTAAAAGAAATTGAGTGAATTTATACATATTTTCTTTTCGCTACTTTGTATTGTTACAATAAATTTAGTTTTTTTTCTTAAAATAAATTTGTTCGGATTAACCAGATTTTCGGATTAGCTTAATTCGGATTAACGAGACTACTGTAATTGCATAAATATTGTAAAAAGGGGCATTACAAATAAAGATAAAGGTAAGTCTAAATAATAATAATAATAATAATAATAATAATAATAATAATAATAATAATAATAATAATAATAATAATAATAATAATATGCCTCACAGCCACCGGCGTAGCTCGGTCGGTTAAGGAGCTTGCCTGTCGATCCGAAGTTGCGTTCGGGCGTGGGGTTCGATTCACGCTTGAGCTAATTATCTGGAAGAATTTTTTTCCGAGGTTTACTCCAACCGTAAGGCGAATGTCAGGTGATCTATGGCGAATTATAGGCCTCATCTCGCCAAATACTATCTCGCTACCACCAATCCCATCGACGCTAAATAACCTAGTAGTCATACAGCGTCGTTAAATAACCAAGTAAAATGAATATACGAGTATGTCTGACATAACAATTCTTGACAAAAGAAATAAGGAAGTTCAGTTAGATATTCCACTGTAAGCTATTACAGCCAGAGTGCACACAAGTTCAGTAAATATCAACATCTACCACAAGAACACAAAAACCTTCTGCAAATAGTGTCGTCATTAGACCTATCGCCACTTCCGTAATACTAGTTCCAAAATATACACCAGAACATCTGGGCGCCATGCAAGGACGGCAAATTATTCAACACATTGAAATCATTAGCACTGGACACACGTAAGATCCACCCTGGGAAAAGCATCAAGATATGAGGCGTTCAGAAGTCAACATGATTAACTCCACATTTGGTTATTTTACCGTTTATAAGTTGGCAATGTATTAAATTGACCATATATTTAGTGGTCAATGTGATTAACTCCATAGTTCAGTAAAAAGCCCAATGAATGCAATATTCTTCTAGACTACAACACAGAATCAATTATGTGTATTCAACTTTAACCTTGAATATCTCAAAATCTTTGGAAAAGGAGTTAATCATGTTGACTTCTGAACGCCTCATATATATTTGACATTCCCATCTAATGAAACGTCCACACCTGTCGAATAACGGTTAGCGCGTCTGGCCGCGAAACCAGGTAGCCTGGGTTCGATTCCCGGTCGGCGCAAGTTACCTGGTTGAGGTTTTTTTCCGGGGTTTTCCCTCAACCCAATATGAGTAAATACTGGGTAACTTTCGGTGCTGAACTCAGACTCATTTCACTGGCATTATCACCTTCATCTCATTCAGACGCTAAATAACCTAAGATGTTGATAAAGCGTCGCAAAATAACCTACTAAAATAAAAATAAAAAATCTAATGAAAAATGTAGACCTACCAGATTTTGTATTTTTGAGTTAATAATAATAATAATAATAATAATAATAATAATAATAATAATAATAATAATAGACGTACCTCGTATTCGGATTCATATTATAATGCACTATATAGCCTATTTACAAGGTATACCAGGACCTCACCGACAAACTTTGAGAAATGATGGGCCACACAGAGAGGATCATTTTTTGTTAAGAAACGTATGCTCGATGACACGTCCTTTAGGAACTATGCATCCAAAAGTTAGATGTCCAGAATATTTTTTTTACAGAAATGAAATTTAATTTTCTATGCATGTTCTGAAAATGTACATACCCTGTTACAGTACTTCATTATATTTTTGACATCTTAGCAGCATTCATCGTAAAACTCTGTTAAGCATGGCAGTGTTGTGTTGGATTGTTGGATGGTAAGACGGATTGAAGATGCTCCAGACAGACCAATAACAAACTACAGCAGTGTAACAGAGATGATAAGGACTTAAGACGCACACTTATACAACATATGTGATGCGGAATGCGCTTCTAAAAGGACGCATAACTCATAACTACTTCCTTGTTGAAAAATTAGCAGAGACTGAACTATATAAACCTTAAGTACGAGTAGGCCTATGTGAAAATTTAGAAAAAAAAACAGGCTATGCACTTTCACATCTCTGGTACGGTTCTTATGGATACAAAAAATAAATGCAGGAGTGAAACTTGACTGTTAATGGGTTGCACATATTTCACGACCATGTGTCCAGCAAATATCAGAGATCAATAATTCTGTCTTACCATACTTGAGCACTGCCATTGTCGACCATGGAACGAGAAGCAATCTCGTTTAAAAAGTTGTTTTTGGAAATTAAGTTGTAAAGATGATCTGACCGTGGGCAGAAGCGCTAACGCCATCTATTTTAGGTTCACAGCCGATGTAGTGGAACGGACAGCGAGCCCTTATAAGGGCTTAGGGGGTGGTACCTTGTAACATGAGCCAATCTTCTTTCTAAATGTATTAAATGTCACGCTGTTTTTTGGTACTATTTTATGTCACAACACATTCGCCAACATCATCCACCACAGGGATTGGACCAATTGGTCCGTTCGTGTCTTTAATTGTCTTAAGATTTTCCTTCTGGGAAAGGAACAGAGAACTCGTAGCTCTCACCAAGGACCGAAGTTCCATTTCCGGTGATTTTCTTTAGATTAATTTGTAGTGGACTAACTTGTAAAGCAAGTTTTCTTTTGCGAGTACTACTTTACTTTTTCCCCACATTCTCTTTTCGTCAGCACTTCATTATTGTTGTTACTGTCTCACCATTTCGGAATAACTTTTTTAGTTTAAACAGGCGTGCATCGAGGACTGTTTAGTGGAAGGATTCGCGAAATAAAATACTACTTAATAATCTTTTAAAGAGGGACAGTTGAGAATGCTGGGTTCGCAGTGAAGTACCTGCTTTTGGGCAGAAAAGTATGAAAGAATGAATAAATAATTTTTTCATCAGTATGGAAGAAAATATGGCTTTAATAAACTGTGATCATGTACCAAGAATACCATGACGGTAATGAATACTGTAGTTCCGCACAAACTAAACTATCCGAGATTTATTATACATGCTTCAGAGTGTAAACAAATTGATTTTCCATAGTGAGTGTGGCATTCTTATTCTTATTACTATTATTATTATTATTATTATTATTATTATTATTATTATTATTATTATTATTATGTGCATGATAGTAATTTTTTTGCTATGTGTATTTTTATATATTTGACACGTCATATCATTTTATATAATAATTTACAACGAGTAAAAGTCTACAATAAACATAAAGGCAGTGATAGAGTGTACCCTATAATATGTTTTGACAATTTAAAGGGGTACTACACTTTAAAGAATCAC
Organism: Periplaneta americana; assembly: GCF_040183065.1. Classification (NCBI taxonomy): domain Eukaryota; kingdom Metazoa; phylum Arthropoda; class Insecta; order Blattodea; family Blattidae; genus Periplaneta; species Periplaneta americana. The sequence continues at coordinate 136,117,033 of NC_091117.1, read as the reverse complement.
ATCCTGGGATGATATTCTCAGCAACATGCATTTAATTATACATACAATGGCGCAAACTAGACCTTTCTGCGACTAATAGTTTCCAAGTAATATACCTCTATCGCACTCGGCAAAGATTCTCTTGCGAATACTGAATCGACGTTTATATTCTGAGAAGGAAGAACAGTTTGAAGAAGAGCAGTTTAGCTTCAGGAAGGGAAAAGGTACAAGACATGCAAATGGACTGCTACGGACAATCGGCGAAAGATATCTAAAGAATAAAGAAGTGTATGTAGTATTTGTGGATTTAGAAAAGGCTTTTGACAGAGTGCATTGGAATAAACTGATTGGGATCATAAAGAAAATTGGTGTGGATTGGAAAGAGAGAAGACTTCAGTAATCTTTATATGAAACAACTAGTCAAAATCATGATAGGAGAAGAAATTACCTACCCTGTTCAACATCTACTTGGAGGATTTAGTAAAGAAATGTTTTCAGAACATGTAGGAGGAAGAAGAAAAAAGTGCATAAGATTTGTTGATGATTTGGCGTTGTTAGCAGAAGAGGAAATATAATACTAAAGGATATGCTACTGGAGCTAAATGACAACTGTGGGCAGTATGGGATGAAGATAAATGCAAATAAGACGAAGAGCATGGTCACAGGAAGAAAAATACAGAAGATAAACTTGTGAATTCTAAATGAGGCAGTAGAGCAAGTGGACAGCTTAAAATATTTGGGGTGTACTATAAGCAGTAACATGAGCTGCTGCCAGGAAGTCAAAAGGAGGATAGCAATGGCCAAGGAAGCTTTTAATAGAAAAAGGAGCATCTTCTGCGGACCTCTGGAAAAAGAACTAAGGAAGAGACTAAAGTGTTTTCTATAGAGTGTGACATTGTATGGGGCAGAAACATGGACGTTACGACAAAGTGAAGAAAAGCGAATAAAAGCATTTGAAATGTGGATATGGAAAAGAATGGATAATGTTAAGTGGACAGTGTGAAGTGTGTTGGAAAGAGTGGGTGAAGAAAGAATGATGCTGAAACTGATCAGGAAGAGAAAAAGGAATTGGTTAGGTCACTGGCTGAGAATAAACTGCCTACTGAAGGATGCACTGGAAGGAATGGTGAACGGGAGAAGAGTTCGGAGTAGAAGAAGATATCACATGATAGACGAAATTAAGATATAGGCCTATGTGTCATATGAGGAGACAAAGAGGAAGGCAGAAAATAGGAAAGATTGGAGAAAGCTGGGTTTACAGTGAAAGACCTGCCCTTAGGCAGAACACTAAATGAAATGAATGACACCTTTAAACGTGGATACCCAATCATTCACAGAATAGGATTGGTAAGCACAATAAGCCTCAGGTTGCAGTGTAAGCCTTCGGGTCCCTCCTCCGTACAAGAAAGAGAGAGGAAAAAAAAAGTGGATACTGGCTATGCGTGTGACGTTACACTGCTACGCCCGTGGCTAACGAGAAACAACAGGCTTCGGCACGAATCGGAGTCACGTGATTATCATGGACCAGTCATGGTCATCTTGACAATCGCCTAATATAAATACATGTTCAAATTTCTATAAAAAAAAAAAAAAAAAAACTCATGTTAAACGTGCATTTACATATATACTTCTTCAATGTTGGCCATGTTATGACTAAGAATGTGACGTCGTGCCATAGCCTGTCTTTCTCGTTAGCGACAGCTACGCCGCGCAGCGTAACAAGTCCATTGTTGCTTTAGTTAATCACATTACATTCACTATAATTTATGTCTCAATCGCGAAAAATACCGTTCCTCTTTTCATAACGTAGACAAAATTCATTCGCTCGTATATTGAGAACTATTTCATTGAGCTGAGTTTTTCAGTGCTGTCAACAGATCCCTGTTGTCTACAACATTACGAAAAAAATATAATTTTTTTTTTTGTTCAGTGTCCCTTTCAGTAGGCCTATAACATGTAAGTAAATATGTATAAACATAATACAGGCGTTTCAAGTTGACTATTGTGATTGCACATTCGGCATATAAATGTGTTCCTTAACGAATTTCCAAATCACCGATAAAGAAATTAATTTCAACTCTCATCATATAAAGAGACCACAATGGGCTCTAACTGATAGATTTGACCAGACATCAACTTTGTCTGGTCTCGCTTAATTGTCAGGCTTCAGACTTCAAAGGAATTTACTGTGAAGAAGGCGTCTTTGACTCCCTATAATAAGGGCCGTTTGAAGTGTTAATATCTCCATTGAATGCTACTGATCTAAGCGTAGAGATGTCCTCAAGGCGGTGTTCGGAGTTTCTACATTAGCATGTGTACATCCCTCTTCTACCCACTTAGCTGAGGCTCATGCAGTACCGTGTTCAGTGGACTTCAATTCGATTTCCGGCAGGAAGGTAAAGTGTCTCCTTCAGATAGGGACTGTGTGTGTTTTTCCCTTATCCTGTGTGTTCTTCGTCGTTTTAAGTGACGATCCTGCGACATATTTTCTTAGTCGATTATTTAACGACGCTTAACTAGTACTCGGACCTTAAATTGCAGTACAGCGCTTATGGAGTGCGTTGTTGCGGCGCCCTGGACTATTTTTTTAAGACAATGAATGTGAGTAACTCGGTTAGAGAAACTGCTAAAGCGACAAGTTATTCTGAGTGAACAGTATATATGCTATAAGGAAGGGACCAAAACAGGGTCCTTTGCGAACTCTCTCCAAAAAAAAAAAAAAAAAGACAGAAGGAAACCATGAGACAAATTAAATATGATACTATTGTACAGACTGGGGTACGTCGAGTGGTTCATTCTCTTATTTGCAAACATACGATACTTCCGATAGTGAAAGTAATTCTGACAAGGGTAAGTGAAGACGATTCTTTGCCACAATTTTTCCAGAACTACGTTGTATCATGACTTGCATGACATAGGCTTCCGGTACCTAAGAAGAGATAATAAAGCTGCTTTCATCGAAACCAATGACATTATTACATCGAAGCACAGATAAAACGTTTAAGGACACGAAATAAACCTATAATTTACACAGCTGAATCTTGGTTATGTGTCAGTCTGGATTTAACTTTAATTTTTAGACATTTAATGTGTAGTTGTGACGTTCCGCTTAAGCCACTCTTGCGCGCAATTATAGTTGTGACGTTCCACTTAAGCCACTCTTGCGCGCACTCTTTTGCAGTTTCAATAAAAAATCCATAGTGTCACTTGTGGCGGACAAGACTGTACTTGGAGTGCCTGCTCGAAACCTCCTGGATACGCAGGGAATCTTAAGTGTAGTCAGCCGGCGTATGTTTGGGAATGCGCCTAGCTTGAGGGTTAGCGCAATAGATCGTGAAAGGTCGCAGTGTTGGGTCATAGTGCCCCCCCCACTCGAAAATACTATTTCATTTCACTACTACTAGGTTATTCAGCGTCGATGAAACTGGTGATAGCAAGATGGTATTCGACAAGATAAGGCCGAGGATTCGCTATGGGATTACTTGACATCCACCTTACATTTGGGGAAAACATTGGAAAAAGCTCTGTGAAATATTGGCAATATAACACTCTACTCGTGATTATCTGTTGTTAATTTGTAATTCTCGAAAGCATATGAACGGAACGAGTGAAAATAGACAAGAAGAAGAGGAAGAAGAAGAAGAAGATGATAATAATAATAATAATAATGGTGCGATATGCATTGAAGAACAGAAAAATCTGAAGTATTGAGGAAAAATATTCCTCATAGTCACATTTTCCAACACAAATCTTAAAATAACTACACAACATCTGATCCTGAACGTATAAGTTAGAGTGATAAACTTCGAATGACTGAGCTACGACTAGCCGTGAATAAATGGACTATCAAGTAACGAAATAAAAAGCATCGCGTAATTCAATGTAAAATGAAAACAAAATATTTTATTAAGGTTTATTCCACCAGCTAACAAATTTGCACGCAAAATGCCATCGTTTTCATCTTCACAGTTGAAATTACACAAAACATTCCCTACATGCTGAAAGTTTAGTTCGCAGACCACATCTCCGTTTGCAGCCTTTTGATATTTCATGTGGACTGAATACCTATTGGAAATCATGTGACAATAGCAAGGTGTTTGAAAACAAATTTCTCTTTTGTGAATAAATAATTTAACAAAACTATTTATTTATACGCTAACACGTAATATTCGGGAACGAATAATGAACTATAATAATTTTAAGTCACATCCAGGGTCAGAGTTTCATTAACAATATGTAATATTTACGATTACAACGCTTTCCCAAACACTCATAATTTAATAATAATAATAATAATAATAATAATAATAATAATAATAATAATATATCTGTCTGTCTATTACCATCAAAAGTAACGTAATACAGTAGGCTAATATTGCGCAAACGAATTAGTTCCCCTAGTTTGAATATCATTTATGTAACAAGCCCAAGTATCTGAAATATAACACGAGTAACATACAACAGGGATCAGTTAATATAGGTGCGCACCTCGCAGATATAAAACCACTCACTATTTCTCGTGTAGTCCGGATTTGTGCGAGACGGGCCTCGCACCTCGCATCTTGCATGCGTCGGTTCAGAAAAACCAAGGCTTTACATAAACTCCTGCTTTACACATCTACGTAACTCAGATTTCGGACTTCTATTGCTACTTTTTTTCTACAGTACACTACAGTGAAGTCAGACTGACAAAATAAATCAAGAAATCAACGTCGAAAAAGCCGAAAAATCTTAAATAGCTGACGTAATCGTCTGTTTATGAAGAAAGTTTGAAGTTTGGTTACAACTTTAAAATGTTTCTGTGTAAAATGGCGATTATATAAACACAAATATGCGAGAGCCACCATTACTAGTAATATGTGTTATTGACAAATATACAAACACAAACTATAATAAACACAAACACGAAAGATAATAAAAATTAACGTACAGTAGTGGCAAAAAAAAACCGGACCGACCCTTGTAGCTGATTTCAGAGCCTTGTTCACTCCAGAGCACGATAGACTGGTAACTAAGACTTTCGGGGTTCGAAGGAAACTTTTTTTTGTTCCTTATTCAAATTTATTCCCAATACTTTTCGATTGCTGGTAAAATTCATGTTCTGGGAATAATAAGTTAATTAAGTAGTAAAATATCGCTGCAATCGAAAAGTATTGGGAATAAATTTGAATAAGGAACAAAAAAAGGTTTTTCTTTCCCAGGCAGGATTCGAACCACGAAAGTCTTAGTTACCAGTCTATTGTGCTCTGGAGTGAACAAGGCTCTGAAATCAGCTACAATGGTCGGTCCGGTTTTATTTTTTTTTTTTGCCACTACTGTACATTACACCGATATTTACATAGAATTAATATCATATAAAATAATCATGGTTTTCAAAACCAAGAATATGACTAATTTTATTTCGTTTCTTTAAACATATACCGGTATTAATAAGAAATTATAAATTACCAAATTTATCTTTCAATGTCTGTACAGCACAACACAAATTACTGTACAGGCAGCTCATGGAATATCATTTTTCCGAGACATAAGACCACAATGAAACACACAAGTAAAAACACATGTAAATTTTGAACAAAGTCGAGAAATTAAATTTAACAGTATAAAAGTGTTGGAGTAAAAACGACAAATAAAGTCGGAGCAATATTCACTTGGGGTCAGAAAGAGATAAAACTTCACCTTAAGAGAAAACATCACAGTATCAATACAAAACATTAACGTCCTAAGCGGCATTTGAACCTATTCCCGCAAGATTCCATGTAACATTCACTTGCACTTTGACATTACGAGCTCGTAAAAAATGTTACTTCATTTAAATCAGTCATCAATTTCCATTTATGAGTAGTGTATTTTTAAAGATTACGTATCATACATTTCTTCTTTAGGAAGAACTGTCGATAAGGAAAACTAAATATAATTTATCAGTCACGAATAAATATAGTTGTCGCCATAATTATTTTCATATTAAAAGTCTTATTGCGTAACAAAATGTAAGATATGTAGATACTGTTACAACTATTATATTACTCTAGAAGCTAAAAGAACCCGCGCATCCACTTTTCAAACCAGCGCAGTGGAGATAGAGTGACGTTTGTGATTTTGAAAGATGGTATTGGGGCAGAGTTTCTACGGGTATTTCCGTGTTTTTCGACATAGTATCAATATTTCTCCAAAATTACTATAGCTAACATTCATATACAGTGTATCTTGCGCAGGAATCAACGGTAAACTGCAGCACAATATCTCTCGATAATGCCATCAGCAGATGTTAGGACGAAATACGATTGTGTTCTACGGCATGCAACAAACCACTTTTTCATTAGCGATAATGTCGACGTCGATCAACGTTTTGAAACAACTTATTGCCAAAACATATATATATATATATTATTTTTATTATTACACCTCCTACAGGCTATCTCTCCGCGTAGGCCTCATCGAGGTCCCTCATCCCCGGTCCCACGAGGCACGAGCCCAGTGGAGAGTCCACGGTACATAGCACTACCACCAGCAACGAATGACCACATATCCAAGGGGACCCGCAGCCGACTCTACATCGGAGCAAGCCCGAAATATAGGAAAGATTATGAAAGAGGGGAAATATAATTATGATGGCGAAATGAGTCGTAGGTCCAACGCCGAAAGTTACCCAGCAATTCTGCTTCAATTGTTGACAGAAAACCTTGGAAAGAAAAAAAAACTTCATCCGGGTAACTTGTCCAACCAGGATTAGAACTCAGGCCCGCTAGATTTACTAATCGTTACTCTACAGCGCAGCGGTGAAGTTAAAATGTGCTGTTGTACGCATTCAACATTAATGTTACCTGCATTAATATACGTCTTGTCATCGATGTCCAGACATTTCAGGAATCTTGAATATGAGGAATTACACCCATTCGTATTGACTACACTAGGCCCTGGTAATAGTAACATATGCACATCAGCTATCTGCACATCTCGACGGGCCAGTTCAAAAGGGAAACAACTCAGAATGTAAAGGTTAGGGATAAATGCATTGTAAAGATTCATATTGCAGTGAAAAATCCAATTAACACATAATTATAATTGGAACTTATAGTATATAAGAAACATCACCAAACAGAATTTGGAGTCATTTCAATGTTCCTCGGATTTTTCCCAGCAACATGAAACTTCAAAATTCAGTTATCTCAAAACTTTGCATTTTGAGTTGTTTCGCTTTTGAATTGGCCCGTCGATTTGTGTAATTTCACTTGCTAAGTCGGTGTTGATGCATGTTATAGTTGTGTATGGAGATTAAACTTGCTGTATTTGGAACAGTCACACATCATCTATGAAACATGGTCCCCCCCCCCCCCAGAGTTTGTCTATCTAACCATTTCAAATGTCAACATTAGGTCTATCCCATTGAACATTTTGTAAATAATAATTTCCAATGTTATGTATGAATTGTATCGCCAATAAAGTATATATTTTTTTTAACTGTAAATAATTAAGGACGATTTTCGCACAAAATTCTCACCATATGATCATGCTTATTTTTTATGAATTCATCATTAACATCGGGGATAATTTGTTGCAGTTTCACACATTATTATTATTATTATTATTATTATTATTATTATTATTATTATTATTATATTAAACAATGCCACCAGGTTGTACTTCTGTCAGTTTCTTACGTGTAATTCACTTCTGTCTTTAGAACGCCCGGAAGTCGAAGTTACATTAACCCGATAATATGATAGGATGACTGTATGATTATATGGCACCATGAGAGGTCTTAACTCTGAACTTAACCTAATTTACAGAGCATGGACAAACACAGGAACAATTCCCTTTATTATTATTATTATTATTATTATTATTATTATTATTATTATTATTATTATTATTATTATTACTATTATTACTTACTTACTTACTGGCTTTTAAGGAACCCGGAGGTTCATTGCCGCCCTCACATAAGCCCGCCATTGGTCCCTATCCTGAGCAAGATTAATCCAGTCCCTACCATCATATCCTACCTCCCTCAAATCCATTTTAATATTATCTTCCCATCTACGTCTCGGCCTCCCCAAAGGTCTTTTGTCCTCCGGCCTCCCAACTAACACTCTATATGCATTTCTGGATTCATTATTATTATTATTATTATTATTATTATTATTATTATTATTATTGTTGTTATTATTATATTAAACAATGCCACCATGTTGTACTTCTGTCAGTTTCTTACGTGCAATTCACTTCTGACGTTAGAACGCCCGGAAGTCGAAGTTACATTAACCCGATAATATGATAGGATGATTATGTATGATTATATGGCACCATGAGAGGTCTTAAATCTGAACTTAACCTAATTTACAGACCATGGACAAATACAGGAACAATTCCCTTTATTATTATTATTATTATTATTATTATTATTATTATTATTATTATTACATTTACAAGCCAATAAAGCTTACTACTGCTCAACATGCTTGACCAACACTAGATATTCACGAGATATGAACCTGGTCATGTGGTTAGCACTTATAATTTTATAACAAGAAAAACGCAAAACACAACGGACTGACATACATTCAATTAGTAGGATAACAAGCGCTCCATCTGTGACAAGTGCAAGTGCCCGGGGTTCGATCCCCGGCAAGGTCGTGAATTTATAGTGGGCAAAGCAGACCATGCAGAGAGCTTTTCTTGGGGCAGACCTACTCTCTCTAACATTTCGTCAACGCTCTCCACTTATTCATTTCATCTATCACCTCCAATAGCAAAAAATAAAACCTCTACTTCTCTGCCTAGGATTCACTGATTTGTATCCGAGCAAGCTAACATTTAAGTTACAGCGGAGGAGATACTGTCTCTATTCCGCACAGTGAAAAAGTGAAATTATAAAACCCACATTTCGTTATCAAGGTACTGTCACCTTGTAATCAAGTCACCAAGGTAAATGATACATATCTGCACTTTGTCAATGCCTCTCTTCCTGCAGGATAACACCTACGTTAGGCTGCACAAAAAGAACGAGACACAATGGAAAACATGCTTAAGGTAAGCGTTCACTACATCGTATCGCACTAGTCGGACGAATCGCACGGATCGGAAAAAGACTATCTTTGCTGTAATTGTTATGTAACCGCGTTCACTAGATCGTATCGCACGCATCGGCTCTCGGCAAATACGTCCACGTTTCTCGGATGAGCAACTTTTCCGACGCGTGCGTTCATGGCCTTCTTTAATAAATCAATTTTAATTGGTCAACTGTTACTATTATGTTGTGCCATGTTCAGTGTCGCTCCAAAATGCCAGGCGGAAAACTTATTTCGCGTGTAGACAACTGCGAAGAATTATATAATTTCAGGTATTCCCATTACAGTAATCAAGTCGTTTCTTACATATATATTATGTAACCAATATCTCTTTCGTTTCTTCCTCTTCAATTAAGAACCATGAAACAATTACAAATTCTTATCGCTAACACTCATGAATAATAGGCCTAACCTCAAAACTCCTCTGTTTTCAGCAATGTCAATATCGTACGTCATACGTTTTAAACAGCTGATACAGAATCCGATGAGACAATGCGGTAGAGCCGTTACAGTGAACGCACTGCACTCAAAATATCCGTTGCGTGCTATTCGTACGAGGAGTGCAATACGATGTAGGGAACGCTTGCTTTTACAGTTTACGTCTGGCATCCCTTGTTGGCATCCCCCGTATGAGAGGGATTCATAATATAGGTACTAAATATGCTGCAAGATTATGTAACAAAACATCTGCGAATTTGCGCAAAAGACATACTGAGAGCTGTTGTCTTTAAACATGTTTTGTTTACGAAATCAGAATGCGTAACACGCTGAACAGAAGCAAAATGCAACAGTACTTTCAATAGAGGCGACGAGTTACGCAGCTGCATTCCACAGTACTTTATGGCTTCGACCAGATTCCAGATTTCAACATTTTCCAATCGACTTCATTCCTTCCTGACGATAATCACGTCCGAGTTCAAATTTTCTCCATACATGTCTAGTGGAATTTATTGAGTAATAAATACTCCCGATATTTTATAGACGACAGTTCATAGTATGGTGAGAACATTCAACCGTCATCGGAAAAAAAAAAAAAAATACGTAACTGAAATACTCTTTTTCTGTCCAAAAAAAAAAAAAAGACCTGGAGGTGTCCCTGTGTATAAAAAAAATCCACTGAATCGCAATTGTGTACGACCTATTCTTTTACATACTCATATAATATTTTTATGAACGTCTTTCTTAATTAAGAATTACAATATAGCAACAAACTTCAAACACATACATACATACATACATACCTACATACATACATAGCACAATTCTAACTGATCAGTTAAGTTAGAGTAATGGCTTTCTACACCGAAGACCGAACTGAAATATTTCCATGGAGTATTCCAATCGATCTGAATACAATCCGTATTGAATACGATCTCTGTTTTCATGCAATTTTCGATATGTATTGAAAACGAACTGAGTACGGAAGCTGAAGTTTCGAAAGTAGTTATGTTGGTTAACATGTTATCGACATATTAGCGTGTTTGTCACTATGTAGCTATAAACAATGTTGCGTTTTCCAAATGAGGCGCATGAAAACTTAATATTCTGGCTGTTAATGAACAATGGTAATATTGACTTTTATAGGAAAACACGAAATATTATGTTTTACAACAGTCATTTTTTCAACATACATATTGCCCTCGCTGTTGGTAAAACAGCTGACGTCCACACCTGTGGAGTAACGGTCAGCGCGTCTGGCCGCGAAACCAGGTGGCCCGGGTTCGATTCCCGGTCGGGGCAAGTTACCTGGTTGACGTTTTTTCCGGGATTTTCCCTCAACCCAATATGAGCAAATGCTAGGTAACTTTCGGTGCTGGACCCCGGATTCATTTCACCGGCGTTATCACCTTCATCTCATTCAGACGTTAAATAACCAAAGATGTTGATAAAGCGTCGTAAAATAACCTACTAAAAAAACAGCTGACACATTAAATAAATGACGTCGATCACGTGTTTAGCGCATTGAGATCGTAATGAATACGATACCCGTTTTCATGGAACTCAATTCGAACTGAATACGATCCGATCCCACTTTTTAGGTGTATCGACCTTGAGACTCAGATCTAATTGAATCCCCGTTATTCATGAAAATAATACGCTAACTTAAGTCTATTTGAATACTCCATGAAAACGTAGAGTCAAGTTTGAGTGCAATTTGTCGTGAATAAAAATGCACTAATAAGAAACAACGTTATGGTACTGTCACTTCCGTCAAACTTCCCAAAATATGCAGGGCTAACACAGTCCAACACAAGACAAAGAACATACTGTGTGTGTGTATATATAGTATATATAGTACATATATATATATATATATATACATATATATATATAGTACGGTATGTAAAATAGAAAGAAAATCTTCCCTTGTTTACCGGATTGCAGCTAATCAATAAACTTTCCACGCGTTCACACCAGATAATCATAATTATTAATACAGTATTTAAATGTTGTATTAAGGCTCAACTTCTTCAATAATTTGTTATCGTCGTTACTACCACTACCACATCGTTCAAGTGTTGTACCCTCTAGTCCGCTCCTACACATTAGTGTGAGGATCTTGAACTAACAAGAAGTGTGGGAACCTACCTAGTCCTATAGTTTTCATAGCTCAAGGTCAACGTAAGAAAACACAAACACAAGAAAGGGGCGCAAGTCCAGTTACCATGGAAAAGAGATAAATCTCAATTTTCCTAGAAGGGATCGAACCCGAATCCGCTGAATTTGTAGCAACAGATTGCTTATTATTTTAACGCATGAAATTACGAATTATCTTCCGCATACTACAAACAAATATACCGCCCGCTGATTTATCAGACACTCACCTTTGGAGGTAACAGGTTCTATATCGACGACTTTAGCTATTGCAGGCATTGCTGCTGTGATACAAAGAGCCAAACGTCAACTAATAAAAAGAGAGAAGCACGTAGCAGTGCTGGCCTCTTACTACAGAGACGGCTGGCTGATGGTTACAACTGCTGCCTTCCGTGTCCTCGGAGCGACTGACTCAGACAGCACAGCACAGCATCTCAAAACAACGTACTATTGCATTAACCAAACTAACCTTGGATACGGTTAAGGACACATGTGCGGATCGCGATAACCAACTTGGGTAAACTGTTGGAAGAACGACAGCTAGATTAGCATGTGGAGATCCCCACCCAACCAGCACTACTTTCGGACTAACGCCGAAGGCGCTCCTAGAAGTCCAAGCAGGAACATAAAAAAAAAAAGAACTTGATTAAAACCTACGCCCCAAGGGCATCATAGTAAAAGACCGCCTACGATTTTACGGGTATATGCATGATTGCCATTTAAAGTGATTCTAATGGTCAAGATGGTTAAGAGAACAGTCATCACAGAAAGTTCACGAAGGGTCTTTGTCCTACTACAGTGTTTGGGTTTTAAAACTAATTTCCTCGCTCTTTTTACCCCAGTTCTAATCTTAATTAGTTCACTCTCTTGATTGCGGTCTATGATATTGAGTGCTAACTTTTAATTAATTCATTTTCCAATGGAACATTTCTGAGTTCTTCAGACGAAACAAGTCTCACAGAGTTCAGCATGTTGGTCTTTTAAGCAGAGGGCACGGGTTCAATTCTCGGTAGGGTTGAATTTCCTGGTTGAGGTTTCTTCAGGGCTTTCCCTCAATCTTAAGGCAAGTGCCAGGAAATTCGGAGCACAACATCCCTGAATATCACCGGCCTCATTCATCACCGAAATCGCGATATGACCAGAGATGTTAAAGCGAGTATAAATAACAGCGAGGGGAAAAAAAGTCTCACAGAAAGAATAATAATGTAAAACTTGACATAAACAATTATTTATTTTTACTTATTTTATTAATAGTTCACAAAATAGTACATAAACTTAATAATTAAAACTAACACATATACAATTAGTAATTTTACACAATAACTATACAACTTTTAACACAATTTCTAAAATTAAATATTTAATATAATTAATTAATTCAAAGGATATTTCATAATCTAGCAAAAACACAACAAAACTGAAACTTTAGGCCCTGTGTAATTAATAGAAATTAGAGATGAACAAATCTAACTCCCGCTCTCACTCGCTGTGTTCGGTTTTTAAGTCTCGTCTCATAACTATCGTGCTCTTAGAGTCTTGCTTATCATCCTCGAAATAGCATTTGGTCGGCGTGGAAAAATTTCGTAACTTTTAATAACATACAACATTGAAATGAATAAAATTTAGAGATGTTTAATTGATAAAAAAGACAAAACAAAACAGTATCTTAGTTACCAAAACGTTCTGGTTCTATTATCAGATATGGCGATATAAACAGAAAAAAAAATCTCAAATAAATTTGCATTTCTAAGAAACATAAAACATAACGTTAAAAAAGCGTTAATATATTTTTTTTATTTGAGATTGTACACTTGATTTCAAACATACGGAAAAAATCCTAGCCTTTTAATCAGAGCCTAGTAATTAGATACAGTTTGAGGAAACGGATTATTACACACTGAAAGGTAGAGATGATATTTCAAATAAACTACTTGATTGTTTATACATCTATAACAGACGACAAAATAGATTAAAAGTTCAGTCTGATATAAACAACTGTGGCAATTCAAGGCTGCTTGACGTTCGAGAGTTGACCACTCCTGATGTCTTGAAAGTTCGGTTGATTCACTCAGAAGCAGTTAACGACATAGGCATACTGTAGTGCGGGTTTTCGGCTTTGCGGGCGATGTTACTCTAGCATTCTCGATCGTTGTTCAACTCCAGTAGAAATACATAATACGAATAAAACCAATTGTACTACAAAATTAATTAATTCAAACGTGTAGTCATGATAACGTATGCAGTATCATCACCTGTGCAGGATTTCTGACAAGAGAATCTGGAAATCCTGACATAGGCCCTACTCTCATTTTGAATTTTCTGCATTGTTATGTTATTGAAATATATAAAATAAATGTTTTATTGGTTTAGTTAGCCGTTTTCGGTTATTGTTGTTGTAATGCACTTTTTAACGTGAAATGTTTAAGCGGAAATCTATACAGATAAAACTGTTTCATTTTCTTGTAATACCATGACACCACTCATGGTATCATGGAAACAGAAATGTGAGTGGTTTTCAACTCGGTCCGTCTCACTCTATTCTTAATGTGCCTCGATGTTTTTCACCACAGTGTGAGGATTCGGATCCTTTCTCTTGTGAGGACTGCGGCGTCCCACTCGACGTGCAGGCTTTTAACATCTTCGGCGATCCTGATCTGAGGCTGTTTTGCCATACTTTCCCCTTTTCATGTGGTAGCTATTAGGTTACGTCCATTTTGGGCTTTTCCCTTCAAAATCCTCTAATGCTCCTTCAATGGAATGCCGAAACTCGAAGTGAGATAAGTGGCCGATAGGCTTGGAGCTCACATATACAGTTCTTCTCAGTCCCAAATTCCCTTGCAACGACGCGTTTTTGTCTGCCTTTCAAATGTTTCTCTTGTCATTTCCACATTCATTCGTTTTGTTTCGTTTTCGTCATGTTTTAATAATCATGGAAACAGTGGGTATATGAATTATTATACAATATGTCCGCTGAAACATTCCGGGGTTATAAACTGCTATAATTCTGTCACTATGTGTTTTACGAAATTCATACCTGACACAGGTTGGAGATAAACTTCTATGGAAGAATGCTCAGAAAAATGAAATGAAGAAGAGTACTTCTGAAATAATAAATAGGATTATGCCTCATCGTAATCCTTTTGTTATTATCTTGGTGTGTAATCCTTTATAGGTACCTTCTCGTACAATGTCTCATTAGAAAGAACAGCTCAAAGAACTTTAGGAAATGGATAATTGATCATTGTTGACCGAAACAACAGGAGGCAGCACAAGAAGAAGGAAAAAAAAATACAATTTTCGCTATTTCGCTAGTCATTAAGGCATTGTTGGATATAAGCAAATTGTGTTAAACGATCTGATTGTTAAATTTTCAAGTCTGTGTGAATTGTGCTTGTTTATTTTTCCATTGACATGGAACGTTGCCTCGTCACTAAAAATGAATTTGGCTGAAAGGTCTTCATCACCCGTCATTAGTGTCAATAAATTTTCACAGAAAACACGTCGTTTTGCATGGTCATCCGGTTTCAACTTATGCACTAATTGCAGTTTGTAGGGGTGAAATCGCAGACGAGAACATAGGACCTTGGAAACGGTGGATTTAGAAATGTTTAACTGCAGACTAGCTCTACGCACAGACTTTTGAGGACTATGTACAAACGCCTCCCGCACCTGTCCTACAGTTTCCGCACTGACAGGCCGTTACCATGAATAGCCTTTCCTTTTATCACATATGAATCCATGCTCTACAAAATCTATATACCACTTCAGAATCGTTTTGTCGGTAGGTGCCTCATGATAAAAATTCCGTCTGAAAGCACGCTGTATTCTTACTACACTCCGAGTGCTATGATATTCCAATACACACCAACTACGTTCCTGTGGATTCACCATAACCTAAATACCCTGTAAATGCTTCAGAATTCACACAGACTTGAAAATTTAACATTCAGATCATTTAACACAATTTGCTTATACCCAACAATGCCTTAATGACAAGTGAAATAGCGGAAGCGGCGTTTTTTCCTTTCTTCTTGTACTATCATCTGTTGTTTCGGTCAAAAAATTATCAATTACGCATTTTCTGAAATTCTTTGAGCTGTTCTTTCTAATGACTCCGGTATGAATTTCGTAAAACACATAGTGGCAGAATTGTAGCAGTTTATAACCCTGGAATGTTTCTGCGGACACACTGTATTATACTCGTACACATGAATATCAAATAAAATATGCTGCAGTACAGTGTTAAAGAAACTACATAAAGTATTTCATTACTTCAATTAAGTATACAGACGTTTCACACAATGTGTTTTTTTTAAATTCTCAGTCTTTTTTTTTTTAGTTTTATTTTGTTTATGCATTTTTTTTTTTTTTTTTTTTTTTTTTTTTTTTTTGCTGTATCTGAAGCGTCTTTATATTGTCCCTGTTCCAATATCGTTTTCGTGCGTGATCTTGGAGAGAGTAATCTCTGCAGACATTGTTTCTATGTTACATATATTGCTGTGGCAAGCCATATATATTTCTAAAATAATCTCCATCTTTCATTTAAGTTACATTCATGCAATATGTTGTTAAGTGAACTTCAAAGATTTTGAAGTCTGTATATGACGTCAACTGTTTATTTTCAATTTTATGTCACTCGGAAAGAATCCAGATCAAGCTTTTAATATAGTGCTGGAAAATTGGCAGATACAGTAAATACAAACTTTTTTATAATACGTGTACTTAAGAAGAATGAATAAATAGTACACAGAACGTACGAGCAAAGAGATGGAAGCCGAGAAGAATGTATATTGAATACCAGACTTTCGGAGTCATGAATTTATGACGTTACGTAATTAGGTCAATATACTGAAAAATCATTTATCACAATGTTGATATTGTAATTTGCTGAACCGTAGCTCCGCTGGTTTGTCTTCTCGCCAAATTAACTCGAAATTGACCAAGGTCAGATGCTGCAAGATTTGTAGTAGTGTGGCTATGGAGCAAGTTTCGTCTGACTGCTTAGGACTTTCCTCCTACTCTCATTCTAAAATTGCTTTAATATCGCCGTTTAACTATACAGTGTGTCCGCAGAAACATTCCGAGGCTATAAACTGCTATAATTATATCACTATGTGTTTTACGAAAATCATACCGGTGTCATTAGGAAGAACAGCTCAAAGAATTTCAGGAAAGGCGTAATTGATAATTGTTGACCGAAACAACAGATGGCGGCACAAGAAGAAATAAAACAAGAGTCCGTGGATATCCACGGACTCTGAAATAAAAAAAAACGCCGTTTCCGTCATTTCGTTTGTCATGAAGTCATTGTTGGATATAAGCAAATTTAGCTTAGGGAGGGGAATCACGTTCAACCTCCAAAATGAAATGTGGATTCTCGCTCCCCCAAATCCTAACATTGTGCTTGTTTACTTTTCCATTTACGTGGAACGTTGCTTCAACACTAAAAATGAATTTGGCTGAAAGTTCTTCATCATCCGCCATTAGTGACAATAAATTTTCACAGACTACACAGGATTCACACAGACTTGAAAATTTAACATTCAGATCATTTAACACAATTTGCTTATATCCAATAATACCTTAATTACAAGCGAAATAGCGTAAACGGCGTTTTTTTTATTTCTTCTTGTGCTGCCATCTGTTGTTTCGATCAACAATTATCAATTACGCATTTCCTGAAATTCTTTGCGCTGTTCTTTCTAATACACCGGTATGAATTTCGTAAAACACATAGTAACAGAATTATAGCAGTTTATAACCCCGGAATGTTTCTGCGGACACACTGTATTTTCGTCTCTGAATAGTCTCTTTCGTTGAAAAGGAAGCTTACACAGGTACCATTTAACACTACGCATTACAGACAACTAGGCTGATACTTAAGTTAATGGCTTAGGAAGTAATTGATTATTTAACGTTTTATTTCAAATTAAAAAATAATATTTAGAGAGGAAAAGCTAGTACAGGAAAAACAGTGGAAAAATGTTAAGTTGAAATGTTTAGACAAAATCTATCTCTCAAGAATCTTGCATATCACATATCATATCGAATTTCGGTTCTTATTTGTGTGAAACCGTCGTTTGAGAGAGCTACAGATGTTTGCCTTACAAGATACTACTTAATTTTCACGGAGGGAGCCTATGAAATGAAACTGTACTCTTAAATTCAGGGCTAACTATACAAAGGTCAACCATCCCATTAACACCAAAGGTGCTGTACGATTTCCTGTTTATTTGATAAAACGTAATACACTAAAAACAGATATAGCTACCCTATACATCACACAAGACGGTGACTCATAGTTCAAGCTACTATTAGTATAAGATCGATACCATTTCAAATATGTCAAATTACGCAAACACAAATCTCAAGGGACCTTGGACATTGGCCGAAGAATACTGGTTGTAAATGGCAATGCTCAACGAACGTATCACCAATCTCTTGGATATAAATGGCCCACATCCTTATACAATCTTACAGCAACTCTGTGAGTTGGAGTAAGCTATTACGCTGTAACTACTGCATATATATATATATATATATATATATATATATATATATATATATATATATATATATATATATATATATATATATATATATAGTAAATAAATTAATCGTTCGAAAGAGTCATTCCCCAACTTGTGTCAAACAGGTTTCTTTTCTCCTATTCTGTGTCTTCAGAAACTAATGAGAGTAACATTTTCGCGAAGCATATACCACTATATATACATATAGTATCGCATACCAGAGAAAAGGAACAAACTACTATACAGGTACTCTCGAGTGCATTGATGGTCGGAGGTATAAACAAAATGCTACCACCACACCCCCTCTTCAATGTAAGAATGACAGTTACAATTTGTAGGTCTCATGTGCATTGTTGGTCGAAAGATGTAAACAACAAATTCTCTCTCTTCTCCGAGCATAAGAACAACCAGTAAAATATATTATTACGATGTACCAAAGTACATATATTTCCGTGCAGAAATTCTGCGTGATCATATAATGAAAGATGAGTGGAACAGAGAGGGAACCCAAGAGGTGGAACTTAAACTGAGAGGATTCAACTCGGCATCGGGATGGGAATCCGGTGTGGCTTAGTGGATAGAGCGTCAGCACGTAGAGCTGAAAACCCGGGTTCAAATCCCGGTGCCGGAGAGAATTTTTCTCTGTTCCACTCATCTTACATCTTTATTCCAAAACTTTTCTCCCCATAATGTGCAAGCTTTCAGCCAAATTTCATAATTTCTCGGGAACTCAATTTTCAGATTCTATGACTCAAATGAATGTCATTTAGAAGAAACATTTATTTCCTTTTCGAGATATTAGTCTAAAATTCACTTTTCAGAGTTATCGTAGGAAAGAAATACTATGTCGGCTGTAGATTTGAAAATATATGGCGAGAAGAGGAGGGAGAAGAGGAGCTCTTCAGGATGTGTTGGCAACTGGTAACGTCTTGGCACAAATTAACATATTTGAGATACGTTGAATGAGTAGACGAGACGAAGCTCTCCGGACAAAGTCAATGACATGGGGAGTTCTCAGCACAGAGAAAACAAAGATGAGAACATTCGCAACAATGGCTTTAATAATAGACACTAACAAAATAATTTTTGTTTATTCAACCTTGACTTCTTCTCTATGTCTTTCGGCCTATTCATTCGTCGGTTTACCAGTAAACATATTAAGTCAAAAATATATAAATGATCTTGACGAAACTGAATCCTCAAAATATTACTTCTAGTAAGTTGTTTCTTTTTATCTTTATTTCATTTCCCGGTTATAAGTTTATACACATACATTATGTAAATTATATACGCTCTTTTCTCAGAATCAATAATTTTGACTTAATGTGTTTTGCTTGTAAACCGACGCATTATCCTACTGTTTAAGTTTGAATACCTCTTTTTATCTCTGCTTTAGACTTACGCCATATTTGAAAAACGAAACACTTATCCTCCTAAACCACTATTTCGCTGAAATAAATGGGCACGAATAGTTAAAAACAAATTCTGAAGGAAAAACATTACAATTCAACTCCTGTGCACAGTACACGTAAAAACATGCATTTTTCTCTTTGCCTCGCAAGCTCTCTAGCTTCCACTATACACAAATACACAATAGAATACATACATACATATATACATACATACATACACACATACATACATACATACATACACACGCACATACATACATACACACATATACATACATACATACACATACATACATACACACGCACATACATACATACATATACATACATACATACATACATACATATATACATACATACATACATACATACATACATACATACATACATACATATCCCACAAGCTCTCTAGCTTCCATTCTACACATACATACATGCACACATACCTCACAAGTTCTCTAGCTTCCACTATACACAAATACACAAAAGGATACATGCATGCATACGTACATATACACATACATACAAACATACATATCTCACAAGCTCTCTAGCTTCCATTATACACATACATACATGCACACATACCTCACAAGTTCTCTAGCTTCCACTATACACAAATACACAAAAGGATACATGCATGCATAGGCGTACATACACACACATACATACATACATACATACATACATACATACATACATACATACATACATACATACATACATACGAAATATAAATAAATATATCATAATCATATTGATAAAATATATACTGTAGTCTAAATAAATAGGTAAAGAAATAAATTCAAACTGTACAACAATTCACAGAACTACCTTCGACACAGAGCTATGAGTAGAACATTTCTTACAGGATTCAGAACTCGACATTTCTAAGAATTGAAATATTTACCTACTCTGTGTTGTGAAATCCCATGATGAATTTGTTACAGAAGATCAATAAAGGCCACCTCTCTCACCATGAATAATTTTGAGCACATATTCGAAAATATTCTTATCATCATCATCATTATTACTATTATTCGACGGAGAAAGAAATGGGCAATTATCGGCAGGATTGGATCACAATGGAATTCCTACACATATCTTACTTACTACGAACAAGATGGAAAACGAAATCTCGATAAGTAGGAAACGTTGACTGATAGAATGTAGTAAAGAAGCAAGTTTTTTTTTTTTCTATTATTTGGTGCAGAACAAAACCATTTCTCGAGTTTCCTCTCATGCTGCACCGTTCTCGCCTTTAACGATTACTTTTCTTTTGGTTGTTCGGTGGAACACTTCTTAATCATGCACACTACTAAAAAATCTTTAAATACGCCGTGTCTTTGGAGAAATAACATTACTGAACGTGAAAAAAGTAATAAAACAATATTAGTCACTTATGTTCACTCAAAGTACACCAGCATAAATTATATTGGACCGTTTTTCTTTCATTATGTCTTCCTATAAATTTTTTGAACCTTTATGGCTCGTTGATTTTCGTTCTTGGGGCAATCCTCTATTCTCTTGTGGTTCGTATGCCGCAAGGCTTCTGCTTAAGACAGCATAGGGTTAAGGTGTATTGGTTAACATGTCTGCCGGTGGGATTCGACGTTCGCGATTTCAAAGAAGGTCGGGGAAAGTGATTTTTAATGCTTATAAAATTCTCGGCATGGTCTCCATCTGAAGAGAAGTAAAGCTGGGGATCTCGTGTCCCAGCTTCACGGCACATAAAAGACCAGTGAGATGACTCCAGCCTAAATTACTGGCTGTTCTGTTCACCAAATTGTTTGCTTTATTGATATAAATATCTATGAATCCTACAGAACTGTAACAATCTCCGGCAATAATAATCGAATCTGGAAAACACAAAAGCCGGTTCCTAGTACCGTTAACAGGTTTTAAAGATTTCTGGTCAGAGTTCAGAACATGTAAAAGAATCTGAACAAAATTAATAATTTCAAAGGCATGTTGGGTCCGATAAGTATAATTAATACAATTTTAAATATATATGGATTTATTAACGTCAGAATTACTTATCAATAATTAACCATTCAAGCCATTAGATTATGACATAGGGTGATACATAATGAGCGACGAACGTTTTCGCCATAAGTATGGCATCCTCAGGTCTCATAGTAGCGAAGACACATAATGAACACTTATACAGAGTGTTTAAAAAATACGGGGCATAATTTCAGGTATGTATTTCCCATATGTAGACAATAAAAGTAGTTCATTACAACATGTGTCCGGAAATGCTTTATTTCCGAGTTATGGCCTTCACAACATTGAAATTCACCGGAACGTTTTTCTTTCCGCAGGTCGTTGCCGTCAAAGGAGACATTAAGAGGGCACTCTGACAGTTCATTCCGAGGCGAAGGTTACATTCAGTATTGTGTAGGCGTTAGACTGTGCGACATGTATTCAAATCAAGAGCTGGCAGAGATACACTTCATGTACGGTAAGGCGAACGGCAATGCTGCGCTGGCTCGTCGTTTGTACCAGGAGAGGTACCCACAGCGACAATGTCCAGATCGGAAGACATTTGTACGTCTCCATTACCGTCTGTGCGAGTATGGAAAATTTAACTCTCCTGGTTTAGGAAGGGAACGACCAAGATCTACAACTCCAGAAGTACAGGAGGAGATTCTGGAGGCTGTGAACATGACTCCTTCTGTTCCTCATATGACTGTCTGGAGACTGTTGAAAGAGTATCAATTGTATCCTTATCATTTGCAACGTGTACAGGCCCTGTCACCAGCAGATTACCCTGCACGAGTTAGGTTCTGTCAGTGGTTCTTGCACCAGTGTGGTGTAAATCCGAACTTTCCTGCCTTAGTATTATTTACAGATGAAGCACAGTTCTCATGAGATGGCATAACAAATTTCCACAATCAGCATGTATGGGCGTATGAAAACCCACGTGAACTGTTCCATCTCATCACCAGGTGCGGTTCTCCCTCAACATGTATTATTGGTGATCGATTAGTTGGACCCCATGTACTTGTAAACAGACTTACGGGGCAGGCGTACACAAACTTCCTGGAAAACACCATACCTCATGTTTTAGAAGACACTCCACTGATCAATCGTCAACACATTCACTTCTTGCATGATGGCGCTCCTGCACACTTCAGTCGTACGGCTCGCCGGTACTTGGATCGAAGGTTTCCTGATCGATGGATAGGTAGAGGTGGCCCAATTGCTTGGCCTCCACGCTCACCCGATCTGAACCCTCTCGATTTCTACTTGTGGGGCCATTTAAAATCATTGGTTTATTCGTCTCCGGTGCCTGATTTGGAATCCCTTCGGAATCAAATTGTGGCATGTTCTGAGGACATACGCAATACTCCTGGAGTTTGGGATCGTGTTCGCAGGTCAATGAGACATCGATGTGAGGTCTGTATTCAAGCAGGAGGTGGACATTTTGAACATCTTCTGTAATGACAACGACCTGCGGAAAGAAAAACGCTCCGGTGAATTTCAATGTTGTGAAGCCATAACTCGGAAATGAAGCATTTCCGGACACATGTTGTAATGAACTATTTTGATTGTCTACATGTGGGAAATACATACCTGAAATTATGCCCCGTATTTTTGAAATACCCTGTATATTTCTGGTTTAAATATAATCATTAAAATATATTTGGACAAACAAGGTTAAAATGATGTGCAATATAAACATATGTGATTATGAATATATACGTGACATCAAAATACATTTTAACCACCAGCACATTGTTTGTCATTTTTAATACTGTGTAGGCTACTTAGTTTTAGATTTTGATGGCACACATATGTTCATAATCACATATGTTTATATTGCCCATCATTTTAACCTTGTTTGTCCAAACATATTTTAATGATTGTATTTAAACCAGAAATATATAAGTGTTAATTATGTGTCTTCGCTACTATGACACCTGAGGATGCCATACTTATGGCGAAAACGTTCGTAGCTGATTATGTATCATCTTATATCATAATCTAATGACTTGAATGGTTGATTATTGATAAGTAATTCTGACGGTAATAAATCCATATATATTTAAAATTGTAAAAATTAATAATGTTAGGTATCCGATGATAAAAGAGGCAAGCACAATAGGTTCACAAGGTTTGAAGTGCACAGGGATAATTCAAGCCCCTTCTAGAAATCTAGTAATTTTAATACAAGGGACAAACCGTATACAAGACACACACTGATCTGTTTAATATAAAAAGTATTTCGAAATGTCAAATCGCGAACTTACATGACGACTGTACATCAAGATAAGAAAAGCAGCATATAAATAAAGCAAACGCTATAAAACTGGAAAATATTTTGTAGGAGTTACGATACGATTTTGTCGTGAGCACACTAACCACCTAATGGAGGATGTAATATTGTAACTGGAGGTAAAAATTATTCAGAAATGTATATTTGTATTTAAGCAGCATGCCTTAATTAATAAAACTGAGTAATTACATAAGTCATGTAGGCCTACAATTTAGACGATTGGCGCATGGTTGTTAGTGCATATATAGGGCCTGCATCGGAATACAGTATTTCGAACGTTAGTACATATTCCAACGTTACTCGTATATTTATTCAATATATTTGCAATTCTTATAGCCAATGCTAATTTCTAAGTTTTCCTCTTTCTTTTAACATTTTGTGGACAGAGTGTGGATTATGAGGGCGTTGTAACGCAGCCACTTACATATACCGGGTAAATCTTCTCATCCTGCGGATTGAGAAGTTATGCAGTTACCA